>NC_056522.1:291431383-291526938 GCF_019175285.1 Sceloporus undulatus | reverse complement strand
CTCAACTCCTCCCTCCCTTCAGCGCCGCAGGCGGCAAGAGTCCTCCTGGCGCAGCACGGGGGCGCGCCCAGCTGGTCTTGTGGCGGCATCCTCGGGATGGGGGCCGGCGGGCCGGCTTTTAAAAGAGAGAGCCGCTCCCACCGGCTCAACTCCTCCCTCCCTTCAGCGCCGCAGGCGGCAAGAGTCCTCCTGGCGCAGCACGGGGGCGCGCCCAGCTGGTCTTGTGGCGGCGGTAGGTCTCAATCCATATGCCGAATAAAACACATCCAACTTACCTGAAGATAAACTATGGGATAATGAACAAGGCAAATTTTATAACACAGGCTTATGGGTTGCAGTTGACCCACTCTGAAAAATGCTGCACCATTGGCTCTGAGATCTGTTAAGGTGGCTTGTGTGTTACTAATTCTAATTTTACCATATTCTGTTCTAAATGCAATTCCCGGTCTGGTGTCAAGGTGACAGCTGTCATTGCATAGATCAGGGCTAGGAAACCTAAGCACTTCAGATGTTAATGTACTCCTGTTCTTCTTATCTTACCTTTGCTGAGCATTTTTAGAGATAAAAACAGGAGAGCACAAAAATATCTGGAGATGCACAGTTTCCCTAGCCCTGGTGGAGACAGACGACCATCAAACATTCAGGAATTGGAAGGAAGAAATTAAAAACTGGGCCACCAATTCCAGTTATATGATCTGAGGGGGGGGGGATGTATTCCTCAACCAAGTCATAGGTGACTTTGGTTTGGAGTAAAAATAATTCTCTTGGCTCTACTGTCTAACCTCTTGTACCTCATCCAAAACCTTCTTCCCAGGCAGCTTTAAACCCCAGGGGGCACTGCTAATGCTATTCCTCTGTGGTGAGGTGAAAGGGTGTGTGTGTGTGACTCAGAGGAGCAAGTAGTTTATCTCAGATGTGGGGAAATAAGGATACTCTCTCAGATGGGGTATGCCTTGTTAATTTTCATGTCACTGTGCCAGTATCCAAGCAGCAATAGCAGCAACATTCCCCTGGGGCTTGATAGCTAATTGGGTTGGGGAGAGCACAGAACTGTCCTTCATCCATATATTTAGAGGGTGGGTAGGCAAGTAGACAGTGGGTAGGTAGCTAGCCAGTGTGGATACACTTTCTTTTGCAGATCAGTGATGAATAAGGAAAGATTGTCTCTCTAGTTTTCCCTCAACCACAAACTTCCCTAAGGCCAATCAGACTTGCTGAAGCTAGCCAAGGGATGGGATGCTGCCAGTTAATCTTCCTGTCTTCTGCAACAGGTATAGCAGAAACATCTGTTTGGAGATAGCATCTGGTCTCTTTTTAGCATAAGGTTACAAGACAGAATTAATACAGAAATTCACTTTATAAATAACCATGGAAATTGATTTTCCATTAATGAATTGCACACTTTTTTATGTAAGATGGATTCATAAATGTAATGTTGCTCCCTTTAATTTTGCCAGATAAAATAAGTATGCTTTTCATTAAATGCAACAAGTGTGCTTTCTCATTATTAGTTAGACCTAAAGGCCATATATCAAGTCATATTCAGCCTAAATCAACTTCCTGCTTTTTTCAACTTTACTTGTTTCCTCTATAGGAAGTAATGAATAATTTTACTAGTGTGGTATCTTTGTCTGTGGGTCAAAGCACCCATGAAAGGCAGTGAATGTCATGCCACACTTGGAGTGCTAGGATATGATTTAAATTGTGTTGTATTGTTCTTTTAGTAGTTCTGGGGAAAGAGCAGGATACTACTACTACTAGTAGTAATAATAATAATATCCTCACTCAAGCCATTGACTGAATGACCATGGGTCTATCATTATGTCTGAACCTAACCTAGGTTATAGCGCAATTGGGGAGCACCTTAAATGCCTCAGTGGAATAACATAATGTGCTGATAAATGGGATCCTGGACCAAAGCTTTGGAACTCTTTGCCCAATGAGCTCCGCACTGTCACCTCCCTAGATGCATTTAAGAGGAACTTGAAGACCTTCGTCTTTCCCCAGGCTTTCCCCCCATGAGCACCAATGTTACTCTAATCCCCTTCGATGATGTATATTGTCAATCCAGCTATTGCATGGTTTTTATGGTTTTAATCTGTCGTAGCTCTGTATAGTCTTGGTATGTTCATGTTGGTTTCTTGTTTGTATGGAGGGTGGGTTTGCACTTTGTTGAGATATTATTGTAACCATTGTTTTGAGGAATTTTAATGTTGGAAACCACTGTGATCTGTATTGGAATAGCGGTATACAAATAAATTGTATTATTATTATTTATTAAACATTACTTTTATGGCTACAAGCCCCTGAATCCTTCAACAAACATGGTCAGTGGCCATGTTAAAGAGTTGGCCCTCCATATCCATGGATTCTGCACCCACAGATTCAACCATCCAAATCTTTAAAACATTCAAAAATAAATAAATTCCAAAAAGCAAACCTTAATTTTGCCATTTTATATAAGGGGCATCATTTTACTACCCTATTGTATATAGTGAGACTTGAGCATCCATGAATTTTGGTACCCATGGGAGATCATGAAACCAAACCCCAGCAGATACCAAAGACCTAATATACTTCAAAACAGATCTAGTTCCAAATGGCTACTTTTAAGTTGTTCTGCATGCCATGGACAACAATATTCTGGCTGAAGTTTTCAATATTTATACCATCCACATTTCATGGTAAAATATTACTGGCTCATCTGCTGGTGTTGGAGTAAGTGGGAAAGGGGCATAGGTGCAAGTTACTTTTTCAGTGTATGTGTAGTATATTTACTTTTAAAGATTTTCCAACAATGTTTTTCACTCCTGCATGAGAAGAGTGTCATATCCTTTTCTATGCAACTGGTATAGTGTACTAAATACTCCATGATGGAATTTATATAGTGCAGAAGAAAGGGAATGTAAATGGCAAAGGAAATAGAATCTGTATGTTTGCCACTTACTTCAAATTTCACTTATTGATAATTTTAATGGTAAACACTTCTTTGGCGATTTTGTCTGTTATAAAGGCACTGGTAACATTTCTGCTCTTTTCTAGCTGGGTAGTAAACTTGAGGCTTTGGCTGTCATGACCTCAACATTGCTTCCTTATTTCTACCACTCACAAAAGAAAAAAAAAATGAAATACCAAAGTCCCTTAGAAGAAAATATATATATATATATATATATATATATATATATATATATATATATATACACAAACATCACAGGTAATTGTGTGAGCTTTAAACGTGGAAGTAAGCTGTACAGATAGAAGACATGTCTACTGATGCCCTGCAGGACACAAGTGTCTTTTGCCCCTGAGAAAGATTCAGCTGTTTTTTACCAGACATTTTCAGACTGTCTGCCACTATTGGAACATCAATGTCAATTTGAAAAGAATGAATCAGTAGTCATCTTTGCTAGGCACTGAAAGATCTTCAAAAGGTCAAGGGCTTTTTTCAGGCTGGCTCTGAGCCTAATGAAAGTCTGACTACATATCTGCTGTGTGATAATTTATAGTGAAAATTAGCTGAACTCAACGGAACCGACATTTTACTTGCTTCATCCCTGGCATGGAATGGTAACCTGTGAGGACTCTATGAGGAACACAAAATACCAAGGAAAGGCTATAGGATGAAAGGAACCAAGTAAGAGTAACAGGTCTACTAACAGTCTTACAGTAATATATGATAAAGGGGAAACCGATCTGGCTTCAATAAATAATCTTAAAATGAGGAGAAGCTACATGATCAGCAGTTTCCTTGGTCAAGAGAGACCAGTAATCATGGCTTAAATCTAATATTGAAGAGTTCATTAACAATAGCATCATTGTTGCTCCTTCTTCAAAGGGGGGAAATTATCACGGCTCCTTTTCACAGTAGCTTCATAATAATAAGCCTGGGATGATGGTGGAACTGAGAGAAAGTCTTCTCTTGAGGATCTTAGGGCTCTAGGTGGTTCATATGGAGAGATATGGGCCTGTTACAGACTGCCAAAATAAAGCTGCTTCAGGTCTCTTTGGAGGTATTGCTGTTTAAATGATGCATGCATCCTAAGAATCCGGAAGCTGCACCAAAGCTGCACTCCAGTGCTTAGGAATGGAGTGTGGCTTTGGTGCAACCTCAGGACTCTTAGGACCCATGCATCATTTAAATAGCATATCTCCAAAGAGACCCGAAGCAGCTTTATTTTGGCAGTCTGTAACAGGCCATGGTCTCTCAAATAGTCTGGACCTAAGCTGTGTAGGGCTTTATAGGTCATGATCAGCACTTTGAATTGTGTTTGGAAATGAACCAGTAGCCAGTAAAGTTGTTTCAATATAGAACTTATACGCTCCTTGTAACTGGCTCTGATTAGTATTCTAGCTGTGGCATTTTGGACTATCTGAGATTTCCGAACAGTTTCCAAAGGCAGCCCCACGTAGAGCACATTACAGTAGTCCAAATGCAATGTAACCAAAACATATGTCACTGTAACCAGAACAGACATCTCAAGGAACCAGAGAACAGGACCCAAAACAATGGATGCAAGCTTCAGGAACAGAGATTCCACCTCAATTTCTGACAGTAAGAGTGTTCAACAGTGGAACACACTCCCTCAGAGTGTGGTAGGGTCTCCTTCCTTGGAGGTCTTTAAACAGAGGCTGGATGGCCATCCTTCGGGGATGCTTTGATTGTGAGTTCCTGCATGGTAGGGGGTTGGATGGCCCTTGTGATCTCTTCCAACTCTATGATTCCATGAATGGGCACAGCTGGCTCACAAGTTTTGATTGTGCAAATGCACTCCTGGCCACTGCTGAGACCTGGGCATCCAGGCTCAGACTGGAGTCCAGGCGCACACTCAAGCTGCAAGCTTGAGATTTCAGGGGGAGTGTAACCCCATCCAGCCCAGGCATAGCCTCAGTTCCCTGATCTGCCTTACGACTGACCAGGAGCACCTCTATATTTTCTGGATTAAGCCTCAATTTGTTTGCCCTCATCCAGTCCATTACTGACAGCAGACACTGGTTCAGCACAGGGACAGCTTCCTTGGAGTCAGGTGGAAAGGAGAGACAGAGTTGCGTGTCATCCGCATACAGATGACACTGCACCAAAAAAACTCTGGATGACCTCTCCCAGGGTTTCATGTAGATGTTAAACAACATGGGGGACAAAACAGGACCCTGTGGGACCCCGCAGGTCAGCGACCAAGAAGTCAAACAGGACTCCCCGAACAGCACCTTCTGGGTCCACCCCTCCAAGAAAGACCAGAACCACTGCATAACAGTGCCCCCAAGTCCCATGCCAGAGAGGTGGCTCAGAAGGATACCATAGTCAATGGTATCGAAAGCCACTAAGAGATCTAACAGGACCAACAGGGACACACTTCCCCTGTCCAGTTCCCTGTGAAGGTCATCCACCAAGGTGACCAAAGCCATCTTTGTGCCATAGCCAAGCCTGAAACCAGATTGAAATGAATCTATATAATCTAGGAGAGCTGTACCTTTAAAATGCAGGCTCCACGTCCAGGAGCATCACCCCACTGGCACAGAAACATCTGAGCCCTCCTGGCTGAACCAGGATATTAGGCTGGACTTTTTTGTTTGTTTGTTTTTTAAAATTATTATTAGTGTATTAACTATGGAGAGAGATGGCAACAGATTGAGGGAGATTACTGTTAATGCAACTATTTTGAGCATGTAATCTGTACTTGTTTGTTATTTTGTTGTTGAGGGAGAGTTGGGGATTGTTATATTGCCTATTATGTTATGTTATATTTGATTATTATGTCATGTGATGTTGTTTTAACATATGTGATTTGATATTGATAGTTATTCTGCTGCCATGGAAGTGCCGGGGATTGCCATTTAAATTATTATGCTATGTTATGCCTCCATTATTATGCTATGTATTGTGCTATGTATTTTGGATCTTGTACTCTGTAGTCTCGGAGAGCCAGCATGTTGTAGTGGTTTGAGTGTTAGACTCTGACTCTGAAGACTAGGGTTTGAAACCCTGCTCAGCCATGGAAATTCACTGGATGACACTGAACAAGTAACACTACCTCAGCCTCAGGAGAAGGCAAAGGAAAACCTCCTCTGAACAAATCTTGCTGAGAAAACACCATGATAGGGGTGCCATAAGTTGGAATGACCTCAAGGGACACAACAACAACATCAACAACAATAACAGCTTGTAACAATGATCATGGAACTATTGCCATGAATGTGATTGCTTCATCCAGACCTACTTTACTGGGCTTTAGCTGAAGGAGAGAAGGGAATCCATTCTGCTGATGGGTGGGTGGATTACATTTCCACTGTTTTCCTGCCAGCCAGTGAGGCTGCAATGGAGGAGGGGGGAATCTGCTTATGATCATTGCAGCTTATCTGACTTGTGTTGGGGGTGGGGGAGTGGAACATTATCTGCCCCTATCTCAGGCTGCATCTACACTACAGAATAAAAACAGCTTTACACTGCTTTAACTGACATAGGTCTATGCTATGGGATTCTGGGATTTGTAGTTTTGTGAGACATTTAGACTTCTCTGTCAGAGAGCTCTGGTGCCACAACAAACTACAAAATCCAGGATTCCATAGCATTGTGCCATGGCAGTCAAAGTGGTGTCCAACTGCATTAATTCTGCAGTGTGGCATCAGCTCAGATCACCAGCAGAATGGACCCACTTCTCTCCACACAAATGATGCCCAGTAAAATAGGTGGTGGTGGTGGTGGTGATGGGGTTTCAGGCTAGCAGGCACTACTTACATCGTTCAGATTTTTTAAACAAACAAGCAAACCCAAGAACTACAGCAACAAATACTGCAACTTCCTCATAATATGCTCCATTTGGAGGAGCCTTTAACATTTGGTAGCATAGAAAATCTGCACTTTCATAGCTCTTACAACACTGTTTATAGAAAATGTGTGACAGGAACACAAGTAATTTGAGGCAAGCCCCATACCAGGTGACACCAAACCCTGGGATGCAACTGCCTGTAGGGACAAGCTTTTTGAATAGATAATATGCTGGACTTTTAAAATTTAAATTTTATTAATTATTATTGAGGACAGTGGCTTGAGTCCTATTGGGAAGTTACTCTTGTGTCAGGGACCCTGTTCTGCTCATCACAATGGATATGACTTACATGCAAGGGTGGAAATGTTAGTCAGCCACTTCCTGAGCAACAGGGGAATAGATCTTCCCAGTGGTTGAAGTGACACTTGATCAGTAAGTGGGGATGGAAGGGGAGGAGAGATGAGATTCAATAAATAGCCATGTAACTACCATGATTATGAGCAATGTAGAGCTTGAACAGACCGTCATAAAGAGCCAGCCTCAGGGCAGAGTGGGGGTGTGGTGTCCATATGCTGGCCATCCGGATGCTGCCCCCACGCCATCCGCCAGACCAGATGGCGGGTGGGAACATGCTGTGCCTTCAAAAAGCTGCCGTCACTGTAGCTAGGGGGCCCTTTCTGCATTTTTCAGTTCCTTCTTGCACTGCGGAAATGCCTGACCAGGCCTGCGGCATGTAGTTGTTGCAGCCCCAATCCAGCCAGAAAGAGGCTGCTGCAGGCCACCCCTTAGGGGCAGTCTATTCGGCCCCATAATACATAGAGGATTCTGGCCTTCAAAACCTGTACTTAAGGCAAATATTTTCTTAATAAGATTTATTCAGAGGGGTTTGCCTTTGCCATTACCTGAAATTGAGTGTGACCTGCTCATGGTCCCCCAGTGGGCTTCCAAATGTTAATTATCTTCCCAAACCCTAATCTCCAGTGTTGTATTTCAGCACTCACTGCACCACACTGGCTATACCTTCAATATTTTAATCGAATCTGTATTTTAATACTATAACTAATTTAATGGTATTTTTGTATTTTATTGTATTTTACTATGTAGAATGTATGATGTTTTTACTGATATTTGTTTTTAGGTATTTTGGGAGTGGCCTTGGATACCAATTCTGGGAGAAAGCTAAGAGAAAAATTGAATAAATGAATTTTAAAAAAGTTACTTTGATTAAGGCAGGATGCATTTTCTTTGATAAATAATCAATACTGGCAGTTTTTTAAAAAATATTCTATTTCTAAAGAGTCCCAACATGGAATTTGCCTTCTGTACAGAAAAAACTTATTGGAAATAAATTTTCATCATGGTAACTATGGCCCGGAACAGATGGACCTTTGCGGCGCCCTCGTCACGTGCGAGGGTTGCCTGGTGGATGGAGTGCTCACATGCCCAGCAACCCTCGCACATGATGAGGGTGCCACAGCTGCAGCGTGCCCACTAGATGGGGCGCATAATGGTGACGTCGCAGCTCCACCACTTCCAAATGGGGTGGCACAGCTGCAACATCACTGCACCGGCTCTGGCACTTTGTAGCATTGCAGAGCCACCGCAAAAAGGAGCCACTTCCGGGTGCTTCTTTTTTGCTCTGCAGCAGCACCACGCAATTTGGTTGCTGTGGCACTCTTGCGGAGGAAAGAGAGGAATTGGGGAGGTGTCTCTTTTTGGTGCTCTGTACCCCTCCCTGCAGCAGCACCATGCAATTTGGTTGCTGCGGCACTCCTGCAGAGCAAAGAGAGGCGCTGGAGGCGCCTCTTTTTGGCGCTCTGTACCATGCCAACCATACCCCAAGGCCCTTTCCTGGTCAGTCACAAGTGTCTGTGTGTGTGTGTGTGTGTGTGTGTGTGTGTGTGTGTGTATCGTCTTGGGGCAAACATGACCAGAAGAAAATACACACATTTTAGTATTTTTGAGAGCTGCTCTTTGGTCTGGAGAGATTCCCCCCCCCCCACCGCCCCCATTGCAGAAATTCGATTATTTGCTTACTTCTCTTGAAGCATTGGTCCAGTGAAGGGTACTATAAAAATATAGACAACCTTTTAAACCCTTTTACTTCTATGATGGTTTTTCATCATGCTCTTTGCATTTGTCTCTGGAAACAAGTAAATTCAAAAATAATAGAAGTACCTATCCAGTGAACCAGAAATCTGAGGCTTACTGAACAAAATAGAAATCCGAGCATGTTGATTAAGGAGATAGGATGCATCCAATCTGATATATCACAGCATAATAAAAATATTCAAATAAAATCAGAGTGAGACATGCTATAAATTCAGCCAAGGAGATGAAATAATTTGGTTGCTGTAGCAGCAGTTTGCTAGTATTATTGTTCCCATGCACTGGATTTTACACATATCTGAAGAGCTATATCCAGTGTGGATATGGGTGTATCTCATTTTGTAAGATTTAATACTAGTCATGAACTGCATGCATACAGGTGGTTTGCAAATGCTATTTGGGCTGGCACACATTTTTATATATAACTGATCAATATATAGTCCATCCTAGTAATCATCCCAGGGTGAGCGTGTAGAACCAGCTCTGCTGTCTATAGGAATGCTATGGGATGATGAATGTCTATATCAAAACTAAAGTGTGATGATATTCAAGCAGCTGTAATGTCAGCAGCAGAGTGGCCATGTTTAATCACTTCCATTATGGCCATTTCAAAAAAGCAGTAACACATTGGGATTGTATACTTCAGCTCTCAGTATACACTATACACAGTAGAAATAATACAGTTTAACATCACATGATATACCTCCATCCTATGGAATTCTGGGATTTTTAGTTTTATAAGGTCTTTAGCCTTCTCTGTCAAAGAGTGCTAGTACCTTAGAAAACTACAAATCCCAGGATTCTGTAAGATGGAGTCATGGTAATTAAAGTAGGGTCAAACTGCCTTATTTCTACAGTGTAGATGCATCCCTCAGTCCCCAGTCTCTGATTAATATCTGACTGTTTATTATTACTCCTTTGCTTTTTATTATTGACATGATTCTCAGTATTGATGATTGACGTGATCAGGGAGGGTGTTTCACTGTATATTCTTTCACACAGCCATTTAACCTGCCCCCTGCACCCCCCTTTGAAGGCATTCCGTTGTCCAGGGCAATGAGAAGAGATTGGAAAACTCAAGGACTTGATGCAGAGCTGCAATTCAACACACACTTACCAGGAAGCACCTTTTTGTTGGGCACAATATTCTATGTAAGCATTGCTACGATCTTATCTACCTTCTTTTAAATTTGAAATGATTTACTTTTAAAATGATTTTCATATTGTTTTAATTGCTATATTCATTGTTTTCTCTTTGAGGATTTGGGTTTGTTGTCTTTTTCTGCTTTAGAATTTATTCTGTTATTGACATAGCTAGCTGACAAGCAGAATGGACTGCTTATGTGAAGCTGTGAATAGAACAGGAAATGAATGAATCCATTCTCTTTGCTATAAATTTTTTTTGTAAAGAAATCAAAAGTTCTTTCTAATGAATTTATGTAGAAATCTGCTAATATTTGTAAAGTGTCATTAAAAGATAATTCAGATGAAATTCTCCACCATTTCTATATCTACTACAGAAGAGTAATATAGAAGAAATGTTGTTGTTGATGATGTTGTTGTTGTTGTTGTTGTGTGCCTTCAAGTGGTTTCTGACTTATGGTGACCCTAAAGCTATTGTATCATTGGGTTTTCTTGGTAAGATTTGTTCAGAGGAGATTTGCCATTGCCTTCAGCTGAAACTGAGAATATGTTACTTGTGAAAATTTTGTGGAAACTAGAAGTACATATTGTGTAATTTTTCATGAGTACCGCCTTTGTTCTTGCTAGGCATGTAGAGAATATTCATGGACTTTCCACAAAAAAAAAAAAAAAAAATGAAATAATATAACAACAATAGTAACAAAAAGTCTCATTGTTCATCAGCCGAAGGAACAACAAAAATATTGGGTTTGGTACAAAAAAAGTGCTTTGTACAAACAAAGGTTTTTGCACCAAATATATATACAGTTGACCCTTTCGATTCGCGGAGGATCCATTCCAAACCCCTCCTGCAAATCAGAAAAATCGCCAACATTGGAGTCCCATTGATTACAATGGGAGCATGCACTCACCTTGGTCACACACCATTATGTCTGTCCCAGCTTGCCATTCATGGAAGACCCAGGGATGCAGATGGCAAGACCGCGAACCAGGAGGGATGACTCTGTGTGTGTGTGTGTGTGTGTGTGTGTGTGTGTGTGTGTGTATTGGTTACATTTTCATCAAAAGTGGGAAATAACACTGAATAATGTGCAAACCCTCTTGTAATCTCAACCATTGGGCAAATTTTTGAATAAGTCAAAATGTACATTACTTGTATGATATATCTCATGTATCATACTTATAGGTTTACACAAGCTTCATGAAACAAAATCAGTGTTTTTTCAACTCAGAAAAGGGACACTGACTCAGAAAAGGGACTATCAGCTCAGAAAAGGGATGCAAATGGCAGAGCAGTTCTCTGAAGATGCCAGCCACAGATGCTGGCGGAACATCAGGAATAAACTCTTCTAGAACATGGCCACATAGCTTGAAAAACCCACAAAAAACTACAGATGCTGGCGATGAAAACCTTCGACTTCACATTAGAAAAGGGACTTTGCAAAAAACAAAGCAAAACCACACAACAAAATGAACAACAAAATCACTGGTTCTGTTTCAAAAAGCTTGAGTAAGCCCATCTTCCCATCTTCAGTTTTTAAAAAATGTTCTTGTTGAATGTAATTTTTTGTTAATGTATTTCATTTGTAGATAAAGATAACTCATCATGCATGAGATTAATGTATATTCATGAGTGGAATTATGGTTGTACATGAAAGCACTACATTAGTGATTGGTAATCAACATCTACTTTATTTTCTTAAAGTTGGCATAGTCGTTAATCAAAGATAATTACAACACTGTCATTTACCATGTTTATCACTCATTCTTTGGGGGAAAGAACAAACAGTGCAATTTACGCTTTGAGGCAAGCAGCACCATAACGAAAGAATAACCATGGTTTCACAGTCCCAAAAAAATTCAATATATGATGGAATCTGCATTATAAAAAGCCCTTTGCTTTCAGGATAGGGCTCTGTGAAGAAACATGAATGGCACAATTTCTTTCAGATGTGAATTCATATAATAAATAGTTCAAAATCCACAATGGACAATATTACATCAGAAAGTTAGTTACTTAGTCAGAAGCCAAACTAGACAAAGGGAGTTTGTTCAGCTGTCAGTCAATGCACAAAAAGAAGGATGTTTCTGGCCCTAGCTCATCAGTTAGAGAATCTGCAACAATTAGAAATAAGACCCCCTGCTGCAATTCCTTGTGGCAGCTTTGTTTGCTGGTAAAATGTCACCCTCCTTTCACCCAACTAACAAACTTCCTTCACTCAATTTGGCTGCTGGTTATTAAGGTGTGCCAGGGGTTCTTTATATAGTCTTGCAATAAGACTATGTAGTTTTACTGAATACAGAGGAATTATGGATATATAACTCTAGCCAGCATGGTTTAGTGGATTAAATGTTGGACTAAGGCTCTGGAGATCAGGGTTTGATTCCCCTCTCAACCATGGAAAGCCCACCTAAATCACCCCCTCTCAGCCCCAGAAAACTCCATGATATGTTTGTCTAAGAGTCACCGTAAGGCAGAAATTACTTGATGGCAAACAATAACAACAAGAAGAAACTTTATGAATCTGTAACTGCAATACAGAGTGCCGGTAGATACAGTACCTTTTTTTTAAAAGAGCAACAATAGATCCACAAGAATGTTGCAAGCCTTTCAGCTCAGCAAATGTCCTCATCAAGGCTAAATAATGAAAAACTGGAGCACGGTAAGCAATGCATGGGAGTTTATAAATCTGGGTAGATATTTTAGCCATGATATCTACAATTAAATTCATTTCCAAGATGGAGAACGTAGGCTTGAAAAGTCCCTTTGGAAGGAAAAAGGCTGTGCGTGTTAGGGAGAGAAAATGGTGGCCTGTCATTCAGTGAAAACATATCAAGCAAAGTATCATTTTTTTTGTGGAAGATCTGAAAATGAGTGGTTCAAAGGGTAAATTAGAAATATACCAAAGAATGTAGTGGAAATACTCTATGCCCCAAGGAGAAACCTTTTAAAAATGCTTTAAAAGGCTTTATTATGGCTACGCATTAATGCAATCTTCATCAAGATATTATCTAATGATACTCTTCCTTCAAAGGTGATTCAATGTCTTTAGAAATAACTTTAATTAAAACATAAAACATTAACCTGGAACAGTGGATCTAATTCATTATCTATTAGGCAGAGCAATCTTCTGGAGGTCAGGTGAGGGATAAAGTGTGTGGTAAATGCATCACTACTTCCTAAACCCTGCTAATCTTTTGCTGGTCAAGGCACCAGGAATGGGCACATGGAGCCCAGAACATGGAGGATGGGGGCTCAAGCTCCCTGTAAGACTAGGCTGGGGTGGGGACTGAGTTCTTCCCTCAAAATGCTGTAGTAAAATTAAACTACCAAATCCCTATGTAGTTGAGCCTCTTCAGGAATTATCAATCAGAGTTCCCTAAGTAATCAAATATTGTATGCCATGGGCAGGTTTACTTTATCCATTTTATTGTTTGTATGTACAGCACTGTGCAAATCTACAGCACTATATAAATAAAGCATAATAATAATAATAATAATAATAATAATAATAATAATAATAATAATATATTAAGACCATTGTTGTTTTTAGCCCTCCCAAGAATAATGAAAACTGTGCACAATCTATTCTAGGACTTGTCAACACTGGCAGGAATACTCCAAGATGCTCTTAAGGTATTCTGGTCCTGGAACTGCCCCGGATTTCTCAAATTAACTCCACCCTTTGTAGCAATGCTGGGCTATGTTCTCCACTGCCTCATCCACTGGCATGAATCACTCCCTCTGAGGTAAGTAATGAGGCACCCAGCATCAATCACATGGCTGGGCACCTTGTTGTGACTTTAGAGGAATCAACTGGTGCCTGTGGTGGCAGAGCCAGGCAACAAAGTGGGACGTTTGTGTTGACAGCCACCCAGTGTTGCTACAGAGTGCTCCAGGTTGTCCTTCAAAATCTGGAGCTAAGGACAAATCATTTTAATATGATTTAAGGCTTGTATGGAACAGATTTGGAGCAGAATTGGCCTTATGTCATGAAGATACTGCACACTCAAGTCTGGGATTTGTCCCTGACTTGTATACACGGGTTGCTGTAAAGATAATGGTGTGGGTGGGGGAACTGCTTTATTCGGCTTATGTAGATATGGGCCTAGGCACACTTAGGGGTGAAACAGGCTGCTCCAAAGTGACTGACAAAGCCAGATTGGGGCCGTGGCAACCACACACTGCAGCCCCAATCCAGCAAGAATCCAGCCCAAATAGGAGTGACAGAAAGTTGCTCCTATTTGCGGCAGATTGAAGCCGTCCCATTGCTACTTCAGCCGGCTTCCAGCTGGCTTGTGAACATGTGGCATCTAAACACCATGCCCCCAAGTTGCCCAAAGCCACCTGGCATGTAATTGCCAGCACAGCTTCTGGGTGATTTGGGGGTGTGGCACATGTCAATGCCACACCCGCAAGATGGTCTGAAGCCGGCTGAGGCTGCCAGTCTGTTTTGGCTACTACTTGGGATGAAGATACACTGGCCACAAGGAAGGCACATCTAAGTACACTTTGTGCTTATGAGAATATTTATATTTAATGATATTTAAGTGACAAGGGATATGGAAAATAATTTGCAAGTAGGAACAATTAATAACAACTTGTCTGCCAATGTTGAGCCTTCCCCACTGTAAAAATAGTTCTGCACTCACTGAATGGGTATGCACTTTGTTTTAATTTTCTCCTTTGTTCTGAGTTGTTGTCTCTCTCTTTCTTTCTTTCTTTCTTTCTCTTTCTCTTTTTCTTTTTGGCTACCATGAAGATCCTTGGTGGTGCAGTGGTTAAATGCCTGTACTGCAGCCATTCACTCACAAACCACAAGGCTGTGAGTTTAATACCAGCCAGGGGCTCAGGGTTGTATCCTTTTGAGGTTACTAAAATAATTACCCAGCTTGTTGGGGGCAATGAGTTTATATGCTGGAAACTGCTTAGGGACTGCTTAAGTGCACTAAGTGGTATAGAAATGTACTTGCTATTGCTACCATGGTAGGGAAAGTAACAACCACAGCTCCAGGATGGATATCATTTTCCCTCCCATGTCCAAGGAGCAAGAGCACTTTGGCTTCATCACATCCTTCCACAATCTCTCCCTAATGCACTTTCAGAACAGCTTTCCCCCAGAGTTTAGAAAACATTTTCTTCTTCTTCTTCTTCTTCTTCTTCTTCTTCTTCTTCTTCTTCTTCTTCTTCTTCTTCTTCTTTTTGAATGAATGAATGAATGCTTTTACTTCAGTTAACAAATCATAGGCAGTATAAAAGCAAAACAACAATAGCAACAAATTAAATAACATCAAGTTTAGTACACACACAGCATATAAACGAACATGTAAAATACATTATTACACACACACACACACACACACACACACAACTTTCACAATTTACCCATAATCTCAGTGGGTATACTGTCAGTGATAATGAAGGCATCATTTTGCATGACTGAAAGGGAGTTGTTGCTGTGTGCCTTCATTTGAACCTTGGTCATAGTCAAATGCTCAAACCACTACATCATGCTGTGTCATGAACAAAAGAGTTAACAGGAGAATTTTAGAACAAGCAAAGAGTAAGCACAATGAAGAAAGCATGATATGTTGGATAAATATAACAGGTAACTTCTAGAACAACACTTAGGCTGCATCCACACTGTAAAAATAATCCAGTTTGACAACACTTTCACTGCCATTATAGTTTGTTCCCAGCTCCAAGAATTCCATAGCATTGAGCCATGGTAGTTAAAGTGATATCAGACCAGATTATCTCTGCAGTGTGGATGCAGCCTTTGTCATCAACTCTTGGAAAGTCTTCTGACTTCCGGTGGTAATGGCGGCGTGAATAGCTTCCTCCAGGAAAGGCTCCGGAGGTTGCTAACAGCTCGCGGGGACGGGGGTAGGAGGGGTAAGGTACCCCTACCCAGAAGAATCCCTCTACGAAGAGGGAGGCAGAGGGGCTCGGCAAAACCCCCAAAGAACCCAAAAACGGCGAAGAAAAACAGCTGATTTAGCTCAGCGCTGAGGCACTGAGGGGAATCGGGAAGAGCGCGGGGGACGAGCGGCCACGTCCGCGAGCGGAGGTGCTTCAAGCCGCGGCTTGAGAGCAGAGGCGCCGCCACCACTTTACACCAAACTGAAGAGACTGGACTAAGGAGAATAAACCTATCTCGGGAAGTACTTTTCACAAGAGGATCCAACCCTAATAGCTTGTAGTCCTACCCAAGCTTGTTGCAGAACCAGTCCTCAGGAAACCTACCTACAGAAGAGATCTTTGGCGCTCAAGAGAGGAAGATAAGGGGACAAGAAGTCAATCTTAATTTCACCTAATTTCATCCAAATCAGAGCTGGATTGCATTGCCTCTCCCCTTCTTTCTGCCTTTTCCTTCTTGCTGGTTCCTCTCTCTCCTTTCCTTTCTCTCCGTTCTCCTCTTTTCTTTCTCCTTTCTTCTCTCCCCCCCCCTTCTCCCTTGTCCTCCATTTTCTTTCTTTATTGTCATTATTCCACAGGTGCAGGGAATGATTGTGAACACAGCTGGAAGACAAGGAGCTGTTTCGGCGAGGAGTGAGGTGGGGAGCCGAGAGAGAGGAGAAGCCAACACGATCGGAGAGAGGCAACAGAAAATTATTACAGACTTTTAAAACAGGAGAACTGTAGGTGTGAAAGGAACCTCACCAACACCCAAAGGGACATTTGTAGGTGAAAACGATTACTAACTCCCAATTTGGCTTGATCAGGTGTAATTGGACGTTATTGGGACATTACTGTAGGCTAAACCTTTGAGGAGAAGCGTGGTTCAAGGCGAAAGAGAGAGGGAGGAAGAAATGGTGCCTGTACTTATCTCCAGCGTCTGACTTTGTAAGTTTGGACTGTGATATTGAAGGAGAAAAACAGAGTTCAAAGTACACCTCCTCTCTACTAATTGTGTAATTGTGTAGCTTGTGTAGCTTTCTCCCTTTTTCTTTTCCTTTTTCTTTTTTTTTATTATCAGCTGGAGTCATAGTTTAATTAATTGCTTGGCATAAACTTAGTATATGATTTTGAGAGCATTGTTTCGGTTGTGTATCAATTCTAAAAGTAACAAAGCAGCTAATGTAACCAAAAGCATACTTGTCAATGTATAAAGCTGAATTAGAGGGTTAGTAGGTAGAGTAATCTCAAAGGGAATAAATGTAGGGAACTTTGATAAAAAGGTGGGGAGGCAAAGGGAAGTGTGCTATAGAAAGTTCTAGGCCTAAGTAAATAACCCCCCACTTATTGTCTATATTGCAATTGTAATTGATGTTAATGAATTTTAGAACTACTTAGGGTAATTTTATATTATTGTTACTAGTCCCCTGCTTCTAAATGAATTTAAGTGTATAGATATAACTTCCTTTCCCCTTTCCTGTCTTTGGCTGGAGTCATATTGATTTCTCGTCAATTAAATTTAATCCTTTGATTTTTAGATCTAATTTCTACAGAAAGAGAATAATTAATTTAAAGGCTTGAGTGATGTGATATAAACCCTCTCATTAATTCTAAGCTACTCTTCTTTATAAAATATCTTATCTCAATTTTCACCCCCCCTTTTTTGTTTTCCTTTGTTCTTTTTTTCCCTTTTTTTCTTTAATTTATTTCACTCAAACATATTACTCGAGAAAAATATTAATTTTTTTTCTTTTCTCTTTCTCTTTTTAATTTTATATATATTAATTTTATATATATAATTACCATTTTTTTACCCTTTTAATCTATTTTATCCAATAGGCTATTCTAGTAAATTACTAAAATTAAATACATTATAAGTTAATAGTATTGCACTTGAGAAGTACCCATCTCCCCTCCCCCCTCCTTTTTTTTCTTTCTTTTCTTCTCTCTTTTTTCTTTTTTCTTTTCTCTTTTTTTTTATTGATTGATCACACCATAAAGGGCGGCTCAAAGCAACATAATAATTCTGTCATAGATCAATTCGCAAGTCAATATCCTTATTATTATTATTATTTCTCCTCGTTAAGATGGCGTCAGGAACACGTAAAGCAGCAGCAGCAAGACAAGGATTACCATTAAATCATCGGAGGCCATCAATTGAAAATCCCTTCAAAAATACGGATATACCTGAAAACATGTTTGAAGAAATGAAGAGATTGTTGGCAGAGACGAATGAGAATATTTTCAAATCAGGTGAAGGAATCAAACAGGAATTCAAACTGGAAATGGCTGAAATGAGAAAATGCTTGGACAAGATGATGGAAGATATGGGTAAGGTAAACGGAAGATTGAAAAATCTAGAAACCCACACTGGGAAGATGGAGAGAAAGATATCTGAAGTAAAGAATGAGCTTCTGGAAGATCAAGAACAAATACTCAGGCTGCAAGTAAAACAAAGGGAAAATTGTCTTAAACTGAGGGGCTTGATGGAGAAACCTAACGAAAACCTCTATGCTGAATTAGCTCCGATCCTTGCAAAATTCATTGAAGAGCCTGAAGCCCAGTTCCCCTGGGAGTTGGATCGCATTTATAGAATAAATTCCTTTGTAGCCAAACAAAAGAAGCTTCCCAGAGATGTGGTAGTATATTTTGTGCGGAAGCAAACCAGGGACCTTGTCCTACAACAAAGTTATAAAGCAAAACTCATAGTTGACGATAAAGAAATCTTGATTCTTAAAGACATTCCTGCGAAGATTTTACGTAGAAGAAAGGATTATAATTTTCTAACTGATAATCTGAAGAGATATGGTATTTTCTTTAAATGGGAAGAGATTGACGGAGTGCAAGTCACTTGGAAACAAAAAAAAATCAGAATTAACTCGGTGGAGAAAGCCAGAGACCTTCTAAAAGAAATCCAAAAGGAATTGGAGAAGGGAGGAAGAGACGACAGAGAAGAAGCAGGGGGAGGTGGGGGAACAATGCAAGAATGACAATAACATACTGTTGCCTAGGTGGGATAAATAATCTAAACCTTGCCTCCCCACCAACATGTATTAACTTGTACCAACCCATTTTGATTAATATTAATCTATAACGACTTATACGGATTGATGAATAATTGGATAGTGTTTATATATATATATATATATATATATATATACACACACACACACACACACATATATATATATATATATATACACACATATATATTTGTACATGTGTGTATATATATATACATTTCTCATGACCTTTTTTCTTTTTCTTTTCCCTCCTACTTAATAAAACCCAATTATATTACAATCAAATTAGAAATACCTGAGTAAACTAAGAAAATGCAGTATATTAGATAGAACACAAGATCGTGATTCAAATTAGTATAATTACTGATATTGCTTATATATTTATTAATCTGGCCAATTAGAAAGATGTTTTAATAAATAAAATTTTTGAATTATTTTATCACTTGTACTCTAGTATTTCATTGAAGCATCGTCGAATTGTAAATTTGTATTAATATTTTAAGCAATGAAGATCTTATCTTGGAATATCAAAGGTTTAAACTCCCCTCAGAAAAGAAAGAAAGTCTTTCTCTCTTTAGAAAGAAACCAATCGGACATTATCTGCCTCCAAGAAGCACACATTAGAACCAAAGACTCAAGACTGATCAAAAACAAAAGACTTGGCAAAGAATACATCTCATCAATTAAGCAAAGTAAAAGAGGTGTCATTTTCTACATTAAGAATCATATTGAATCTAAAGAAATCTTTAACGACAAAAATGGTCGCTACCTGGGAGTTGAAATCGGCTGGAAAGGTATCAAATGTCTCTTGGTGGGTATCTATGGTCCTCAAGAAAATAAGAACGACTTTTATAAAAAATTACAAAGGCTAATAACGGATTTGGACTATGAGAATGTGGTGCTGATGGGAGACTTTAATGGAGTTATCCATCCTAAACTAGACAGATCTTCAGGGAAGCCAATTAAGGACACACAAGGGAAACTACCCAAACATTTCTTTGATTTGGTAGAGAACTGCAGCTTAATTGAAATATGGAGACATCTATATCCTAAAGAAAACTGCTTTACTTTCTTCTCAGACAGGCATCAATGTTTATCGAGACTGGATATGTTCTTAGTCTCACAAAATTTATTAAAAGAAGTTAGGAAAATGGAAGTTCTTAATAGAACTATTTCAGATCATAATCCTATAATTTTAGTTTTGAATGACAATAGAACAATCAACAATTGGTATTTAAATGAAGACCTACTAAATGATGAGGAAATTGTAAATGAATTTAAATTAGTGTTCCAACAATTTTTGAAAGATAACAAGGACAAGGAGATCCGTTTGTCAACAGTCTGGGACGCAGGTAAAGCAGTGATTAGGTTTTTTTTTTACGAAACACAACATAAGAGTTCAAAGAAATAAAAAACAAAAGATAAAAGAACTACATAGGCTCCTTAAAGATAAAGAGATGGATCTACAAAAGTTTCCAAGAGACAAAAAAACCCAAAGAGAGATCAAATCGATTAAGAAACAGTTGGAGTTGGAAGCGTCAGATGAATTAAACAGAAGATTAATATTATCTAGACAAAAATTCTTCGAACACGCAAATAAAACGGGAAAATGGCTAGCCTACAAACTGAAGAAGGAGAAAGAAAAGAAAGCGATTAACAAAATTAATTCAGAAAGAGGATTAGTTACCCAGCAGGAAGAAATTAAAGAAGTCTTTATGAAATCCTACCAGAACCTCTATAAAGAAAATCAAGTGGACCATGAAGAAATTAAAAAATATGTCTTACTGTCGAATATAGGAACTTTGACAGATAACCAGAGGGCACAATTAAACCAACCGATAGCAATCCAGGAGGTCTGGGATGCAATTGACTCATGTAAAATAGGAAAATCACCAGACAATGATGGACTATCAGCAAAATTTTATAAAACATTTAAATTTGAATTAGGACCCATTCTGCAAGAAGTCATGAATAAAGCTTTGGAAGAAACAATCCCAAGCTCGTGGAGAGAGGCAGAAATAATAATGATCCCAAAGGAGGGAAAGGATACCACGGACCCAATGAACTATCGCCCAATTTCACTTTTAAATAATGATTACAAAATTTTTGCCACAATTTTAGCAAACCGTTTAAAAGTTTGTCTTAAAGATTTAATTGACGATGACCAAAGGGGATTTTTACCCCATAGATATATGAGAGACAATTCAAGACTCTTGTTGAACATCTTGCAGTATTACGAACATCATAATGATAAACAATTAGGTTTATTATTTGTTGATCTAGAGAAAGCCTTCGACTCTGTCAATTGGCAAACCCTTGTAGAAGTATTAAATAGAATTCAAGTCGGACCAAACTTTTCTAATTGGATATCTAAAATCTACAAAGATCAAAAAGCCCAAATTAGAATAAATGGAGAAAAGTCTAAATTTATCAATATAAAAAGAGGTACAAGACAGGGCTGTCCTCTCTCCCCTCTTTTGTTTTTACTAATTATAGAGTTGTTACTAAAAGAAATTAAATCTAATGACCAAGTCATAGGGACAAAAATTAAAAATAGAAATTACAAAGTCAGAGCCTTTGCGGATGACCTGGTCTTTTTTTTAGGAAATCCAAATGAAAACATAAAGCCGGTAATGGAAACGTTAATGAAATTTGGAGAGATATCTGGTTGCAAAATAAACAAAGCCAAGTCAGCCTTTATAACAAAGAATATGAGAGAGGAAGAACAGAAACAATTAGAAGGACAATCAGGTATCAAAATTGAAAAGAAGGTGAGATACTTGGGCTTACAAATCTCAAATAGACTAAATAATCTATTTGAGATTAATTACAAAACAACTTGGGCAAAAATAAAACAAGATCTCCTTAAATGGAACAAACTAAACCTCTCATTAACGGGAAGAGTAGCTACTATAAAAATGATGGTACTACCACGAATTCTCTTTTTGTTCCAAATGATACCAATTATCACATCAATCAAACCTTTTAAAGAATGGGACAAGGACCTAACTCAATTTATATGGAAAGGCAGAAAACCCAGAATTAAATATAAAAACTTGCAGGATTCCAAAGATAAGGGAGGATTAGGCCTACCAAACCTTAAGTTATATTTTGATGCTTGTGGCTTGTTATGGCTCAAAGAGTGGATACAACTAGATAACCCAGACTTGTTAGAAATTGAGAGTGATGGTAACAACTTTGGTTGGCACGCCTATTTGATATATGAGAAAGACAAATCCAACGAACGATTTAGAGATCATTGTATTAGAAACCCCTTGATCAAAATTTGGAACAAATACAAATTTAGAACTTTCCAAAACATCGAGAGTTGGGTATCACCTCAGGAAGTTTTTTATAGAAAAGAGATGATAACAGACTCTAAATGGATTAGATATGGAGATATTTTAGAAATAAGAGGAGGTAAAGTAAATTTAAAACCACTGGAGCAATTGAAGGAAGAAGGTTGGAAAATTAGTTGGTTCAATTATAGCCAATTTCAATCAAGGTTCAGAGAAGACTCCAAAGGTCAAAAATTAGTACCCTCACAAGGGAATTCAGAGTTGGGGAAACTTCTCTTGGGAGAAAATCCAAAATTGATAGGAAAAAATTTACAAAATCTTATTATCATATGAGTTAGAACAGGAAGTGGTGAAAGAAAACATGGTCAAGTGGGCAAGACTCTTAGGTTACTCAATATCCATGCAACAATGGCAAAACTCCTGGAAAAACAATTTTAAATTTACAGCATCTCAGAATCTGAGAGAAAATTACTACAAAATGTTTTACTTTTGGTATATGACTCCAGCCAAAGTGGCAAAGATTTATAAGCTAAACAATAATTTATGTTGAAAGTGCAAAAAAGAATTAGGAACTTTCTATCATTGCTGGTGGGGATGCAAGGTGACAAAACAATTTTGGAAAGATATCACAAGTCAAATTGATCTTATTATGGGTAAAAAAATTCTATGGAAACCAGAAACTATATTACTAGGCATCATGGATGACAACTTAAAGGGCAAGGAGGCTAAAATCCTATATTATTTAATTACACTTGCCAGAGTAACCTTTGCTCAAAAATGGAAAAATTCAAAGTGCCCAACTGTAGAGGAATGGATATTAAAATTGTATGACGCCATCATGATGGACAAACTAACACAAACACTTAACAACAAAGGGGAGATACAAAAAGTAAATGATTGGTTGAAGGTGATTAAATTTCTTGAAACGAATTGGGGCAAGATCACCACAATATCATTTCAGAAGGTATCCGGACTTGGTCAGTAATTATTTATAATTGACTAAATTTAACAAAGATAGGGAAATAGGATCCACAAAGAAAAGAGATATATGGAAAGTCAAGAATAAGGTGACATAATCATAGGAGATAGGAGGAAGTCGTTATATGTATGTTTGTCAGATTGTGAAGTGAGTATGTATGGAGAAAGAATGAGCAAAGATATAAGTAGAAACCTAGAATGAAGAAGGAAAGATAGATAAGAAAGTAGTGGAGAATGATTGAAGGAAGAAGTAAGTGTAGAAGGTATGAGTAAGTAGTTAGTGGTAAGTGGGAGGGAAAGAAGCTAATATAGATTAGAAGAGACAGGAGGTAATGGAGATGGTAGAGAAGATAGGAAAGAGAAGGTTAAGGAATGAGGTAAGATATGAGAAAGGATTTATGAAGAATTAGGAAGTGGAAGTGTTTGAGGGGTATGCATGAGAGAATTATAAATAATTTAAGATTAATGGGAATTTGTATGAATTTGTATTGTATTCGTATTTCTATTGTAAATAATTGTAAATGGAATATGTAATAGGTTGATGTGTGTTAGCTATGTATGTGAGTAAGTTTTGTTTTTGTTTTTTAATAATATTTTTTTTTTTAAAAAAGGAAAGTCTTCTACATGCCCAAAATGCATGGATATCCTGTTAGTATCCACACACTTTAAAGTTTTCCCTGGCTCAGTGTCATAAGCAAAAGCAACATTAGGTATCACAAGTCACTTTAATATGACACAAAATAATGACACACAAAATGTATGCTATAAAATCTTAACACAGACAGATATATGGTATAAATTTTGCATATATTTGAATGAGCTCAAAATGCAAATGATACTGAACTCTTACCCGAGGGCACTATCAATTGTCATCTGAAGTAATCCTAATCTGAAGATATCTCCCCCCCCCCCTGCATTTTAGTTCATTTGGGTCTGTCTCTGAAATGAGCTGTATGCTATGGGGCTGATGTTCACATATACTTAATGGCTATATCTCCAGCTGTTTTTAATCAGGATTAAGAGTGAGTAGTGCCTCCAAAAGATATGTTTCCCCTGTGCAGAGCAATCACTTGTCAGTGATCACAAAACACATGAAAAGACACCCTACTGGTAACAACACTGGCCCATTCAGTGCTCCTGAATGGCCAGAGTGATGTAACATTCCAATTCCTATCACTCACTCTGAGCCTCCAGCAGTCAAATGTCTAGGAACACCATGGGTAGAGTACATTTCTACATATTAATATCCTTATATTAAAGTGTTCTCTCTTTTTTTCTTTTCCTTCAAAATCTAACTTTATTAATGAGCAAGTATACATTTCCAACTGTGTATGCTACAAGTCACTGAACTCTTGTGAAAGAATCCCCACTTTGCTTTTGAACTCACCAAAGTATCCTTGAAATGCCAGATAAACTTTCAGATTGTTTGAATTTAAAGATAGTATGCCATGTTAGGGATTCAGGTTTAAAGATTATATGCCACTTTAGGGCTTTCAAGTATGAGTATTTTTTTAAAGCAAACCCCTTTCTCCAGGTGACTGACAATGGGGAAAACAAGTACTGAATCTGCAGCAAAGGAGATGGTAGCATGTCCAGTTAAACAAAGGCCAAGATTGTATTGCATTGCACTAGCAGATCAAAAGTTCAACTATCTATAGTTACATTAATTTCCTGCCATGTACTTGACTTACCTATCTGTAGGTTGGCCACCCCCATAGCTATTCAATGGTCAGGGGACCATGATGAAGAAGGGCTAGTCAGTTCCATTCCTGCATTCCTCCTTACTGGCAGACAAAAGCATTGGCAAGGACATCTTGGAGATCCTCTGGAGTCCAAGAGAATGATGCCATGTGGTCCTTGGGCATGGTTCCAGGAAGGAATGCAGGTGCTACCTGGCTGCCCTCTCCTGTTATTTCCTTTAGCTGTCTGCTCCATTACTGAGCATTAAGGGCTCTTCTTAGATTCACAGTGGGCACTTGAGAGCCACTGGGATTTGGTTCCAGCCCTATTCCCCTGATAACAGAATCTGTGAATACTCAAATCCCATTATATACAATGGTCTAGTAAAATGATGTCCCTTATATAAAATGGTAAAATGAAGATTTATTCTTGGAATTAAAAAATAAATTCAAGCCATGGGTGGTTGATTTCATAGATGCAGAATCTATGGATATGGAAGGCCGACCATACGAGCAACATATATAATAAATCTATAATATAAGACAGTGGTTCCTAAACTTTGGTCCACCAGATGTTTAGACCTTCAGATCCCAGAATGCCTGACTGTTGGCCAAGCTTGCTAAAGATTTTAGGGGTTGAAGTCCAAAAATCCGGAGGTGCAAGGTTTGGGAACCACTGATACAAAATATAATGTGGTTCTCATTGGGAGGTTGTCCTGTCTTGTGGAAATAATTTGCTAATATAAAGCTATCTTTAAATGCCAAATATTAATTAACAATAAAATATAACTTGATGTGAATGGACAGCTTTTCCTCCAGATGTGGCAACTCTGCAACATTCCTCGGCATTAGCTATATGGCTTAAGGGTGCAAAACATCTAGAGAGTTACATTATCCCCACCCCTGTAATAAGGAAATGGAGTAAGAGGGGAAACCCATTTATGAACATTAGTTCATAAATTATTGTAGATGGAGATAGGTAGCACAGCATGGCTTATACAGTTGGCCCTCCGTTTTCATGGGGATCCGTTTTGGAACACCCCCCCCCCCAGAAACAGAGGCTTGCACATATTCAAGCCTCATAGGCCTGAATGGGGTGCACCCCTGTGCATGCGGCCCATGAGCACACACAATTGGAAATAGTGCAGGTTGTCCCTCCACTGATATTCGAGGTCATGGATCTCAGATCCGCGAGTTAGAGGGGTGACTGTACTTATGAGTAATGATGAAATCTTTATGTCATTATCTTTCTGTGCTTAGTTAACACAAGATTCTGTTTATAAGTGGTGGATCTTAGAAAGTGTATATCTGGAAAAAGCCAAAGTGTTCTGTTTCCATTCTGAGCTCAACATCATGATATAGAAGCCACCATTACCACAGATTCAAATAGTATGACTTTTATTATTATTATTTCAGTAAATGCTAATGTAGTCACTTGCAAATGCCAGAAAAAGCAACAAAGAGAATCCTGGGATTTGATTTCTCAATCTGGAACATGCTGTAGATTGGTCCTGAGTGGGTTGGCTCACAAGCAGCCCTGAGGTAGTATTAGACTGTGGAGAACTGTTATATGTCACCATGCATTTTACACTCTTTCCTCCTATTGAATTATGAATCAGTAGGATGGCGTGTTTGTGACAAAGGCAGCAGTGAACAGGCATAGCAGTAAGGAGTGACAAATGGGAATGCACATTACACCAGTCTGTTGAAAATACAGCTTAATCTTCTTGCTTTTCCATTGGCTCACCAGGGAAATGGGATTACAACAACCTCATTTGTAACTCTGGAATCTTTATCAGTGAAAGGCAATTCTGAAGTGTGAGATCTAAAGAACAGTCAGATTCAGTCAAAATCAGCACATGTGCCACCACTTCATTTCTCAAAAGCTCAACTTTCAAATAGCTGTGGACTTGAAAGAATATTACTTGCTTGCATAAACAGAAGAAAGAGAAAAAAGGAGGGGAGAGAACAGCTCCTCCCTCATTTCTTGCTGTCAGGATGAGTGCACTAGGATTTCAGATGTCTTGGAAGCTCCAATGCTGGTGTTTTTCAAGATAAGGTCAGTCTGTCTAGCTTCAAAAGTGGGGTAAACATGGGGGTATGTGTAAAGAAGCATGCATAAGACTGGGCTGTGTTTGATATCTCTTTCACTAATAAAAATCAAGCAGACTGACCACTGATTCTTTTAATGCTAAATCAAATAATGAAACGCTGTAACAAGCCCATCTCTCTGGTATTAAGCTGTGAGTGGCTTCACCCTCCCTTCGGAAGACCAGAATAAAGTCTCATTAAACATAACCTATGTGCAACTTTTGTCTTAAGCTGACACTGCAGACATTTACAGAGCCATTTACAGAGCCTCTTTCAGCTCTATGTGGCAACTCATCCCTACACTCCTTGTTGCTTTGGGGTTCTAGAGAGCAAATTTTGCTGTAACCCATATCAGTGATGAGAATGTCATTTGGTGGCTTTCATGCACATTTCTATGGTATGGAAAAAGAGAGAGGCTTATGGGTTAGGCTCACCTGGCACAGTAGGCCCTTCGTATATTCTGGGGTTTGGTTCCAAAACATCCCATGGATACCAAAATCCACAGATGGTCAAGTCCCATTATATACAGTGGCACAGTAAAATTGTGTCCCTCTTTGCTTTTGGCGTGTGTGTGTGTGTGTGTGTGTGTGAATATTTTTGAACTGTGGATGATTGAATACATGGAAACAGAATCTGCAGATACAGAGGGGTGAGTGTATTCACACAGAAGTATCTTATTTGCCAGAAAATTGCACCCCTCCTGATTTGAGCTGGGAGAGTAGGGAATGATCTCTTGTGCCCATTCAGATTTCTTGCTTTTGAATTCCCAGTGTGGATTGGGAGAGCAGGCTGGTCCCCTTCTCAGTCTCCCTTAGTGGCAGGTAGCCTATGTTAAACATATTGCAGAATTGCATCATCCTGTTAGGAAGCCACTACTTTTATATATCCTCATTGTAGTTGCCCTATAGATTTTAATTATGTTGTGGCCTGTTCAATCCAATTACTGGTCTTAAATGTTTATTTTGGGCTGTATGCATGATTCTGGATTTGTTGGGCAAGGCTATTTATGAAGATAACAACAACTGCAACAGAACTGCAAGGCATTCTTTGAATTATTGTTGAATGACTGGCTTACTTGGTACCAAGGTTTTGTATGTCACTGAAACAAGAACTGACCAGTAATACTACTAGCAAATTAAGCAGCTCTTTACAGTATTGTTTCAGTTTTAGTACTTTGAACTTAAATGGGTTCATTCTTTCATTATTTTGCTTGCTCCATGCATGAAATGACAATAAAATCTACTATTTAAGGTGTAGTAATAGATACATATCAATTGCTTTAAAATGATTTATAGTTACCATACCCTTCAACTCTCCCAGTTTTACAGGACAGTCCTGATTAATCCTTAAAATTTACATTTGAATAGTTCCCTGCCTGCTTCTATCACTGACTTTTGGCTTCTCTACTTTCAGTTCCCGCCTGCTACCTATGTACCATTTTGCATTTCATTGTTTTTTAATTTCTGCCCTCTGCTACCTCTGTCAAATTATTCAGCCTAGTAATAAGTGTGGAGAGAAGACAGAATAGGGTGAGCCTTAGCAAGAGCCAATAGAATGTATGCTGGAAGCAGACAGTCAAATAAAAAATTGGACAGGATAAACAGTTATAGGTTTATCGCACGGGACTTGAAGGATGGGAACGGAGTGGAATGGAAGGGAATGTTATCACATGGGAGAATGCTGCTGATGCTGCTGGGAGTCCCCAACCATTCCACAGCAGCTGATTTTGAAGAATGATTCTGAACAGTTCTTCAAAATTGGTTGCTGTGGAACAGTTGGGGAATTGATTGGCGGACTCCCAGCGGCATCAGCACTTTTCTCCTGTGTGATAGCATACATTTCCCCCACTTTCCGTTCTGTTCCATTCCCATTCTCCAAGTCCTGTGCAACTAACTTATTAGTGACAGTTGGAAGTCAGATAGGGTTTCAGTTAAGTCCAGAGAGGGACAGTTGTAGTGAGGATTCCAGAGAGAAATGGGGTTAAAGTCAGGAAGTGAGGGACTTAAAACCCATACAGAATTCCAAGTGAGGGAGTGAATGTAGAAAAATATCCTGCGAAATAGAAATAACCAGAGGCGCTGATTTATTAATAGGGTTTTAAGGAAAGTAACCCAAAAGGACAGTTTGTGAGTCCTGAGTAACAGCAGCCATTGTTCTCTGAGGAGAGGAGAGTAAGAGCAACTGTAACTGAAACAAAATAAAGACTATGGCCAGTTACAGACCGGCACTTTAGTGTGTGACGAGCACGCACTAGGGTTACAAAAGGGCAGTGCTTTTGCACTGCCCTAACCCTAGTGCGTGCTCGTCACGCACTAAACGGCGGCGGCCCTTCCATATGGCCGCCGTGAGGAAGTCACAGCCATGCCGCCTCTAGACGGGGCGGCGCGGACGTGACGTCCTTGCTCCGAACCAGGGCGCTTAGTGCGCCCTGAACATGGAGCAGGAAGGAGCTCCGTTTCGGAGCTCCTTCCTGGTTTAGTCCGCTGGGTGCAGCCTTCAGACGGCTGCGCCCAGCGGACTAAAAGAGAAAGGGGCCAAGTGGCCCCTTTCTCCTTCTCCCCGCCACCGCGGGGTGTCCTTGGGGCTTGAAGCCCCAGGGACACCCCTTTTCAGGCTGCGGGGAAGCGGTGTTTTGCTGCTTCCCTGCAGCCTGAAAAGCGGCGGATCGGGGTCTCAGAGGCTGCCGCTCTGCACACTGAGGCCCCGATACACTGGGGAAAGGGGCGGGTGCAGACCTCCCCAAATGGGTGGTCTATAACCCGCCTAAGAAAGTAAAATCAAAAAGTGAAACAAGTAACACCATTATAGGAAGTAACAATTATGTAATCCATCACCTACTAGTGAAATATTGTTTAAGTCATCTTGTAAATAAAATTCTATTTTCATTTTAACAAAAGTTTGTCAGCAGTTTGGGTATATATCCACACTACTAATATAAAGCATTTTAAAACAAAGTAGAGAATTTTTTAAAAAGGATCAGTAACTAAATGGTGGCAGCAAGGAGATAGAAAAACCCCTTTGGCCTGCCACATTAGGAAAATAGTTGAGTGAATGGGACTCAACTTGACATTAAGTGAATCTTAAAAGTACCTTGCCTTTTGCATGATTGCTAGCTTTACTAAAATAATGATGGTATACTTTCAAATAGGTTGTCTTTCTGTGAATCTTGGCTTGAAGGAGCAAAGTAGAAGAATTTATTCATTCTTCTCTTGCAAAGCTGGAATTGCTGTGGAAGTATCAACATAATATAATAGTTATGTAGTGTAGGACAAGACAGTATTATCAATGATAACATGCTGATAATTTATTGAATACAGTGGTAATGAAATCAACAAGAATAGAACCATGGCATGCAGATGCCAGATGTTTATTCCAGTGCTATTATTGTAACACTTTTTTTTAAAAGCCATATCAGACAGCCTCTAAATCAGTCAAAGCCAAATAAGGCTGTTTCAGACTGTAAACCAGATATTGTAGTTAATTTGTTGTTGTTCTGTGGCTTCAAGTAGTTTCCAATTATAGAGACCCTAAGATGAAGCTACCACAGGGCTTGCTTGGCAGCCTATCGCAGAATTTTCTTTGTTCAGAGGAGGTTTCCTCTTGCCTTCCTCTGAGGTGAAGAGAATGTGACTTACTGAAGGTCACCCAGTGAGTTTCCATGGATGAGCAGGGGTTCAAACTCTTGTCTTCATAGTCCTAGCCCAACAACAAAACCACTACACCATTCTAGTTCTTCACATCCCTAACCGAATATTTGAAGAGGTGTCATAATGATGATGGAGCAAGCTTGTCTTCTTCTGCTCCAGAGAATAGGACCCAGATCAATGGATTAAAGCTACAGAAAAAGAGATTCCACCTCAACATTAGGAAGAACTTTCTGACAGCAAGAGATGTTTGGCAGTGGAACACACTCCCTTGGAGTGTGGTGGAATCTCCTTCTTTGTAGGTTTTTAAATAGAGGCTAGATGAATATCTCTAGGGTGTGCTTTGATTGTGTGTTCCTGCATGGCAGGACATTGGAATGGGTGGCCCTTGTGGTCCCTTCCAACTCTATGATTCTATGAACTTCTACCACTACTGGATTTTCTATCTAAACCAGCAAAGTGTCTTGATCTGTCTCCATATCTGTCAAATGAGTTCCCCCCCCTTTTCATGGAGATACATGTGTGTCACAGAAGTTGACATACCTTTGTTGAAGCATATTATTCCTTTGCCAATTTATCCTATAAAACACATAGGAGGGAGGGGGTCCTTCTTGGGCAAAGGATGCATTTCACCATGCAGTGAACTGTGAAACATGTCCATTTTAATTATGCAAGACCATAAATGACTTTATGAATTACATTACAAAAAGGCATTTTAATTCCTGAGTTGCAATTATACAGCAAATGAAAAATCTAATGAGGAAAATGAAGTTCAAAGACAGGCCAGAAGAGATGTCAACATATGTATATATTGCATAAGGATACAATCAATATTTAATCACCCCAAATGGTCACAAATGTGTGCAGATGCATGATGTTTTTGAGGCTGAATTAACCACCTCACTAAGTACGTATCTAATAGCGCAAGATTCTGTCTAGATTAGGACATCTAATCCATGTTATTTGGGGCTTTCTAGAAAATAAAAATGCAGTTATATCTACCCTCATCGAAGAAAGAGTAATATTCGTTAGAGTATTTAAACTGCAAACAACACTAAAATGGCTTGGGGAAAGGATTACATTTTTTGAGCAGGCAAGACATAACAAACCTATCCTAGCCCCATATAGAGATATTACAAGCAACTGTGGACAAAATATGTTTTAAAGAAGTATCTTTGTCCTCGAGTACTGATAATTTTTACTTTAGATTGATGAATGACTTGATAGTAATAAAATAATTAAGATGGTTAATCCAAAACTCAACCAAACGTATCCCTGAAAAACAGATATCCAAAGTACATGCTACTTATTATATCAAAATGTTTAAAATGGAGATCACTTTGAAGAAACGATAGATTAATTTACCCAATTCCTTTAATTTACCCATATGAGCCAACCGCAAACTTTAGATATCCATGCTCTGTTACCTGTATTTGGGGACACAGCACTGTTTTGGTATGTTGCCAAAAAGCAAAAAGTTTGCTGCAGCTAATAAATTAACCAAGATGCTGGTTTCTATTAGTAACATACTGTATCTAATTAAATAATACCAATAAGGGCCCTAGTCTCAATCTAGCATCTGTTATGTGTTCAATAATGCTTTAAATATGAACCCAATATATGTGTATCTTGGGGCAGATTCACAAATATGAGCTAATCCCACATCTAACTGAATGGAAAAAAATAGTTGGACTTTGTCAAATTCTTTTTTTCAGTCACCAAGCCTGAACTGCTTCCCAAAATATTTTGTTCATTTTCTTCAACTTTTGGAGAAGTATAGTCAAGAATAGAATATAGCCATTTTATGTGTATAAAGGAATACCAGTCAATGGCTTCTCAGAGTTTCTTGTTAAAAGATTTGTAGCTGGTTCTGTGCTCACACAGCTTTTAACACTCACCACCATAGAAAAGTATCCTGTACTCAAATATGAATACACAAGTACACAAAGTAGAAAACTAGCCCTAGGTTGAAGAGCTGAATATATATATATATATATATGGTGTTCTTCTCTCTGACTGAAAGATCTTTTTGTGTTGCAGTCTATGCTTTAAAGAGATGCTGCGTGCTTGTAAATGTTATTATGGCCTAAATTAGCATATTTAACATTGACTTTCAAATTGAAATGCTGTTTAAAAAATGGGGTATTTTCTTCCAAAGATACTTCTGTACACCTGGTCTTTCTGACTCAAAACAGGAGGGGAAATGATTAAAGCACTATGAATATGTAAAGAAATTTCTGAAAGGCATTAGTGTTTGAAAGTCATGTGTTGTTTAAATGAGTAAGTTTAAATGCTAAATGACGTATCTGAAAAATGTAAATGTTATAAAATATTTCTGGCATTATGTGAACTCCACATCTCAGAAATGCATGATTTATCTGAACCTACCATGTATCTCCCACATAATTATCCTGAGTAAATAGTACTGCTCTCTAAAGCTCCAGAGAGAGTTTCATAAACACATAGCTCAGAGTTTCACTGACACATAGATAATATGATCATTAAAAAAAAATCAGAAGAATGCCAAAACTGAAGTATCTTTAAAACTGAAACCACTTTAAGAAGTACGACCCATGTAAGGCAAGACAGAGCTCAGTGTAGATACTTATGCAATTTTGGGGGGGAAATTACTAAAAAAACCATTAAAAGTATGCATATTAATTTATAAGAAAACTCATCTAAGATACAACTCACTTATTATACTTGTCTTGCTACCTTGGGCCTAATCATTGATGTAAAATGTCATTAACAGAGGAGGCACTGTTCTCAAGATGTCCCTGGAACAGTGTTTCTCCACTTGGCTCTTTTCATAGCTGTTCCAGGAAAGGTCTGGTTGTTTTGGTATAACATATCTGGATGCCACCAGGTTGAGAAAAGCTGGTATAGAAGACATGCCACTAGTGCCAAGCAAGCATATTTTAATGAGATCCAACACAGCCACAATTAATAGGTAATTTGTTTAGGAAATCTACAATAGCCATTTCCTTGTGTCTGTTGTATTTGGCAATTTATTATTTGTACATAACTCTTTCTAGCATTCTTCTTTTGAGCATTTTGAGATGGAAGCAAAAAGCACAATATTTTTGCTTGCAGAATTCCTTCCATTTTGAATGGAACAGAGACCTCTGTGTTAAAAACAGAGCTTTGGAAAAGCTCCTTTTGGATCTGAGCTTCCAGAATTCTACAGCTGGCTGTGGCATTCTGTGCGTTGTAATCCAAATGTAGTAACTACTTCAAACACCAATGAGAAGTTACATTATTAAAAAGATACATTGGCTTTTCTGTATTTTACTGTCTCTTTTTACTATTTCTACTTTTTGTTAAGGATACATGGTACTATTCAAACTTGGGGTCACATATATTTTTGATGGGAAAATAGTGGCAACCTGTAGGAAGAATTGTTTAAGTAAAACATACAGAAAATGGGTAATAGGATCAGATGAAAATAACTAAGGCCCAGTCCAAATGGGTAAAATACAGTGTAGTTGCATGGCAACCACACGGTCCCTAGCCCTATTACAGTGCCGTGCCATAACAATTGTGGTGCCCTGTACAGATGGGTGCTGCCATTGCACAGCACCACATGGTGCTTACACAACTAGTGTTCCATGGCGAGCCATGGCACACTAGTTACATTGCAGCCGCGGCTTAAGAAGAACCTGCTTTTTGCAAGTTCTTTTTTTGCTGGCAGGAAGCCGCATGGTTTGTCCACTGCAGCTTCTCACTAGAGGGAAAATAGGCACCGGCAGACCACCTTTTTTGGGCGGTCTGTCCCATGCCTAAGATACATACTACTTGTTAACAGTAGGCCAGTGGCAACTGCTGCCTTCCATATTAGTTGGGCAGCAAACCTGTTCTAATCTTTTAATTTGAGTTTTAAAGGAATTATCCAAGATGTTGCTTTATAGCCACAAACCAGTATCTTTGCATTCTTGTTGGAAAATCCACCTTCCCAGTCATATTGCTTGGGCTACTAAGTTTCTCATACAAAGATCCTATATATTTTCACCTGGGATAGTAAATGTAATTGAAGTAGCAGTGAAAAAAAGTCTGAAAAATGTCTTTACAATATGAAAAATTGTGCTGCATCTACCTTGCGGAATTAATGCAGTTTGATACTGCTTTAACTGCCATGGCTCAATGCTATGGGATTCTGGGATTTGTAACTTTGTGAGATATTTAGCCTTCTCTGTCAGTGAGCTCTGGTGCCACAACAAACTACAAATCCCAGGCATCCACAGGATGGATCCATGGAGCTATTAACATCCGGGTGCAATATAAGGTGTTGGTTATCACCTATAAAGCCCTACATGGCCTGGGCCCAAGTTACTTAAAGGAACGCCTTTCCCTGTATAAACTGCCCTCACTCTCAGAACTTCTGGGAAAAATCTGTTGGAAGTACATCCAACCAGACTGGTTTCAACTTCTCAAAGAACCTTTACTTTAGTGGCTCCTAAACTATGGCACAACCTCCCAGAAATAGCTCCATCTTATTTCCTTCTTGGAGGGTTTCAAGAGGGCAGTTAAGATGGATTTCTTCCGGCAAGCCTATCCATCTTATCTTTTCATTTACTCTTCTATTCAGGCATCAGAATATTATATCTTATAATTGGTGTACTGTTTTTAACTGTTTTAATGCTTGAAAATTATATGTTTTATTCTTGTATCTTATTGTTATTGTTGGGTTGTAATCCTGCCTCGATCCACCTGGAAGAGGCAGGAAAATATAAATAAATTTAATTATTATTATGGCAGTTAAAGTGATTTCAAACTGCATTAATTCTGCAGTGTGGCAGCAGTTCCAGTTTCCCAAATGTCAGTACATTTGGGGAAAGAATAATACATTAATGAGAGTTTTGTGGACCTGTATCTCTACTGAAATTATTTCCTGAAGTACCTGAAGAAGATTTGGTGTGCAACTGATTTCCTTTAGTCCAGCACACCCTATTGCACACCAGTCCAGACATGTCTGGTTGGCAACACCTGATGGGTCTATAAATCTGTCTTGTGAGATTAGGGTCACTTGTAATATTTCTTGGTGCCCACAGAATCTCATATCTTGTGGGAAAACCCAAACCCATGCACATTTCATAATGATAGGGCAGACATAATCAGATAAAAAGTTTACTAATGGAGTACACTGCTTGGCTTGGTCTGTGAGGAAGAAGAGTGGGTGCAAACCACAATCACAATGAATGGATACCCAACATTTGATACATAAAAGACTAGTTTCTTCTGCTCAAGTAACTCTGTGGTAAATGTGCTTGGTCCTCAATTTGTCTGGTGAGGCTGAGCAGTGTGCTCCCTGAGTAAATCAAATCAGAAATTACTACTCTGTAGAAAATCCCCGCTCAACACTTTTGGACTTTCAAATATAGTAGAATTTTGTGTGGGTGTAACAGTTTTCTTCTGAAGTGGGAGAAAACTATCTTTACTCTTTGCCCTTGCTTCTGAGGGTGAAACAGTCAAAAATTTATCTCTCTAAACTGAACTTTGGCACAGTACAGACCACCCAAATGCTTCATGCTCCTGGAGCGCTCACCAACCGCACACTCCCTAACCCTAGTACGTGTGGTGTGTGCCATGATTGCATGGCCCTTCCCACACATCACACGCATTGGTGACGTCACAGCTGCACAGCGTCCAAATGGTGCTGTGCAGCTGTGATGTAACCATGCTGTCCTATGACATTTTGCTGCATCACAGCTGCACAACAAACAGCAGCTGCTTCTAAGCGCATCTTTTTTGCTGTGCAGTAGTACCGCATCATTTGGTTGCTGTGGTAATGCTGCATAGCTAAGAGAGGCGGCACCAGTGTACTTTGTGAATCCACATGCTTAGGATTGTGTTGTTGAGGCTCATCAATGGCACCTCTAAGGAAACTATTGTCTGCTTTTGTAATCCCTAAATTGTAGAAGATATTGCCCATTTTGTTTTAGAGTGTAGTGGTTATTCTGATATTATTCTCCCTGCTGCTGATTAGGGTGACAAAGCTGTCACCCCTGGAAAAGCTGTGGTTTTTATTGGATAATTATGACAAATATATAATTTTCAGAATTGCCCAATTCCTGGCTTTCACCTTATTCTTGAGTGCAAAGACCCAAGGTGATGTTTGTAATGTATTATATAATGGGTGTTGGCTAATTACAATACAGTTTTGACTGACTGACCATGTTGTTTGAAAATTTTTATTTGTATGTTTGAATCCCTGATTGGTCATGGAAACCCACTGGGTGACCTTAGGCAAGTCTCAACCTTAGAAAACCCCATGATACATTCACCTTAGGGTTGCCATAGTAGGAAACAATTTGAAGGCACACATCCACAAGTTACAAATGTGAGATTGGGTTATCTGGGGAATATGTGTTTCCAAAATTTTTCTTATCAACTTTTAAATCTCATTTTTTTCAAAGTATTAACCAAAAGTAGCTTAGATCATGAACTTTGAACAAAAACAACAACAAAATATGAACAGAAATGCAAAAACAAAAATAAACACAGGAAAAAACATTTTTTAAAAAACTACAATGATATTTTGTTGGCAAAAAACAGGAAAGGGAAAAAATGTCAACTGCCCATAGGAAGGACATAAATATTTGACTCCTTTAACATTATTATTATTATTATTATTATTATTATTATTATTATTAACCTTTATTTATAAAGCGCTGTAAATTTACACAGCGCTGTACATACAATCTTTTTAACTGGACGTTACCCTGCCCTCAGGCTTGCAGTCTAAAAAGACATGACACAAAAGGAGAAGGGAAAGGTGGTGGGGAAGGGGCCTCTCTAGTAGGATAATACATATAAAATACATAGCAATACAGGAAATGATTCAATAAAACAGACAACAAAAGAACAACAAAAAGCAAGTGACAATTATTCAATGCCTGGGAACGCTTCTCTGAACAGGATGGTCTTCAGCTCCGTTTTGAAGCTGGTTAAAGAAGAGATGGCTCTTGTTTACAGGGGAAGAAGGTTCCAGGAGTGAGGGGCAGTGAGTGAAAAGGGGCGAATCCGAGATGGGGCAGAGGAAATCCTGGGCTGGGACAGCAGACCTTGACTACCAGAACGGAGGGCCCTAGTGGGAAGGTGAGGAGAAATAAGGTCTGATAAGTAAGGAGGGGCCAGTCCATGGAGGGCTTTAAATGTGGACAGCAGGAGCTTATACTGAATACGAAAAGGGAGGGGGAGCCAGTGAAGGGATGCCAACACGGGAGAGATGTGGTCAGAGCGGTGGGCAGATGTGATAATGCGTGCAGCTGAATGCTGGACAGAAATTAAAGGACGGAGGTGAGAAAGAGGAAGCCCAGCCAGGAGGACGTTACAGTAATTGAGTTGTGAGACCACTAGGGCATGGACCAGGATCTTGGCAGTAGAGGCAGAGAGATAAGGTCAGATTTTGGCAATGTTGTATAAAAAGAATCTACAAGCCTTGGCTGTGGTCTGGATCTGAGGGATACACAACAGAGAAGAATCAAAGATAAAGCCAAGACTGCGGGCTTGCTGGACTGGTTGAATAGAAATGTTGTCCACAGAGACAGAAAAGGAGTGTTGAAGGGTGGGCTTAGGAGGAAAGACAAGAAGCTCCGTCTTGGACATGCTGAGCTTCAAACATCTTGACAATAGATATTTTTCCACAGTTTTCTTCTGAAGTGGAAGAAAACAAATGTTTTTCTGCAGTTCTTCCCTGGAATCCACACATCCCAAAGTATTTCAGGCAATTATTTTACACAAAAAAATATGTCTTTTTTACACACTCACACAAAATACTGTTTCAAAATAACAAGATGAGCATGTTTGCCTTTTTTGCCCAAATGTTTGGGGGGGGGGGGTTATTGCATGAAAAATCTGTTTTTCATACAAAAAATACATTGATTCAAGAATCCACACGTGTGTGTGTGTGTGTGGTGTGTGTGCGCAAAACCAATTTTGTTTTGCCTGAGGATAGAAAATTGTGCGCGCGCGCGCACACACCACACAAACATGCATGCTTTTGGAAATGTTGGTTTTTGTTTTTTGCACATTTTCTTTCTTTTCTTTTTTGCAAAAATCACTGGCCAAAAAACTTGAACAGTTATGAATGTGTAATCACTGTAGTCAAATAGAATTGCTATGACCCTCCCCCTGACCCATCCTATCCCCTTTTACCAGACAGCAGCTACTGTGTTCAATGAAGGTATGTTTTCTGATGATCAGGAAGTAGCTGAATTACATTCCCATCCCATATCATGAGTGATTTCCATTGCAACAGGCAGAAGCAGGGTCTGCATGGTAGGTGCGTTCAAGGTCCCAATGTATCCCTCAACTAGAGCACACAAAGTCATCATGGATATGAAGCAGTCACTAATGCATAACTAGGCTACACATTTGTAATTGTCCAAGAGTCCACTGTTTCTGGACAGCTACATTTTTTTTGTTCAAGATTGTTGGGGTTTAGGGTTTTGTTTTGTTTTTTGTTTTTTGGTCTTGTTTTGGTTGTTTTTCTTTTTCTTTTCTTTCTTTCAAAAATAGCAATTTTACACAGAGGGAAAGAGGTTATCTGGAAATAGTGGGGGTTTTGCACTAAAACTTTTGAATTTTTTTCTCCATAAATTACAATTTTCATGGAACAAAACTATAAGTATTTCTATAAAAACTTAGCAAAATTTTGATGTGTAAATAATACCAAGCAAAATCTACAAAACATTCTCACTATGGTGCCTGTTCAATAAGGATGGTAAAATGCTCACAGATCACAATTAAAAGACAGAACTACTCAATACTTATTTTATTTCAGTTTTCTCCATAAAAGACAACTATGTGCTTCCATGCAAAAGACAAGATCTTAGCAAGGGATCTGGATTACAAATCAAGATTCGTAAGGAGTTAGTCAACAATCACCTAGCTAGCCTAAATGAGTTCAAATCTGCAGGGCCAGATGAAATGCATTCCAAAGTACTGAAATACTTGCTGGCATAATCCCAGAACCACTTGCTATCATTTTTGAGTAAGCTTGTAGAGCAGGAGAGGTGCCAAAGGACTGGAGAAGAACAAAACATCATCATCCTCTCCAAAAAAAAGGACAAAAAAAAAAAAGAAGATCCAGGAATCTACAGACCAGTCCGCCTGACCAGGAAAACGATTAGAAGGGATTATAAATGAGTCTATCTGCAAATATCTTGATGACTATGCAGTGATCAGGAAGCACCAACATGGAACAAATCTTGCCAAACTGATCTTATATCTTTTTTTCAGTCAGGTCACTAGTTTAGCAGATGGTGGGAATGCTGTGGATGTCATTTATGTTCATGTCAGCAAATTATTTGATAACGTCCTTCATAATATTTTGCTTAGTAAACTCATTAAATTGATGGAAACATTGTCAGATGGATCCATAAATTGTTGGAAAACCATGCTGAAAGAGTCATCATCAATGGTCACACTTCAAGCTGGAAGAACATCTTGAGTGAAGTCCCTCAGGGTTCTATCCAAGGGCCAGTACTGTTAAACCTTCTCATAAACAGATTACATGATGAAGTATAGGGAGTTTGCAGATGACACTGTGAAAGGTGGCTCACATACTGGAACATAGGAACAGAATTCCAAAGGAAGTAGGCAAACTATAAAACTGGGCAGAAATCAATAGAATGAAAAAGAGACCAATTTAGGCCACAAAAACCAAAAGAACACATATAGGATGTGGGGTACATGGCTCAGCAGTACTATTTGTGAAAAGGACTTTGGGGTTATTGTTGATCATAAATTGAATATAAACCAACAATATGATGCTGCAGCATAAAGGGCCCTCATTAATAGAAGCATAGTTTCCAAGCCACAGGAAATAATAGTCCCACTATATTCTGTGCTGGTAATTACTATGCTCAGTTCTGGGCACCTCATTTAACACAGGATATGAAAAGTTGGAACAAGTTCAGAGAAGGGGAGTGGAGATCAGAAGAGGTATGGTGAACAAAACATATGTGGAAAGGTTTAAGGAGCTGGGCCTGTTCAACTTGATGAAGAGAAGACTGAGGGGTGACATGATCACACTCTTTAAATAAATCAAGGGCTGTCAGAGAGAGGAGGGGACAGGCCTGTTCTCTAATGCCCCAGAGAGTAGAACAAGGTCTAATGGTTCAAAGTTACAAAAGAGAAGACTTCAATTGAGCATTACAAAGAACTTCTTGACATTAAGAATGCTAGAGAGGTGGTGCAGTCTCCTCTGGACATCTTCAGATGTGATTGGATAGCTACATGCTGGGTATGCTTTAGCTGGATGTTGAGTAGGGGGTTGGTATTGATGGCCCATGAGTCCCCTTTCAGCATTATAATATTTTGTTTCTAAAAGATATGAGCTTTCTAACAACCTTGCAATAGTTTATATTGAAGCGGAAGGACTGGTGCTAGGATACTTCCACTTTTCAGCAAGCACTGAGATAAATTTTAAGGCCAGACAACTACAATGGCTTTCTCCTGCTCCTGCACACCTTCCTACTTATTTAATAGAATGGTAGCCTCAAAGAAAAATGAAGCAAATAGTATATTCCATCATGCTAACATGCCTCCATAAGCAGCTGCCACGCTAATCGGTTCTCTTGCATTGACCTTTCTGGAATGGCCTTATTTTGCTACAGAATTTATCATTGGGCCAAAATGTCAGTGGAGACTAGGGTAGCAGCACTTATAGCAGTTTGCATATATTTCTGGAAATATCGCCTCTGCTGATGTTCCCATAAAATTCTTCTTGGACAGGGACAAATAGAAATAGCCTAGGAATTGATTTCCAAGCTATTGTTCTGCCTGTATAAAAGGAGACAACATGATTAGAAAATGTAAAAAAAAAACAACAAAAAAACAAAAAGCAAAAACCCAAACATATGTCAAAATATATTATTATATTTTTATAAAGGCAATAAAAAAGTGAGAGGAAAAGATCAAATAAGTTCCTTATTGAAGCAATTGCAAAAGTCACTGAATGAGTGTGATATCTTCGCTGTTTGTTCCTGTTCTGCAAGAGGAAAGAGTTAGTTAAACAATTATGAACACTTGAGTAAACACTTGATTGTAATCTGCTAAAATAGCACCATGGCATTTAGGGGATTTTTCACAGAAGGATACCCAGTTCTATACACATTTACTTGCAAGTATGTGCTCTGTGAAACCTATTTCAGTACACAGGTCAGGAAAATAAAAACAGAATGAGAAAATATAGATGATGGTACTTTTGGTGATACTGCAGTTCTTTTTCTTTTCTTTTTCTTTTATGATGTAAATAAGACCACAATATGGCATATTTACTAAGTAAATATGGCTGTGTTTTATTAAGGGAGAGTGGATTCAGTTTCACTGAAATGGCTCAGGTGACCACATTTTAAATGCCCTTGCTCCCATTTTTAGTAGCAGTTTGCTACACACATAAGGTAGTTTTACCTCAACTTTTAGGTTGAGTCGAAGGGTGCTCCTGACAGTCACCAGCTCCAGAGCCATGCTACTGCCATCATTATAAAACATCATTCATAACAGGTGTTATGATGGAGTGACAGTTTAAACAGTCTTAAATATGGACTACACAGTTCCCTTTTGAATAAACTTGGGAGATAAAACGGGGGTGGGGCTGAGCGACTGCTTGCTAAGAATGCAGAAACATTCTCCCTATGATTATCTATCCAACAGAAAATGCCACAGTTTAGAATCATTTCCAGAAAAAAAGTGAATCTTTCATCTATAAAAAGTCACAAAAAGAACTTGTCAACAGATATACCTTTTCATTTTATGCCACCATTGATCGGCTGCTGTTATGAAACAACCACAAATGGCATTTTGATTGACTAACCAATTATTAGTTCAAACTTAGCTAGTAAAATGCTATGCTTCATGTACCACAAAATATGCTCTCTGCATTATAAACACATAATAACAAATTCAATTGAAACTTCATAAAATGTATAAGAGACATTTATGTGACCACTGTGGTCCAGATGTGTCCTGAATATGGATAACAAGTTCTTCTAAGTAATCAAAACACAGATAAATGTAGTTAATATGTGTATCCATTCATCTATAATATAGTATTCACTTTTAATTGGATATTTTATAAAATTACTATGGAAAACATGGCTAAGCTGAAATGTTTGCTTCACCCTTGCTATACATCTAGCCTCTCTAACATGAGAGATCTGCTGCCATCAGCATAGCCTATTGCCTTACAGGAGCACACAATCCCTGCTGAAAGGTAGTACCATTGTAGTACCAAAGGTAGTACACTGCTGAAAGGTAGTACCATTCAGATTACTTTCTATTTGCTACATTATTAGTTCATGTTACCTGCTAGGAATCTACAGTGACCACTGATGTCTTTCATGTCTGTGCACATGATAGTATCTGCTCTGAGTTTTAGCTTGGATTTTAAAAGAGCTTTCCAAGGAGCTGAACCACACCTGCCAGTGAAAGCTCATTTAAAGTACAAACTAAAATCAGGAGTGGATTTACAAACCCACTGACACAGAAACCACCAGCTATCACTTTGGAAGCATACATAAAATGATCTGTTATCCTCACAATAACTGTATGAGGCACAGTAGGTAAAGAGATTGTAACTAGCCTGTGGTCACCCAGTGGTCTTGATAAGGCTTTGAGCCTTGCTTTTTTAAAGCTACTTTCTTTACCATCATCTTGATTGGAGTCACCTCTTTGGATGTTCATGGGTTAGTTTCCCCAATAAAGAAGGAAAACAATTCAGTTACTAATTCATTTATCAGACCCTGATCTTTTGATGCTTCAGTAAATCCATCATAGGAGGGGAAATGGGAAGACTTGTTTGTGGGATTTGATGTTTAATGCTATGCTGTTAAATTTTACAGTTAGAAGTATTAATGAGTAGTATTAGGAATATAAAAAAAAAGCCCATTATAACAATTGTCTGTTGTTGTTTTCTTGGATTTGAAGGGTGGGAAATCAATTATATATTTCTTTATTTTCTTTTTGTATTATGTTTGTTTTGTGGTAGATTGGATAGGGAAAATGAGTGTTGTATGTATTAGTATTTGCATCTTAGTGTAGTGTATTGTTTATACTTATAATGTGTTCAGTATATGTTACAAATCTGTTTATTTACACAAACCCACTGAGATACATTGATACACTTAAATATAGGATAGGTTGGTTCCAAAGAATTGATGACATGCATAGCTGTCCCCATGAGCCATAGCCTTGTGTAATCAGCGTTCTAGACTACGTAAAGGTATCTCCCTTCCACGCATTTGCCCCAAACATCTGAAGAACATGGATGTGATGACCTTGGATGGAACTGTGATAGTGGGTGCTTTAATGGCAGGATGGCCCAGGTCTCTCCCTGTGCAATGTTAGTGCAGGCACAGTCTACCATCATTAGCTATGGTTTATAGCTACCAGAAAGTAGACAGCTAATTTCAAAGTTTTATGTCAGAATCAGGATCAAATGTCATTGTATCAGCTCATTTTCAGATAAAGCTGTAGATAGGTGCTGAGATGGCATCAAAAAAAGGGATGACATTCAAATCTGAAAGTCATGGCTTAACCTAGCAATATTACTAAAACTGTCATGTTTTGTTGACACCAGTTTATTTATTTATTTTCTTTTTGCCCCGCCTTTCTCCTTAGTTGGGACCCAGTTGTGTGGATACAATTATACCACTTACCAATTATTCCATTTTAGTCTGGGTTATATGTTAGACTCATAGCAGGAACAAAGCTTTTAAATAATTGAAGCTTAGCTTTTTCTTTTTTTCTTCCTTACTTAAAAAACAAACAAACAAAAATTCTAGAGTGTTTTCCATGCTTCTGTGAAGATGTTATGTAAAAGGTTTTAAGTAGTTGTTATGTTGACAAGGTATCCCCTCCCTTTTTCCTACTCTGTGAAGGCTGTATATTAAGTATTTTTAAATGTCATGAAGAGGCTTAAATGAAGCTCAGTACTGAAGAGAAGGAAAGGGATATCAGCTCTGAAAAGTTAATGTTTCCAATCATGCGTGGTAATGGCTCTTAGTAAATTGATATGTTGTTATTGCCTAATTTTAGTAAACATTCTTGCTGGAAAGTATATTCTCCATCACAGCCTATCTAAAATAAGCTCATTTATGCTAATGCCTTTCTCCTTGACATTCGGTAAATTCTTCCTAATGCATTAATTATGACTCCAGATAGACCAATGATTATTTCATATATGCTAATTAGGAATCATTCCATTCAGTCTGCCACACACATCAGTAAACAAGTGGAATCAATTCCCCACAGAGAGGATAAAAAGGCAATGATTTCCTTTCCACGGCAGCTAAGAGAATTTACCCCACAATCAAGAAGTAATTAGAGAAGAAAATGAGGTGTTGGAAAATACTCTTACAGGTGTGAGAGTCAGTGAATACATGTTTCTTCCCAACAACGGGGATAAAAACAGGAGGGTTTAGAGTTAATGAGTTTTCACCATATATGATTAGGAGCCATAAACTCCATTCAACAAAAGTAAATAAAAAATAACAATCAAATTACTTCAATTTCTAGCAGAATGGATTGATGCAAAAGAGACTGGTTTTCAAAGCTGGGTTTGTAAAAGGCATGATGTTTAAACAAAATAGGAAGCTCGGTTTTTTTTAAAAAACGTGGATCTTTGAATGCTGAGGAAGGATAACTGACTATGGTTTATTTGTGTCTACTGACAAGACCCTTATTAAAAGTCCTACAGAAATTATTGGAGGTATATTGTTATGAGGGCCCAATGGAACATTATAAAGGTGTGAGGAATCCCTTGTTCCAAGAAAATTTCATCCTTTGTTCTCAAAGGCCAAGTAGAAAGTGGTCCAAGATATTACTGGGTCTTAGGCTGCATCTGCACAGCAGAAATGATGCAGTTAATAATAATAATAATAATAATAATAATAATAATAATAATATTTATTTGTATACCGCCCTCTGGCAAACCAATCCGGGCGGTTAACAACAGTAAAATATAAAATATGACAATTAAAAACACTTTATCCCTCCCCCCCTTAAGACAGTATTAAACAGTATAACATATTAAAACACAATATCAATGCATAAAAACAACAATTAAAAACTAAAAACCCTGATATCCCTCTGTTGATCCTCAACCATCACTAAGATGGGGCCACGGGAGGAATGAGGGAATCAGGGAACCTGGGCCGGGATGGTTAATCTGGAAAGGCCTGCCGGAAGAGATCCGTCTTGACCGCTTTTTTAAAGCTGTCTAATGATGTTATCTGATGGATCTCATCCGGCAGGTCGTTCCAGAGTTTGGGGGCAAAAGCAGAGAACGCCCTCTGGGAGGTCGCCGCAAGCCTAGATTTTAGAGGCTGCAGTAAGTTCCTCCCAGAGGACCGGAGAGCGTGGGGAGGATTGTACGGGAGGAGGCGGTCTCTAAGATAGTTTGGACCCAAGCCATTTAGGGCTTTAAAGGTGATAACCAACACCTTGTACTGGGCCCGGAAGCTGATAGTTTGACACCACTTTAACTGTCACAGCTCAATACTATGGAATAATGGGATTTATAGTTTTGTGAGATATCACAAATCCCAGGATTCCATAGCACTGAGCCATGGCAGTTAAAGCAATGTTTAACTGCATCATTTCTGCAGTGCAGATGCAGCTTTATAAAGCAAAGTATGGGAAAAGCTATACTTTGGACTATAGTTCCCAGAATCTCCCAGCCATTATAAACTTACCTGTGAAGTATGCTCATGTTGGAGTATTTGAAATAACTTCCATTCTGTTAAATATATATTTATTTCTATTGCTGTTGACACAGTATTTGGCACAGCTAGAAATGATGAGAGGGATATTTGACAGTTGGCACATATTGATTGCATATGGGCATTTATAAAGAGCATGCATAAAACTGCAAGGGTTCATTCAAACCTTGGGACAAAGGCAACTTCTTCATTCACTCCCATTCAGTTCTGCTGCAGTAGAATTTCAGCATAATCACTGTTATTAAGAATTTTATAATATTGTCAGACCTGCTTAAATGCTATTAGTGCAGCATAATTAAGTTGTGCACTGGAAAAGATCTCGGCTTTTAGCCCCTAAATTAATCTGGTATCAATACACTTTCCATGTAGAATGTACCTTATCTTTGTATTAATTTAGAAAAATAAACAAACCAAGAAAGCAAATTTGTTAGCAATATTACTATATCATTACTCTATTATGTTAGTTTATTATTACTCCACTGAAAAGGAACATTGGGCTGAGAGAGATTTAAGGCTATCCTAACATTTCAACCCAGGGATTTTAAAGTCGACCATCCAGATTCAAGGCCAATTAAAAACAAGAAGAAGAAGAAGAAGAAGAAGAAGAAGAAGAAGAAGAAGAGAAGAGGTGATAGCAAAAATTGTGCTTGAAAAATTTGTTGGAATTTGAGGAATTTGAATAATTTTTTATTCCAAAGGCAGTCCACCTGACTCTCCTCAACAAATGTGCAGATCAGAATGCATACCAGATTTATTTATTTATTTATTTTTAATAATTTTTATTGAAAAGCTAAAAATACGCATATATATTTACATTTTCGCATTACAATATTATCACATTTCTTCACTTCCACCCCCCCTTTCCCTCACATATCATTCTTTACCATCTAGATGTCTCTTACACACATCTTCTCACATAACTTATTCAGCTCTCTTCTTTGTTCCTCCTTAGTTATCTATTCCTTAGAACCATCTCGGTCTTTTCTATTTCTTATCTTATGCTGAGAAGTATCTCATCTTTGAGAGTGTACATCTTTGAGAGTGTACATCTAATTTTTTCACACCTTTTTTGTCATGTGTGTGGAGATATTATACAACAATATAAGAGAAAACAGCCAAATTAAAGGGGCTAAAATAAGGGGGCATGAATTTAGAATCTGGGCCTATGCAGATGACATGGTTCTGATAATTGGAGATCCTATACAGGGAATACCAAAAATTTATGAAATAATAGGCGAATATGGCTCATGCGCAGGGTTAGAGATTAATAAAAATAAGTCTGCACTCATGACATTCAAAATGACAAAACAACGACAAGAACAACTTCAAAAAATATCAGAAATACGAATAGAGAAAAAAATAAAATATTTAGGCATAACGTTAACAAAAAGAACAGTTGACTTATTTAAAAACAATTATGAAACGAGTTGGAGAGAAATAAAAATGAAATTAAATAAGTGGGCAAATTTAAGGCTTTCCGTCCTAGGGAAGATAGCATTAATCAAGATGAATATAATACCAAAGATCCTTTTTATTTTTCAAAATTAGCGATTATCTTAAATGACTCAAACTTTGTAAAATGGAGACAGGATTTGGCCAAATTTATATGGTGAGGAAGGAAAGCAAGGATAAAATGGAATTCCTGAATCGATAGTAAGGAAAGAGGCGGATTAGCGATGCCAGATTTAAAAACATACTATCATGCATGTTGTATGGAATGGATTCGAGAATGGGTGAAATTGGAGAACAAACAATTGTTAGATCTGGAGGGCTTCAACAATGTCTATGGGTGGCATGGGTACTTTGGGTATGGAAAAATAGAAAAAAACAGAAAATTAAACAAAAATATAATTAGAAGATCTTTGTTGAGAGTATGGAAACTATACAAAAAGAAAATATATACACAGATACCGGATTGGGTATCATCTCAAGAAGCTTTTTCCATTAGAACTGAAATTCATGAAAAGAAAAGGTTGAAATATCAGGATATAATCTATATGGAAAATTGAAAAATATGCATGAAAACTCAGGAGGAATTAAGGGCGGAAGGAATAAACATAAATTGGTTTCCATACTATCAACTCAAAAGTAGATTTAAGACAGATATGAAACAAGAGGGAATAACACAAATAAAAACGGAATTGGATATACTTTGGGAAAAAAGGGGAAAGGGACTAATCTCAAAATTTAACAAGGTTTGTTTGAAGTTACAACTATAGGCTACAGAGAAAATTAAAGGTACACTGGTGCCTCTGGTTACGAAATTAATTCGTTCCGCCATTCCTTTCGTAACCCGAAAATTTCGTAACCCGAAAAGGCTTTCCGTTAGCACTGGAAAGCCTATAGCTGCACTTTGCAGCATTTGAATTTCGCGCCGAAATGAATTTCGTAACCCGAAAAATATTTCGTAACCCGAAACAGTTTTTGCCAATCCAACTTTTTCGTATCCCGGAAATTTCGTAACCCGATCATTTCGTATCCCGAGGCACCAGTGTACAGTAATATGATCCAATGGGAAAGAAATAGAACACGAAATATTTCATAAACAAATTGGGAAAGGGCATGGGGAAAAGATTTGAGATTTACATCTTGTGTGGATATCAAAGAAAAAATTGTGAAAATGTTTTATAGATGGCACCTATCCCCCCCAAAATTAGCGAAAATGAGTAAAGGTAAGAATGACAGATGTTGGAAATGTAATGATGGTACAGGATCTTATTATCATATGTGGTGGACCTGTCCATGGGTTAAAATTTTTTGGATAGAAGTCCACAAAATAATACAAGATATATTGGAAATTAAGATGGAATTAAGGCCAGAATTGTGCTTGTTTAATATAATAGAGGAAGCGAACACAAGAAAGAAACTGAAAAAAATATTATATTTAATTTCTACAGCGAGAATAATGATTGCAAAGAGCTGGAAAGACAATGTAGTTCCGACAATAGACGGATGGTTAATAAAATCCGCCAAGGTTATAGATATGGACAATCTGACAAAATTGCTGAAAGAAGAAATATATGAGGAAGATAACTTAAGTTGGAAACCCTTTAATGAATTTTGTGAAAAGAGATGGAAAGTATAAACATAAGCAAAACTATAGTTAAAAATTAAATTAAAAATAGGATAGTGAAAGGGATATAAGGCAATTAGTATAAAGAGAAAACTGTAGATATAAGGTTGACGTATGTACGGTTATTATGTTTGAAAATCCTCTCCATTGATGCCCCCTTGTCGTGGGGGAGAGGCTTGCGCACCCTAATGATGTTGTGAGCTATGCTGGCGGTGGTATAATAGCCACCAGCAGGGAATCCCATGCCAGAAAGTGTTGGGGTGTGAGTATAATAGCAAAAAATGACAGCAGAGGTTTGAGGAAATTAACAAAACTTTACTTAACAGAAGTCTCAAAAACTGAAGCAAAACAATATGAATGGCACAGTACAAAATCCAGAAGCAGCAGCAGCATGCATGCATACATTACCATGAGGGCAGCATGGAGAGCAGGATTCAATGAATGCTCCCAAGACCCAGTAGATCCACCAGGCAATTATACCTTTCTAATTAATTAATGCAATCACCTGGTCTACTTAGCTCATTACCATGGTCTACACCTGTCTGCTCACTAGATTCTCATCCAGTCACAACTTAGTACCTGGACAGAAAGGTCATAACTGAAGGGTCTGACCAAGAGCGCCAAAGGGCAGGATGGGCTCTCTAGCCTTATGGCAACCATCCTAGGAGAAGGAAAACTCTAATCCCAAACCCGGGCAGATGGTGCTTGTCTAACCCTGTAAGGTCAACCATCTAAGAGAAGGAAACTCTAACCAAACGTACGACCTGAGGACCTCGCTGCTACCGTCCATGCTTGTCAAGGCCTCAGCAGACGAACCTCTGGTTTAAAGCATGAGGCCAGTTCTGTGCACGCTGCGCTCCACCAGAAAAATCCATTGCACAGGCTCAAAGGATACATCCAATCTCTGAAAAAGCCCTGTAGTGATAGGCGAGTGACGAAACGGCAGGTGTAAAGATGCACTGGAAGCCGCAGACCCAACCCTGCATGCAGATGGTTCAGGACTTCGGTTGTTTGAGACTGACTGGGGATAACAGTCTTGTTCGGCAGCATCCTGAATGACCAAGCAGCCTTTTTTAAGGAGAGCACTGCTTGCTCCATATGGAGAGGGGCCTAGAAAAGGTGGCCGAAAGAAAGCTCATCCCCAACAACCTGGTTGGCTAGCCGCGACCAACGGGCATCTTCTGATGCGGTCAAACAAAGACAAAGAGACAAAGGCACACACCAGCCTCCAAAGGTGCAATTAGACTAATGCTTGCATGCTGGAACATCAGAACCATGCAAGATTCTGCAGATAGTGGACGTCCTGAGCGTCGTTCTGCCCTAATAGCCCATGAACTGTGACGACTTAACATCGACATCGCTGCTCTTAGTGAAGTTCGTCTCCATGAAGAAGGCAGCCTTAAAGAACACAGTGCCGGATGCACACTCTACTGGTCTGGCAAACCCAAAACTGAAAAACAGGGGTAGGCAACCTGCGGCCCGTGGGCCGGATGCGGCCCGGCAAGGCCTTGGGACCGGCCCCAGCCCGGTCCTGCCGCTGATTGCTGCCGGGGCCTTTGGGGGGCAATTGTCTATAGAAGCCTCAGAAACATGCATTTATATTAACATTTTCTTAAAAATCAGCAAATTTTTTCGCGTGCCCTCCATTTTTTTTTAAAAAAGTGTCTTCCATTTGAAAATTTTGTCCTACATTTGTCCTGGTTTATTTATATATTTAATTTTTTAAAAAATTATTTAATTATTTATTTTTTTGGCTTCGGCCCCCCAGTTGTCTGAGGGACAGCAACCCGGCCCCCGGCTCAAAAAGGTTGCCTACCCCTGCTGAAAAACATCTTTCAGGTGTAGGCTTTATGATCAAAAACTCCATTACCTCCAAACTCGAAACCTTGCCAACAGGACACTCTGATCGCATTATCTCCTTACGCCTCCCACATGTTGTTCTCTTCAATATATATGCCCCAACTATGCAAGCCAACCCTGCAGAGAAAGACAAATTCTACTCAGACCTATGCCACCTTATACAGAAAGTCCCTGCTGAAGACAAAATCATTATCCTTGGTGACTTCAATGCCAGAGTAGGAAAGAACTTCGAAGCCTGGAAAGGTGTTTTAAGCAAGCATGGTGTTGGAAACTGTAATGATAATGGATAATGCTAGAGTTTTGTGCAGAACAGCAGCTGACTATTACAAACACCATCTTTCAGCAGAAAGATAGCCTGAAGACAACCTGGATGCGTCCCCGATCCAAACACTGGCACCTCATTGACTATATCCTAGTGCGCCAAAGAAATATTCGTGATGTCCGTCATACTCGAGTGATGCTCAGTGCAGAATGTCAAACAGAACATCGCCTCGTAAGATGTAAACTAAATCTTCATTTTAAGTTTAAACCTAAGAGGGGTGGCATCCTAAAGAGGAGACTCCAAGTCAACAAGCTGCCATAAGAGACAACTTCCAGGCAAATTTGCAAACAAAACTTGAAGACCATCCTGTGGATTCTTCTCCTACAGGGCTTTGGCAACATATCAAAAACAGCATCCTGCAATCTGCGGAAGAATCCTTAGGGTTCTCCCTCAAGAAAAACCAAGACTGGTTTGATGAAAACAACCAAGAGATCCAGGAGCTGTTGGCAAAGAAGAAAACTGCCCACCAGGCACACCTCGCCCAGCCATCCTGCCATGTAAGAAAAGGAGCCTTTCGCCTTGCATGTAGTCAACTCCAACAAAAACTCAGAGACATTCAGAACAAGTGGTGGATCAATTTAGCAGAAAAGACACAATGTTGTGCAGATCTGGGTGATTCCAGAGGATTTTATGAGGCTCTTAAAACAGTGTTTGGACCTACATATCAGATCCAAAGCTCCCTATAAAGTACAGATGGCCAAACACTAATCACAGATAAAGCTTTCATTCTGAACCGATGGGCTGAACATTTCCAAAGCCTCTTTAGTGCCAACCGAGTAGTCCAAGACTCAGCTATTCGACACATGACACAACAACTGATGAAGAAGGAATTGGACATAGCTCCCACCTTGGAAGAAACTGTTAAGGCCATACGGCAGATGAAAAATGGCAAGGCTGCCAGGATTGATGGAATTCCACCTGAAGGTTGGAAACATGGAGGTCATGTACTCCATGCTAAACTCCATGAGCTCCTTGTGAGTTGCTGAGAAAAAGGCGAACTGCCATCAGATCTCCGAGATGCAGTCATCATCACCCTGTACAAGAAAAAAGGAGCAAAATCGGATTGCTCAAACTATCGAGGTATAACACTGCTCTCCATGGCTGGAAAAATCTTTGCAAGGATACTGCTGAATAGATTAGTCCCTGCTATTGCAGAAGAACTTCTCCCTGAAAGCCAATGAGGCTTTAGAGCTAATAGGAGCACTACAGACATGGTATTTGCCCTTAGATGACTGCAAGAGAAACGTAGAGAGCAGAACAAACATTTGTCAACCTCACCAAAGCCTTCGACACTGTGAGTAGAAAAGGTCTGTGGCAGATCCTGGAACGACTAGGATGCCCCCCCCCAAATTCCTCAAAATGATCATCCTGATACATGAAGGCCAGCAAGGTCAAGTCAGATATGGCAATGCTCTCTTGGAGCCCTTTCTAATAACTAATGGTGTGAAACAAGGTTGTGTTCTCGCTCCAAGTCTATTTACAATCTTCTTCAGCATGATGCTCCAAAGGGCTACGGCAGATCTCACAGAAGAAGATGGCATTTATATATGCTACCATACTGATGGTAGCCTGTTTAACTTAAGCCGCCTGAGGGCCCACACTAAGACTCTAAACTATCTAGTCTGTGAGCTGCTTTTTGCTGACAATGCTGCCCTCGTTACCCATACGGAAGCAGCTCTGCAGCGCCTAACATCCTGCTTTGCAACAGCTGCAGAGCTCTTTGGACTGGAAGTCAGCCTGCAGAAAACGGAAGTTCTCTACCAGCCGGCACCTCAGGAAGAACACTACCATCCCCACATCACTATCCGTCCAGCAGTTCACCTACCTGGGAAGCATCATCTCCTCAGATGCCAAGACTGATAAAGAGATCGATCACAGACTGGCAAAGGCATATAGTGTATTCGGAAGGCTTCACAAAAGAGTCTGGAGTAACAAACACTTGAGGCGAAGCACAAAAATCAGTGTGTATAGAGCCATTATACTGTCTATTCTCCTCTACGTGTCTGAAACATGGGTCACCTATCTCCAACACCTACGACTCCTTGAACGCTTTCATCCGCGCTGTTTACGCACAATTCTAAATATACACTGGACTGACTATGTGACGAACATTGCTGTCCTTGAGCAAGCAGGGATCACCAGCATTGAGGCCATGCTATTGAGGACTCAGCTGTGCTGGGCAGGACACATTTCTAGGATGAAGGACCATCGTCTCCCAAAAATAGTATTCTACGATGAACTCGCCACAGGTCAGCGTAAGAGAGGCGCCCCAAAGAAGAGATACAAGGACTCCCTGAAACAACATCTCAGGCTTGGCCAAATTGATCACCAACAATGGTCTGCCCTGGCCTCGCATCGGGAGTCATAGAGACGCACTATCCACAATGCTACAGCCTTTTTTGAAAGCTCACAGCAAACGAGTCTTGAAGAGAAACGACAGCACAGAAAGAACCACAACCCGGAAACATCACCCAGGGAGACTTTCCGCTGTGCATTCTGCAACCGGACTTGTTTGTCCCGGATTGGCCTTTTTAGTCACCAACGCGCTTGTACAAAGCGTGGGATGCGTCCTTCCTGCATCTTCGTTCACGAAGCAAAGCCAGAGAGAGATATGTTTGAAAATGTAAATGGAAAGATATGTTCAGGTGCATAGCGGATTTACATTTGAAAAGTAATGCAAGTGGGAGTCAAGCTTCTTTATGAGTACAAACAGATGTTGCAGCCATATTGCCTCCCTCCCCATCACTGGCTGTTGGTTTGGAGTGTGATGACTTCCATTCTCTGTCTGGCACAGCAGCTGGGCAAGCAGTTGCACCAGACCCAGAATAGGCCATCAGGAGGCTGCCTCACTCCCCCCCCACCATTAGCAGCCATTGCTGGCAGATGTAGTGCCTTCCATTCCAGGTCTGGCGTGGCTGCTGGGTGAGCCATACCCCAAAGATTGTGTTAGAAGATTACTATATGACACCTTGGGTTTTGGTATATGGTAACCCTCAGGGTTCTAGCTTGTTATCTATATAATTGAATATCTCCATGAAGTTGTTTGGGGAACTCCACTGACATTTTGGATGAGATTTATATTGCTGGTATCATGAAAGCAGCTGAAATGCTGAATACTTTGAAAATTGTTTTGATTTGATAATAGGTTGTATAGTTTGGTGGGAACAAATTTCACTAAAACATGACAAAATGTCAGTGCTGATGATTAGTTGACAATGTGGCTCACAGAATAGGATTCAGCCTATTTTGGAACAGGCTGTACTTCCCCCTATCAAAAGCGTACTCCTTGGCTATGCAGTGTCTGGGAGTTGTACTCCAAAAAAGAAACTTTTCAAAACACTGAAGCAACCTAGAAATTTTAAGTATGGCCATATGGGTAGTCTCTGAACTGGAGCAGGAATATTTAAACTAATTTTTTATGCTTAGCTGAGTTAATAAGTTTACCCAAAGGATATGCAAAAGGTGTTAGAAAATTGGTGTGGTCGAAAAATGGTAAACTTGATTTAGCAGCAGTAGCAAGTGTGTACTCCGCAGGTATATAGTAAAAGGCTAGACCGGAACTTCTAGTAAATAAACAGGATACATGGGTAGGTTAAAAGAAACTTACTTTATTGTTACATCTAGGTTCTACAAAATAGCTGATCAGCAGAGAAAACCTATACTTGGTAGAAGAGTCCCTATAGCTGACTTTCATGAGGGTAAGTAAGAAAAAAACATGTTTAAGAAAGAGAGCGTTGTAGCTAGTCCATGCTGGCTGAAAGGAGAGAGGGGAAGAGAGAGAACAAAGGATCATAAACTTTCTTAACTCCCAGAGAAAGGAGAGTGATGGGAAGTGAACTCCTCACAGAGTCACACTGACCAAATGACCATAGATATAATCAGTGCATCCTGTGAGAAAGACAGCACCCTTCTCCAAAATAAACAAACCAAACATAGAGCTACAAACATTGATCCAACAAAAGGCAGCCCTCTAGATGTTGCTGAACTGCAACTCATATCATTCCTACCCATTAACTATGCTGGCTAGGGCTGATGGGAGTTGCAGTCTCACAGCATCTGGAGGACCACACTTTACCCATCCCCACTTTAGACTGAATACCATGGGTAACTGTTGCCTAATTACCAACCACTTAAGCAGGCATTTATTTCTATATGTAACAATTATGTATAAGGTAGAGCTGGGCAAATGAGGTTTTATTGTATACTCATTTTACAGATTTCCATGCATACCTTGGGAGCTGACGTGCATAAAAATGCACAAGCTATCATGAGCTAACCTGGATTCCTGTAAAATTCAATGATTTGCTGGTTTATAGCCCAGGGAGATGGAAGAACACTTTGATTAAGTATAAAATAGGCATTATGTTCACAGACACTAAAATAAAGGCACATTTTAAATATTTTATACTTCCCTCCGTTTGCGCTTGGTGTTCCCATTAAAAAATAGTTCCCTCCCTTGCCTCATTTGGTTCTTATCAAGTTGAGCAGGTGCATTCAGTTTTTCCTTTGGGAAGAATAAAGAGACCAATCTGCTAACTACTCTACGAAGCAATCCATTTAGACAGGAAGTCAATAACTGTCCACTTAGATTGTTGAGTCAACCACCCTGCCAAGAAATAACAGTCGCTTACATTCAGATGCAGTTGATGCCATACTTGTAACAGATTCAAAATGCGTAATTGTGGAAAGTGCTTGGAAAATGAATGAACTACAAAGTCAAGAGTTTTTGATCTATGCCTGTTCTCCCTCTGTGTGTATGTGTGTCTCAAAGTATAGGGATTCTCTGTGAGCAGGTGCTCATTGAGGCAATGATAATGAAAAAGGTGAAAGATGTTGCTTGAGAGCATTAACCCCCATGGTGCTAATAATCCATGCAATCAGCAATTTTATTATTTAAAAACAGCAAGTGATTTATACTGGAACACAGGCATGATCCTATCACTTTCAAAGGAGAGTACTTTGCTCCGATTGCTCCTGTTTAGCCTCTTGGGATCTGCAAGTACTGGTTGAGTCTCCCTTATGCAAAATGCTTGGGATCAGAAATGTTTTGGGATTTCAGAATTTTTCAGATTTCAGAATATTTGTGTATACATAAGGATATATCTTGGAGATGGGACCCAAGTACCAATCATGAAATTCATTTATGTTTTATATACACCTTATGTACATAGCTGGAATGTAATTTCATATGCAATATTTTTTTTTATAATTTTGTTCCTGAAAAAAGTTTGGGTACACTGAAACATCAGAAAGCAAAGGTGTCACTATCTCAGCCATCTACATGGACAATTTTGGATTTTGGAATATGGATTTCAGAATTCTAGGTAAGACAAACTTGACCTGTAGCAACTTACTTTTTGTGGTCTCTTCCAACTCTACGATTCTATGATTCTATGATTCTATGATCATGTCCTTAGTATTATCCTAAGTTTTGAAGATGTGGTACATGCTGCTGGACCTATTTGGAGGATAGGTTTCAGTGTCTTGGATAGCTCCTTTAAAGGTATAATTAAAACCTGGAGAAGATTCACTGCCCATCTGACATGAGAGCCACCAACAACCACTTGGGGGCAAAATCATGCATGCTTAGCTATAGGAAACTCATTGTTTAGTTTCTATAAAACAATTCAAAACCATGCTTCGTTTCCTGGTTACTATAAAATTTACAAATGGACCCGTTCCTTTAACATTTCTTTCAACAAAAATGAAAGAAAACATGATGGGATAAATTCAATTAGTTTGCGAGAAAATGTATAAAAATGATTACATTTTAATTTCATTAAAAACAATTTAATAGTTTAATTTAATAATAAAAATTTAATAATAAATCTGCAATAAAGTTCCAGAATGAGAAGAGCTTTTATAAGTGAATTGATCTTAATTTCCCAATATGGACCAAGCTACCCCTATGAACTTCACAGGACAATATAAGTGATTCACCACCATCTATAGTTGCTGGGGGGAGAGGGATTCTGTTGTCATGCCCAGCTACAGTAAATATTTCTGTTAAATTCTAAGGTAACAAGAAAGCCTTCTGGGTGTGGCACTCAGTAATCAAAAAACTGTGTGCCATGATCTCAATACATCATTTTCTCTAATATATCATTGTATTGGAATCTTGTCTCCAATACATTACTGGAGAGTATTTAAATACATTTTTATCTCTTTAAAAATAATGATATCCACATGGATATCTGAGCTGCACATTATCACAGAAATAAGTCAGAATGATAACTATGAGATGAAGTATGAAAAGATGAAATGTAAACCCAATAGATCAACCATTTCATTCTTATAAACAACACTCATTTGGTTTCAAAGATTGCCTGTCCTGAAGACACAATTTGGAGCAGACGTTTCATTTCAGAGAATTTGTTTGTGAAGTATCAAAAAGTTGATATTACACTAGAAGACTGATTTATAAAGTCCATGCACTATTCACAAGCCATGAACCTCTACTGAATCTTAGAGTGGATGTGATTGGTTCTGAGTACCTTTGTGCCTAAGCTTTTCACTGAGAGAAAACCAGCAGAGAAGAAAATGGGTCTGTTAGTCATTTATATTTATTGTCATTTTATTTATAGGCTGATAATCCAATGTAGACTCTTTCATTTGCTCTTTGAGATTTTTATTCCCTGTTGCTTTTCTTCCCTAAATGTCTAGCATATGTGTTTCAGTGGCAATATTTTAGACAATGCAAATTGTTTGGGAAGGATATTATAGAGCTAAACTGAAATGCTCTAACAAATCACCTCTTTTTTTTGGTTGGCTTCCTCTGGTTTGCAGGGGGAAGTTGTCTTTGTTAAATAAGCAGCACTTTCCTTATAGCCAATTAAGTGGATACAGAATGACAGTTTATATGTGTCTTAATTGTAAAGGGTCTTCGACATTTCAGAAAAAAGGTCCATTTTCCAGATGTATAAGAAAGGAAAGATGTGTTCACCATATATTGAGATGGATAATTAGCATAATAGAATCATAAAAACATAAAAGCATAGAGCTGAAAGGTACTGCATGGGCCATCTACTCCATCTCGTGCCTTGCAAGGATACACAGCTAAAACACTTGCTAGAGTTGACCATCCAACATTTGTTTAAAGACCTCCAGAGGAGGATAATCCACCAACCTTCAAGGTAGTCTTTTCCACTGTTGAACAGCTGTATGGAATAGTTGAAAACAAGCTTGCTCAATATTTGGCATGGCATCCCTGCAAATATTTGCAGAGGACTATCATATCAGCTTTCAGTGTTCTCTTTTCCAGGCTAAACATAACCAGTTCTTTAATCTGTTGTACATAAAGCTTTGGTTTCCAGAGCTTTGATCATCTTGGTTGCCCTCCTCTGGACATGTTCCAGCTTCTCAATAATCTTCTCAAACTAGAGTGGCACTACTACATCCCCTGATCAGGGCACTGTATTACAACTACGGCATGTAGTTGCTGAGGTCCCAATACAGCGCTAAAAGGGATGGCCTATTGAGCCCATAAGTCCCCTGGCCTTAATTATGACAATGTTTGTAGTGATCAGCTAGATTTTGTTTCTACTGTGATTTTTTTTTTTTATTCATATCTGAAACTCAACAAAATAAATATTTAAGAAAGACGTGTAGAAATCTTGCACCTCCCAGCAATTCATACGCAGAGGAACATGACCTCTGATACTGGTGATGACATATTGTGATTCTGATTAGCAACCTCTGTTGACCCCTATCCTCTATGAATTTGTGGAATCCTCCATTAAAACCATCTAAATTGGCAGTCAAATTTAGAGAAGATAGTTGGAATTATCTCAAGACTATAGGATAAATGGCTATCCGCTTGTACCATAACTACCTGATTATACCATATGCTGCTTTTGTAAGCCTGAAGTATTGAAAAAGAGAGCCAAGAAATACATTAGAATGAATAAATAATATAGGATTTTTCAGAAAATGTTAATCAGTCTGCCTCATAAGAAGATCCCAAAATGTGCCCCTCCAGGCAAAGCTGGTGTACTTCTACAGGCAACAGGGTACCTTTTTAGGAAATTAGCAAATGAAAATGTCCATTTTTCTTGGTATGTTATAACATTGCCACCCACATGGCCTTCTATACTTTAGATTAAAACTTTCTCCACAAGGAATATTTGTCAGAATTGAAGAATAGTATTCCAGTACTGGGAAAAACTTTATATATACTGTTGATTTCCTGACCAGGAAAATTCAGTTTGGGGGATGGTACAACAGTGTGGTCTTAGCAAAACACATTAAAAGAGCAGGAGAAAGTTTTAGATCAAAGTTCCTTTATACATCTAGTAAATGTTAATGGACACAAGGAGTTATGCTCCTCAGAGCATAAACATATAAATTTCACTAAGCCTTTTCAATATGTTTATGCCTTTTTGCATTGTTACAGACAGTTTCTCTACAAAGTTAGGAATCACTGTCCCTGAAATTGTACATTAAAGGTTTAAAGCCAAACACAAACTTCCATATTTTATAGATCAATAAGGAAATAAAAGTTAATGAACTGTTGCTGAGGCTGAATACAACATTATAAGGGCATTAAAAATAGGAACCCAATATTCTGGGCAACATTCTGGTCTAGAGCTAAGCTTCACTTGACACAATTGGGTATAGAAATGGTATTAATGATTTGGCTATAAGTAACTATCTCCTTGAGAAGATAGTTGCTGATTATATAGAAGCTCTAATTTATGCTTCTGCTTTGTGTCTCCTGAGATCTTTTATGACAGCTTTCTGGTTCACTTGTCTTCATGATTCCAAATTCGGCGTGAGGGATGGAAAGAATATACATAATTATTCATTTCCAAGTTGAAAATGGTATTTCCGACAGCTGGAAAACCCTGTCAGTAAGAATAATAGAATGGAGATGACTCTGTGCACTTGTCTCCTAGTATCTTCTTGTTCCAATTTACTACAGAGAAATTGTTTGGTTGAGAAAAACACATGGTTATTTATTTATTTATTTATTTATTTATTTCAGTGCCCCCACATGCACAATCACCACAGAAAACAGGCTTCCTATACTATTTTCAGCAGAGAAAACATTTTGTTTGTTTAAGATATCAACATGATTTGACCTGCAAAATAATTCTTCCACAACACTTTGAGACATTTGAATAAAGGGATAATATTGTGGAAGAATAGCCATTTTCCCCTGCAGTGGGGAGAAAACTACTATAATTATTTGCTGAGTCTCATCAAGTAATAAAATTATAATTCCATATAATGATTAGGAAATTAAGTTTTGAATCAGGAAGCCCTCAGTTGAGATCTTATCTCCAGTATGAACTCGGTATGTACCTTTAGGCAAGCCACTCCAATCTTTTTCAATCACACTTATCAACTTTTTGTCAATAGGTGAAGGATTAACTATGCAAGATTGGAGACTTCAAGTGTGGGAATCTTCAAATTTCAAATTCCCAGTGCTTTAAAAATCTGGTTCCATTTTGAGAGAGATACAGAGCTCTTTAGGCTTGATGCAAAATGTTTTTTGCACCCATCCTGTTGCTGTCCAGCCTTTGTATTGTTCCCCCCCCATTCCATAGTCAAACAAAAACACTTAGAAATGATACTTGAGGTGTCTTGAGCTAGAGACCTCAAGATCTCTCGCTCAAGAAAAGGGGTTGACATTATTACTTCTAAGTAAGAAAAGGTCTTCCAAGTCCTCTCCTGTCTGAAAGCTACTTTTACTGATTGTTATTCTCCCCACTCCCACCCCAAGTTAAAGTTGGAGGTTTTTTTTTTCTTGCTGAGTGTGGGAAAAATATTCAGCAATTTACAAGGAATCTAGTGTCTATTTTTGAAGTTTTCAAAAATTAATCAGGAATGCTCAGAAAGTCAATTTTGCTTTAATTTATTACCAAACTACATTTAAATGCTGATTTTCAAACAAATTCTCAGAGTAGGGGATGAGGAGTTTACTTGTGTCCAACTTTAGATTCATCTTCTCTGCTTCCTCTCCTAATAATAATAATAATAATAATAAGCTAAACAGTAAACTAATGCAGAATTGAGGGATTGGTTTCAAGCCTGGCATCCCCTAGTATGGGGAAAATACTACCATATATCTTATTCTTGGAATCACTAGGCAACCTTTTGGCTGCTGCAATTATCTGACAAACTTAACTGTTCCTAACTTTAGGAAAGCTTTTGTATCAGCACAATTTAATATGGTACTACCTGCTATATTAGAGGAAAAATATAAGAGGATACTTTTTCATGAGTGTATGTGTCCTTGTGCAAATAAAATGGCAGAAACACTCTGCCATGTCCTTTTATATTGTCCTTTTTACCAAGGGAGTTGTCTTGTTTTAATTACACCTGTTCTACAAAATATCATTGGCAGGACAGAAGAATACTATCTTTCTTTTAGTTCATGGATAAGGTCACCACATTTTGTGCAATTGTGATCCATAGATAGGTGGTAAATTAACAGTAGATAACAATATTATAGAGCTTGCTTGGAAGTTTTCTGGTAGCTATATGAGGCATGCAGATTTGGTGGGATCATATACAAACCTAGGCCTTAGATAGAATGCTGTGACGACTTGTAAATTTTACATATTTATTATATTGTATGCAACAAGATCTTGTAACACCTTTAAGACTAAATGAAAAATAAAAGTTGGTAGCATGAGCATTCATAGAGTCTGCTTCCTCAGATGCATGGACTAGAGTACCTGGACTTTCCTAACATGACTATATCTTTGATTTGTATTGTATGGTGTTTGTATTTATACTACTTGGTTTTCTATATTATACGTCAAAATTGTCCTTTATCTTTTTGATGCTGGTCTATGACCATAAAGATTGATTGATTGATTAGGAAAAGGCTCCTAAAACCCTGAAGAACCACTAACAGTCATTGCTGAGAAGACTCTAAGTTAGATAGCCAGCGAGTGTTTTGATGTAATGCAGTTCATTTGGCTGAATGTACAATCTGTCTTAAGCATTATAACTACATTTCAGAAATGTGATATTTGTTTAAACCAATAGGCTTCAGTTCCCCAATTGCAGTGTCGAATTATATCTTCTTGGAGAACCAATCCTTAAATAGGATTGATACATGGTTGAATGGATGGATGGATGGGTGAAACATGCATGCCAAAAATCCACTTTTCTGCCAGCAAGGCTCCCGAAACTGTGTACATCCTTATTAAAATTAAACAAACCAAAGTTTATAAGCTGGGTAACACAAAGGTCTCTTATGAGTCAAAATCATAAAAGATTTATTTTTTTACAAAAGAAATGTTCCAGGAAAATAGGGAAAAAACAGGTCCAAACTGAAAGCTAAGTAAGATTTTCTTGATGAAAAGCACTAGATCCTGTCTGATCTTGGAAGCTAAGTAGAGTCAGTCCTGGCTGTTACTTGAATGGGAAACAGCTAACGAATACTAGGTGATATAAGCTAGGAGGGAATGCCAAAGCCATGTTTGAGGACAGTCAGATCTTTCCAACCACACACCTGCCATCTGCAGATCTGAGCATAAGACCATGCCTCACTGTCCCCAATGACAGCACATGCATGTGGCTGCACCACTGCAACCATACACATGGTTTGGTGCTATTAAAATCAGCAGGACTTGAGATCTTATCACTTTTGGCAACTTTGGGGGTGGGGTCCAGAACAGAACATACACACACCCTTGGACACAAAGGGACAATTGTATTTCTTGCTTAAGAAAACCCTATTAAATTCAATGGATCACAATAAGTCCACAGGTAATGTGAAGGTACTTGGGCACACACACACACAAGAGACATGACTGCATACAAGGCTCCCAAGTAAGGTTGTGCCAGAGTTTATGTAACACACCGAGAGGGCTTTCATGGCAATGCCCTATATATTCATCAACTCTGCTTAAGATGGTGGAGCAAAGAATAAAATCACCGCAATAGACTGCAGATATTTTGTTTCAGATTTGAACCATGTATGAAGCTGTAGATATCCTGCATTACCATTGCCCACCACTTTCCAACCATGAGCTGTACACCTATTCACATCCATATATACCCTTGCTTTACTTGGCATAGAAGTTCATTTTTATGGTAACCTGATAAGATTTAATGGATGAACATAAATTGATACTATCCAAGACAGTCATATAACTTAGTTGTATGACTGTAGTTGAAGAACACTGTATGAGGACAAGTGCTATGACATGTGTTAATTGTCCCATCATACTAACCTGCTTGTGCTGCTATGCTAACTTTCTTGGTTTAGTTCTCCCAGACATCTTTGCAGCTTCAACTGATGCTACATTTTGTCTACTGCTGATGCAATACTTATATAATCATAGCATCTGGCTATGATTATCATTAGTCCAGGTTTGGCACAGCCTTAGAACATAAAGAGGAACTTGTACCAACTACCTGCTAGAGGCGTGGCCCTAATGTGAAGGAACTGTCATCTGTCAAAATGATTGCACAACACATTGATAGAAGTTGCAGTCTAACAGTGACCGCAGGACCAGAGTTGTACAATGTAAAGTTTAGATGAACAAAAATTCCTCCCTGAAATGCAAAATATTGTTTTAAATTACATGCATGTTGCTTTTGAAAGGGTATTGCAGTGTTCTCTGAACTAAGGGTTTTTCTTTTTGTTTTGTTTTTCCTTGTTTTTTCCCTCCTCCACTGCAATTGCATTTTTATTCCCATTCATAATATTAGTTAGCACTGGCAAGGATATTGCACAGATAAAAGGATCTTTGCTCACCTGTTTATGAAGTGAACTCCACAGTAATTCTCTACTTTGCTTAATAGGAATTTCAAAGTGCATAGTTAAAAATTGGTCTGTATCAACACGTTGCCCCAAGCACTGTTTGTCAAACAAATAGTTTGAGCTCCAGAAGGAATGACCAGTATAAATCTTCCTTCTTCATTCATCAGCAGCAAGGTCCCAAAGGCAAAAAAGAAATCAAAGAGGCACAGCTTTCAGAGAGGATGCCAGCCACATCTTCTTTTCCATGCATGGCCAAAAACTATTGCCCATGCTCACGTTGGCTTTTATAGCAATCATAGATTTGGAATGAAACATCTGACCTGGCTCGTATGGTGATTAGTGGATAATTACTTTTAATTCATTGCTAATGATAATATTTTTTAAAAATAAGAATGGGTGGATGGTGTAGAAAGCTTTAATCCTTTCAAGCATGGTTTTTAGAAAGCCCACTCTTTTATGAAGATAGAGTCTATATTTCTAGTTACATTATACTCCTGTTCATAGAGCATAAATCTTTCACGGGTAGTCTAGTCTATTCCTAATGAAAGTCTTAAACCTTAGAATAAGCATTCAGCTGAGGTGCTTTAGAAAGAGTATCTCATTCCAACTGCATAGGAGGCTGGCTAAGTACCTCTCTGTCGAAATGACTTAGGGAAATTAATGGCCCAAATTAAAGTAAAAATCCTTTCTTGCCACAAAATTAGGGCAAGTAAAATGTAGAAAATTGCCAGAAAGATTATATAAGCAATCAGCTGCTAAAAATGCTTTTCTAAGTGAGCTAATATATCAACATTATGTGAAATTCCAAGAGATCCTTTGGAACCCACAATTATACCAGTTTAAAGTTATTTAGGCTTTTTAAGACTTCAAGAACTTGGATTTTTTTTTTTGTTATAACTTTTTTTTATTATTCAAAAGTCACTGCTACAAGGCAACTGAATTATTTAGTTGGAAGTACTGACACTTTCCAAACGATGCAAAAAAGCCTGACCCAGTTACTCATTATTTCATCATTTGGAAAAGTTCAGTTAGTTCAGAACATTTTAAACAATAACAAAAAACCCAACATGTGCAATTTAGTGTCAGAGACCAGTTTTGTCACCCAGTTTGTTCTTCTTGGTGAAAGCTTTCATTTTGATATATACTAAACTAATGAAAAAAAGTAAATCTGTAAACATAGATATAGTTTGTTAGAACATCTTCAGTTTCTCCTCTAACCACGTTAAATACTTTTACCCTGATAATATCAGAAACAGAAAGAACATTTACTCATTTATGAGTTACTTATGACCCAAAGCAAGCATTATTTGGTTTGTTGACATCTAGGTATTATGGTGGAAAGGAGACACTAAGGTACACAAAAAAGTATTAATCCAACATACTATACATAAAAATAATAAAAAGGTTCATTTTGTACTGTAAAGTATTTCCTGAAAGGTATTATGTTGTCAAATATACCAGTAACCTACGCATTACCATGCAGTAACCTTGGCATTACCATTCAGAATTTGAAATGTTGCTCTGCAAAAGGAACTTGTTCTGTTCCTAATTCCAAAATCCCTAGGCAGTTCACTACCCTTGGTATTACTGGGATGAGGGATTCAACTCATTTACAACATTATCATCAAGATTGAGTCTACTACAGTTAACATTTTTTTAAAAAAAATTCTAGGGACTGTTTCAACTGTGTCCAACAGGGATTTTAGTGAGTTGCTGAAAGTGACCTTCCCCCCTTCCCTGCTATGTCTCTCTTTAAAGCTGTGCTTGTCCAGTGTGGTAATAAGTGATGTGTAATGAGTGACAGGGGAAATGGGAGCTTATTCTGTGGAGACGGCAGAGGATATGTTGGCATTGTAGGGCAATTTAAGTTTCATAAGGCTTCAGCCTTTGTTTAGGAAACAAAAATACTGAAAGATCAAAAATGTCAAAGCTAAGCCTATTAGGCTCTAGCTTTACATCAATAGAGTAGTAGAAATGTGTCCTTGTCTAACTATACTTCCCTAAGAACTGAGACTGACTCAAAACAACACAAGTAGCTTGTAGTTCAAACAAAAGTTTACTAATGGCTTTAATCTATATATACATAGAGGCTATATCCTAATCTAGCTAGTGAATAGTTCAGGTTAAAAAGAAATACTGTATTTATCTCACCATCTTTCCAAAGAACGTTGAGAGGGGAGAAAGATGGAGGGCAAACAGTTCAGGAGAAAATTGTTTTGTGTGTGTGAGTCCCAAAAGAGGGAGTGACCTAAGTCACATGGTTAGTTTGAATGAGAGGAGAGTGAGAGGGTTTGCATGCAGGGAATCCCTATCTATATTAGGAGGGGGAAAGAGAATGCAAAAATCTTCCAACAGGCATTTCATATTTGCATACTCTCAAACACTTCACATATGAAAAATGGGGCACATTGGCTAAGCAACACCAGGGTGTGGTCCAGATGTCAAATGTTATTAAAGAGGATGGAATTAAAAGCTAAGAGAGGCTGCCAGATTTTGCTTTTGCCCAAGTCTGCTTGGAAAGGTAAGATTCAGCCCTCTGCTCTCCTTCCTACTCTGCTGAGTGTAAACTACTCTTGCATTTGAACTCTGCTTTCAGCAACTGAAGTAAGCCAAGGATGAAGGAAGAACTGGGGGGAGGAAAGAAAAACTGGGATATTCCAAAGCCTGCTGAGAGGTAGGTTGACAGAAGAGGGATCATGATTCCCCCTGAAAAATTGTAACAGTTGGAGGATATGTATTTGGACTATAAATATTTTAATTGTTGTTGTTTTTATTATTAATTGCAAGAGGGGGTGTAGTGAGAGGTGTATTTCCTGCTAATGCACCCTGCACCTTAGGAAGGTAGGAGGGAGCTACACTGGGTGATGGCTAGGGAGAGATGAACAGTGAACACCTTGTGGGACTGTCTGGGGTAAGATTTCATGCAATTTCTTCCACCACTTATGGATGGGGCGCTTCACTTTAAGATGCAAAGTTCTAAAGATTACTTTTGAATCAGCCATAAGGAAAAGTATTCTAAGTGGCAGACTTGAAAGAATTGATCTGCATTCCATTGGAAACAAACAAACAAACTGCAGACATGGATTACTTAACTTTTTATTCCATCATTCTTTCATCCTTCCTGGAAGGAAAATACAGTAACAATTGGTATCTACCTTGTCAATGTGCATGGTGAACCTATTCTGGATTTTAGTTTGAATTTTACAGGAGTTATCCAAAATGATGACTCATACCAGTTTCTGACAGCTCATTTAAAGGCCAGACTAAAATATGGAGTGGATTCACAAGTCTACAGACATGGAATCCACCAGTTCTCATGAAGAGCATACATGGTAGAATCCCAGTTAACCTTACAATGAGTATATAACTAGTCCATGGTCACCTACTGAGCATGGAAAAATGCAATGTATGAGTACGGAGCTGAACTGAGTTTTCTCCCGGTCCATGCCTGCCATTCTTGCCACAAGACCAGATTATGGTAACTGGGAAACCTGGGAAATTGTTTTGTTACATGAAAGGGGGGGGGGGAATTTCCTACCTTCTACTGCTTTGCAGTCAAATCTTTTGCACATAATTACTGGCATGTTCAGTTGCTTTTGCTACACCAATGATTTCTGCTGTTATTCAGTGGTCCCTATCCAGACAAATGTGTATCTGAATAGATTCCATTAGAACATTTTATCTGCCACCATCTTAGCATTCATTAACCTTTATAGGGAAGCCACAGTTTACAATGTATTTATTCAGTTATTTATTTATTTCAAATTCAATTCAACAAATAAACAATTTACTGGAACAATGAGTCTAGCATATAAGTAAATGTTTGAACTTTGGCAGCTCTCTGTATCTTTGGGCCTTCCTTTGACCTTGACTTTCATCTTCTTTGTTGATCCTGCCTCTTCTTTTTGTCCTTCAGTCAGTTTTGATTATTGGATTTGTCTTACAGCTACTGGTTCCAGTTAAATTCAGACTACTTCCCATGGATAAGCTTTCCCAACTGGTGACTTTTGGTCCAATTCCTCAGTCTGTTACCTACTACAGTATAATCTCCCCCACCACACACACACACTTGCACTCTCTGTTTTTCTGTCTGTCTCTTTCTCGATATCTCAACATCACCTCCTCTCTATATAGTCATGGGTGTTATTAACCAGACAAAATTAGAGTGATAAAGTCCCAAATCCTTAGCATATGCTTCTTTTGAAAAGGAGCAAACAATTTTAGAAGATTTCCTGGAAGTCTGAAAGTCCCACTGGGAGTTTTAGCAAATGGGCATAGGGGATTCCATCAGTTAAATGGTAGAATTTGAATCAGCCAAAAGAATTAGCTTGTTTCAAATGTTTTGCAAGTTAATCCAGGCAGCTGTGAAGAAATCTGTCAAAGGAGATATCACCAACCATGAATCCCTTGATAACCATTAGAAGCAATTAAGCTTTATTGGGAATTCAAATTTGCCAGTAGTAAGCAAGCCGCTTCTGTCAAGAGCACAAGGAACCAATCCAAACTTTGAACCAAAATAAGCATGATGATTGGAAAGAGAACAGAAGAAAGACTTAATTAATTCCACATGAAAAGCTTGGTAAAGACTTGAAAGGCTTTTCAGGAGATTCCACCCTTGTCGAAAGCAAAATGTCCAATTATTATTACTATCATTGCCTCAGAGTTACTGATTTATGAATACTTCCCAAGCTTTTAAGCCAGGTAGTCAAAATAAGGCGTGTCTCTTTTGTGCAGAGAAAATTATGAAGCAGCCCAAAGACATTTCCAAAATGAGAAAAATCTCTAGATCTCTAGAATAGTGTGCATATATTAAATACCCACAACATTTGAAGAGGAGTTTTAGAGTACTCAAAACACAATCCTTACACAAAACTTTAGAGATGACAAAGGGCCAGAGCAGATGGGCAGGAAAAAGCAGCTCGATCCTGGGTTTTCTGAAAGTAGATTGAAATGTCGCTGTCTGAACCACCTGCTTTCAAAGGGGGTTGAACACCCATGGGCTGTCTGCTCCACACAGCATCAAGCCCTGTTACACAGTTCTTATTTTTTGTTACCTTCCCATCATGCTTGTGCACCATTGTACAAACACACTGCCTGTGACCCAATTAACTCTCTCTTCTGGTCCAAATGTCATTTCATTGTATGTCCACCCATATGACCAGCCACATAATCGTATGTGTGATGCACTGCCTGTACAGTGCATCACTGTATTGGTGTGCCCAGTGATACTTTGGCAAAGCATAATCATGGACACCCTCCCATACATGCCCCCTTCACCCATTTCCACCCCATACCCCTGTTGAACTGTCTGATTTATGGATGTTGTAATCACATCCATTGCATTATTGTCAATCACATCTTTGCTTTGCTGCAATCTTGTACTGGTGCTGCACTATTTAATTGCCGATGCTATGATGAGCATTTTTCACTTTGAGTCAGAGTATCACAGCTTCTTTTTGCTCTGTTTTTTCCACCCACTTTTGCCTCATGTGTTCTCTAATCACCTTATATTGAAAGCAGTTAGAAGCTGTTTTATTTAGCCAGTGTGCACTACCCCAAGACAGGAGTTCAGGTTAAACAGTACAAAACCTGTACAGCACCAGTTCTAAACAATAATCAGATAGGGAGAATCTTATGGCAGGATGAGGGTCATACAAAGCATTTAACAGGGACCAGAGGTTGCAAGCAGGAGGTGTCAAAGGTTCACACACTGGCTGCATTTACACAATAGATATACAGTGGACCCTTGTGTATAACAAAATCCGTGTATGCTCAAGTCCCATTAAATATAATGACATAGTAAAATGGTGTCCCTTATAAAAATGGAAAATCAAGGTTTGATATTTGAAGTGCCATAGCTCCATCCTATGCAATCCTGAGATGTGTAATTTTAGTCTTTAGCCTTCTTTGCCAGAAAGTGCTAGTGTCTCACAACATGACAAATACCATAATTCTGTAGGATGGAGCCATGGCAGTTAATGTGGTGCCAAGCTTTTTCAACAGTGCAGATGCAGCCAAAAGCACTACTGTCATTTGCATCCTGCTCATCCTTCCCATCACATTGTTACTGTTACCATTGTGGTGGTGAGTGGAGCAGCTATGAATTCATTGAAACAGATTGGCAGATGGAGGTAGCTTCCGGACACTCTAGGGACATGGCATTTAGACAACATCCCCCCCAGAGTACCCCCCAGAGTACCCAGAAACTGTCCCAGGGCTGCCTAAGGCTGCCCAAAAGAAGCCTCAAAAGGAGCAGATCTTTTCTGCTCCTTGCCACTGTCCATTTGGGACTGTGGCAGGAGGTACCCTTGGGGCTGCGGTATGTGTTTGCCATGGCCCCGGGGGTACCGGGCTGGGAGTGGCTTCTGGCCACTCCTGGATGCTCATCTGCTTTACCCCTCTATCACCACTATCCAACCTCTTTTAATGTCTCTTCAGCTATCTTGAAGTCTGAGTTTGAATGTGTGCAGTCAGGAAGCCTTTAGTAAACAAATTAGTCTCCATGCATGCTTTAGAAACCTGACATTCCAAATTTCTAAACACACATTAGAATAGAAAAGCCTCTCTTCTATAGAGGTGCAGGCACCAACATATATAACACTGAGAATATAGTGATGGGTGTTCCAGTGGTCATTCACACAATAGTAATCTGGCAGGGGAGGAAGGAATGATTGTATAGATTTTAATATAAAGCCTTTTTAGCATCTCCAGTCCAGTCTATGAACCTGACAATTGAGACAGTTTTCATGACATCTGCTGTCTGATCTCACCATCTAGTAATTTATCTCTAATTTTCCTCTCCAAGGAAGCAACATTTTTTTCAGTTTTTCCCACTGTGAGAAGGACTTCAAAACCCACCATTTTCAAAGTCTATCCAAGTTTATCCTCTATTCAAAACCATGTTTTTAAAAAATATTATTTCAAATGTTCTTTCCACTTCTCTTATCTAGGATGCATTCTTTTGGATCATTTTATCTCTCTCTCTCTCTTATGCAGCAGGAGTCCAAGACAGAAAAGAACATACGGTTCCGTGCTAAACTGGGCCTCTGGAGTGAAGCTGGGTGGCTGTTTATGTGTCCCACTCTGCCACCTGCCACCACCACTGGCAGTATGAGTCACTTTCTCTGAGGTCAGAATGTTTTGCTTGTCATTAGTGTCCAGATCATGTCCTTAATATCTGCATCACGAAATCTACCATATATAATTAACAGAAATCGCAACGTTAACTAATCACTTTTCACTTCACTCTGTGTGGAAATTAGAAAAAATTGTTAAGACGGTATGTAACTGGGTTTTTCATACACGTTCTTAAAAATTAATTCTATGCATGAAAAAAGAACTCATTGCAGTGAAGAGCCAGGACGATGTTCAAAGCTGTCAAATTCCAGATATATATGTGCCATAAAAATGTTGTGATTTATATTACCTGGAAAAATTCAATGCAACTGAGACAGATCATGCTCTTTTTCCCCCTGTAAGTACTCCATTTCCTAGGTACTCTTAACAATTCAAATATGAAAAGTGAACACTTTAAAATACATTTTTGTGTAGCAAAGTATGTGATAGAGAACATACTAAACCATAGGAACCTGCCAACACTCACAGGTCAACATCAGCAGGCCTACTTTTTGACAACTTGTAAGAACAATTAGACAGAAATGATAAGACTTCCTGGAAAAATGCTGTACCTGAACCATATATGCAAATGTCCTTGGGCCAATTTCCATGACCCTCTAAATACAACGACCTGCAATTTCTTTTCTTTAAAAAACAAACCCAGAAAGGGGGCTGGGTTCTGTACTACTTTTTTGGCATTAGGGAGCCAAGAGGAGACCCATCATCTTGAGAAACTGCAATATCACATTGTCTTGGAAGTCTTTGCAAATGGCAAAATAACTTTTGTTCCATGGGAATTTTTGTTTCAGGTGAATGTGGGGGGGAGTAACAAGGGCTGCAGGCTGCTAATAAGAACTGTCACTTTGCCCATCCTTGTCATGAAGACTTGCCTTTCCACCTTGGCCTATAAGTGAGTGAATTTATCAAGTGCCCTTGTGTAGATAATGCTAGCTAGTTAGGACTGTTACTTTCTGACTCTGTCTTATTGTTGTTGTTTTTACTATTTTGCCTTATGAATCTAATTTCATATGACATCTTCAAAAGGCTGGCTATATCTTTTGAATAATATTGAATGAATAAATAGTTCCATAAATTGTTGTTATTGTGTTCCTTCACGTCATTTCTGATTTATGGTGGCCTTAAAACGAATCTATTACAGAATTTTCTGGGCAAGATTTGTTCAGAGAGAGGACTGTCTTTGTCTTCTCCTGAAGATGAGAGAGTGTGACCCAGTTGAAACCAGTGGCTTTCCATGACTGAATGGGAATTTGAACCCTGGTCCTCAGAGTCATAGTCCAAGGCTTAAGCTATTACTCCACACAGGCTCTCGGTTCTATAAATAAATAACAGAGAAGGATTTAGAAAAGAAAAGAAAAGAAACGATTTCCTTTATACTTAAACTTCAAAATTCCACTACTTTAAAGGCATCAGTTTAACATGCACTTCTCCTTCAGATACTCTTGATGAAGCTCAAGATGCCTCCTCAAACAGGATAGATTGACATTTAGAATAACTCATTATTCAGCATATATTTTTTCTCTATAATCTCAGGTGAGCACTTTACAGTTTCATTATCTTGGTGAACATGCAAATTTTAATTTGAAAATTAAAATTTGTGGAGAATTTGGTAGGGATCTAAGATACACACCAAATGGAAAGGCAAGTGATTTGAATCACTAGATGTGTAGTTCATCATAAGAACATTTTCTCCAAGAATGGGGGGTTTATGCCCTGAATATTGTTATGAATCCCAAGTAGAACAGATTAACTGAATAATGGGATTTACTACACAGTGATTCACAATTCAACAACTGATCCAATGCTTATTTTCTAGTTGGAACATAACAAGTACCTCTCTCTCCCTCCTTTCTCTCTGTGTCTGCCCTAAAACATATGAGTTGTTTATCTATAAAGTGGTATAGTCTGTCTCTCTGTATATGTATTCCAACTGTATGCAGATATATCTCCATTAACAAAATAGATGTGTTTCCCACAGAAAATTTGGTAGCAGAGGCAGAAGTAACTTGGAAAGAATAGGGAATAGACACTAGAACAATTTAACATGTTTCAGCAAATGATTTATTCAAAACTAACAATATGCAGTTGTGAAACAAAACAATCTGGTGAGGTAAATCCTTATTTATTAATAAACAAACAGACAAACTTTTTGAACATTTTAGAACGCAGCTGAAAGCTTCTTCCAGAATCTACTCTATACTGTAAACAGGTGTATTTTAGTTCTAGTAAACCTTTGTCAGTGACTTAAAGTGTTAGTCTTTTATCCAGTCCTGTGCTACAGCTAATTCATTGCTATAACATCAAGCTAGGTGTGTGACGTGGTACAATTGGAGGGCCATTTCTCTTCTACTGAGTGGAAAGGAGCCTGCTTGTTGCCATGTGTGCCCCAAAAACCTTCATCAAAAGGAGCTATGTTTTTTGAAACTTTGTTAACTGCGTATGGCTGTGTACTTCAGTAATACTTGTATGTATATATGTATGTGTGTGTGTGTGTGTGTGTGTGTGTGTAAATTTTAATTTCCAACATCCCATATTATGGACCTGAAATATTAAAAATGCTATCTTATATGTGTAGAAGGGTCTGAAGAAAAGGGGGAAAAACATACAAGAATATCATATATTATAATCAGCAGTGAATTCAGCTAAGAAATAGAATCATATTACACCAGCTTTGACTTCTAGATTTTAATATCAGAGCTTTGAATAAACTAGTTACAAATAACAAATGTGTGTGCTTTCAAGTCGTTTCTGACTTGGTGTCTCTAGGGATAACCTATCATGGGGCTTTTTAGGCAAAATTTGTTCAGAAGAGGTTTGCTATTGCCCTCTTCTGAAGCTATAAGAGTATGAGTTGCCCAAGGTTTCATGGTGGAGCAGGGAATTGAACCCTGGTCTCCAGAGTCATAGTCCAACATTCAAACCATTATGCCACCCTGGCTCTCAGTAGCAAACTACCTGTAATTAATTTGTTTTTTTCTGGGAACTAGATGTGACAAAATTATATTATAAATGCAACTTAATCACTCCTTTTAAAATTACATCTATAGTATGCAAGGGCAAATTTCACTTTTTAAAAGTAACTTTTCAAGTTTGGTATGAGCAAAGTGGGACAGCCATCTTGATAAATTTTAGATCACATTAACAGATTGCAAAATTGCTCCACTCATGTGCAAACTGAAATGACAGATGTAATCTGAAATGAAATAACAGACAATTATGTGCAGGCTGTGTTGACTGCAGACTATTTCCCAGCATTATTTATTTATTTAGATCAAAGGAGGAGAGTCTTTGGCCCTGCAAAAGTTGTTGGAATATATTTCCCATAATCTCTGATGTGGCAGGTGGGACTTGGAGTCCAAGAAGCTGTATGGGGATACAGGCTGTCTGCCCCTGATTAGGGAAATATGCAAACTGCCTATTAGTCATAGTTTCTCAGGCTGACAAGTAGATCACTCTGAGTAAATTATTTTCTGAAAGTATTTATAAAAACAATGCATTTTGTGGTGACTCAATTTATTAAATACACCTGTATGATTAATGATGATTGGTTGTGTGGCTTCATATGTCAAACAGTTACATCTTTTATCCATTTTGTGAAAATGATGCCATCACTCCCCCAGTTCTTCTTTCAGTGTAGGGCTTATTTTACATTTTTAAGTGAAAATGTCTTGGAAGATTTTAAGATTTAATTTCATTGAACAAATGCTGTATCACAGTTATTGATGTTCTCATTCTTTTCATTGTAAAGTTCTGTGCAGCTGCTTCCAGTTTCATGCTGCTCTCAAAGATGTTTTCTCTGGCTATTACTATGCATCACTAAGATGAAATATTTTTCTTAATGCAAATAATACATGCACTATATACATGCACTTAGTGAAAAATAATACATGCACTATATACATGCAATGTATAAAACTATATTTCTAGGTTCAGGATAATCAAGCCATATATTTCTTGTTTATGTCCTTAATCTGACAGATTTCTTCATATTTCATTATGGAAGGCACTGATGGCTTCAAATGCTTCTTTAGGGTTTATCAGGTTATACTGTCACAAATGCTTTGTTGGAAGCATTTCTGTGAATAATTTGTTAAAATATCCATAAGACGTCAAAAAATTTCCAACTGCAAAGTGATCTCAGTGCATGGCTATTTCCTTTTTCTTTAGATTTAAAGATACTACATGGACAAACATCTCTGATGAAGGACCAACAGTGCCCAGACTGTGGAGACACTCTTCTTGCTTCTTGCTTAAGACATCCTTGCCTTTATCTGCTGCCAACTAATTTCAGATAGTCAGGTTCTTTAATTCTACAATAAGAGCCACTGATTTCAATACAGAATGTTAAAGAGCCTGCCACACTGTGAACACCAAGTACATGGCAAAAAGAAACCCAATGCTGAAAGCCTTGAGGGGCAAGCAGGTTTTCAACCTTTTGCCTTGGGGTTTTTTGTTTTGTTTTGTTTTGTTTTTTTGAAGATGGAGTCCAAGTTAATAAGTGCTGATAGCCATGTTGCTACAGGATGTCTGAGGTGAGCTGTGTGTATCACAATCATATGAGTAGGTGTGCTTTTGTAGAGAACATAGAAAAGTCCACTGAGTCCACTCACCCACTAGTGTAGATACAGTTCATCTTTAAGGCACATGCTTCCAAAAATACTCTTTTTCTAGAAGCGCGGCACAAGTATGAGAAGGTTACAGTTTTGTGAAAAAAAAGTATATCCAGTTCCTAGAAATGTCCTTCCCTCATGAAAGATGCTTCAGTTTTTCTGCCTACTCCTCAAGGCCCTTTGGAAAATCTTTTGGGGTTGTTTTTGAGCTTTCCTTGTCATTGTGGAATGGCTGCAGTCAATGTGTCAATAATAATAAATTTTGTCTTCTGTTATCACATCATTCATACAACTAGGGAAACCTGCCTTGCTCAGAGACAACAGAGCATTGGTCCATCTAGCTCAGTTATTGACAACTCCGACATACAGCAGTCTTTCCTAGCTCTGCCAGGAAAATACCAGGGATCGAACCCGTGCCCTTTTAGACATTAAGAAGGTATTCTTCCACTAAGTTTTGGACTGTCCGCATCTTTGAATACTTCTGCCTTAAATGGCTTATTCCATCCCTATTCATATCTCTTGGCTTCTCTGTTACTCCTTTATTTATTTGTTTTTATTCATATTGCTGTGTATACTCGACTTTTTCCTTCCAAAAAGGAGTTGCTTAAGACAACATTCAAATTATATAAGCCAGTATCCTGCTAGGGAGTTATGAATGTGTAATCACCATAGTTACATGGCTAAGCATCAAGACCTGACTCCCCAGTCCTTACTTACTGGGGAGCAACCATTGTGATTGACAGTGATCCATTTCCATTGTTCAGCAAGCTAATGACTGATGTTACCATCACCTCCCATGTGCAATCTACTTTGCGACATGCAGAAGTGGGGTTCCTCTTGCAATTCCCCTTGCACCAGAGATTGTTCATGCAAGCAGAGGTAAGAAAATTTGGTAACTGCTTCCCAAGAGAGAGGGAATGGACCCTGATTGTTCCCTAAACTAGGAAGATGTAGATATCGTGAATAAAAAAAAGGTAAAGGTAGTCCTTTGACATGAATGTCTAGTCATAATCTACCATAGGGGGGCGATGGTCTTCTCTGTTTCTAAGCTAAAGATCCAGTGTTGTCCGAAGACTGCAGCGAACGTGGTTACCTTTCCCCCAAAGTGGTACCTATGTATCTACTTGCATTCACATGTTTTTGAACTGCTAGGTTGGCAGAAGCTGGGACCAGTGATGGGAGCTCAGCCCATCATGCAGCACTCAAGCCACGAAATGCCAACCTTCCGATCACCAGAACCAGTGTCTTAATCACTAAGCCACCACATCTCATGGGACCATGAATACCAAAAAGTTATTAATACATAACTCTGGGTTACACAGTCATAACTCCCAAGATTCAATCTCTCTCTCTCTCTATCTGTATATATGAAAACCCATCATTAAAGCATATATACCAAATGAAAAACAGCACCAAGACAAACATTATCAGTTAGTAAACTCAAAGAGGCAACAATATATGTGAGCATTTGTTTACAGATATTTCTGCTTCAGTGCCTGATGTTTCTTGTACCCATTCAGGCAGAATATGCTGTACATTTCTTTTCAAGCATGCCTGTTACCAGTGAGGTCCCTCTGTCATCACTGCTGGAATAAAGTGGCTGCAAAGAAGAGGGTGAATGGCAGGTGTTGATGGATATTAGATAGATGGATAAAGGTTCATTTTTCATCTTTTGTGAAGCTTTGGAAAAGACTGATGGTGCTGTCATGAACTTTCAATAAGAGACAACATGATATCTTGTGTTTTCAGCTGCACCATCAATGAGCTTGATTGTAGAATATTTTGACTTCATCTGCAACCTTGGCAAAGAAGACTTGGAACATGTTTGCAGAGATTTTTTGCAGCAGTCATAAATTATTTATCAGAATCATTTCCTATAAGTAGGGCACACTGCCTTGTTTCATTCCTTGTGATGCTCCAAAGCTACAGGGTTTCACTGCTTATACCATACTTATATGTTTATCTATCACTTTGTTCTCTATTGACAATAATAGCATATGAATCTATAGCATTCCCAAAACAACCACCAACCATGTCACATTATGACTAAAAGCTGTATTTAATTCAGCATGAAATCGGGAGAAAACTAAAACTTGGAAGGGCAGCTATGAAGGATTAAGATCCTGAAGTATAAAAATATATAATTGAATAATAAACTAAAAATCATCCATGCCATTGCATTTCCAATTTGTATGTATGGTTATGAAAGCTAGACAGGGGAAAAAGCTGATAGGAAGAAAATCAGCCCATATGAAGTGTGGTGCTGGGACTGCTAAAAGGACAAACAAATGGGTCTTAGAGCAAATCAAGCCTGCACTTTCCCTAGTTTAACCATATCATACGAATACATTACTCACTAGAAAAGACAATAATACTTGGTAAGTTAGAAGGAAGAGCAGAGGAATACTGCATTTTAGATGGATAGACACAATCAAGGAAGCCACAGTGCTGAATTCTGCTCACTAAATTATTATTTTAAAAAGGCTGCTCCTGGGCCCTAAATTGGCTGGGGGGGAATGGCTCAAAATGTTCTCACAACCCCTAGAGGGTGTTTGAGGGGAAAACCTGGCTCCCCCCCCCCCCCCCGCCCCAGGTATTGACCTCAAACGTGTGCTAAGGGACTAATGTGCCTCCTGCCCTTGCATTCTTTGTTCTGCTGGGAAGAATCTGCTTCAACCGAAGAGAACTAGACTTTCTGCAGTGACCCAGTGATCCTTTTCAGCAGCTGCTCCTAGACTCTGCAGTGACCTGCCAGACGAGATCCATCAGATTACCATCTTGGAAACCTTTAAGAAGGTCATTAAGACACATTCCTTCTGGCAGGCCTTTCCAGATTAGAGCATCCTTGTTGACCTGCCTCCCCCTCTCATTAGCCTCCATCTTTATCTTTTACTCTACCTGGACTCCACTTGAAATTTTTTTACTTCATTTTAATTTTTATTGTACACGAATGTGTGCTTTAAAAAAAAACTTTTCTTATTGTTTTAATCTCTTTTTAGTGTTTAATTATATTTTTATGTCAGGGGGGAGGGATGGGGATCTTGGAATTTTTAATGCATTTATCTTTTAACTGTATCTTGTTTTACTGCTGTAATCCGCTTGGATTCCTCAAGATTAAGTGGAATACAAATAAATATTATCATTATCATTACTATTATTATCTCTCTTCAGAATTATCATTCTTTATCTGCACCACTGAAGGTGGTGAGAAGACTATAGCCGTCACTCTTCCTCCCACTGAGTTGCCTGTCTGTTCCGCTATCTGACACAGGTTATTATAGTATGGGAAAGTCAAGCTGTGTTTGATGCCCAGTAAAGTCCCCTGTCCCCTCCAGCTCTAGCTGCTTAGTCTTGGTTGCATAAGGTAATGTCATTACAGAGGGAAACTTCTTCAGATGGTCATGAACCAGCCAAACATGCAGAGAAATGGCTGTCTTAACTTTTGAGATTGGAAAATGCTAATAAACTGGAAAAAGTATATTGTCACCCAATGTGAGGGGGGAGCAACTCACTACTCTTATTATACAGAGAAGCTCTTTAAATGACCTAATGCACTCACATGCAGATTATAAGGAATCTGTTAAGGCATCTTCTGTAATGATGAAAGTTTTTCAGCACTATACAATTTTGTTGAATTTGAGATTGTATTGAAGACATATTTAACATTAGACAGGCTATTGCTAGCCCAAGTAATGGAAGACTCTCCTGGGTTCTTATTTGCCCTAGATAATGCAATGGACAGATATTTTCAATTACCTCCTGACTGGTAACCTAAACATTTCTTTCTTGAAGAGGCATGTCTGCTGTTCATGTCCTCCACCTATATCTTCCTGTTTTGTTTTGTTTTTTGAAAGACAATAATTTAGAAAAGTTTAAAACTACAATAATAACCCGATATACACTGCAAATCTTTCCTGTGGATTTGGTTGTCAAAAGACTAATTAATTCATATTGTGTTGAAGCATTTAACCCCTCCACAGTTTAACCCATCTAATGGTAGCCATACATAATTTATAGTTAAAGAAATTGATTAGTGGACTCCTAAAAGAAAGGAGAAAGACTTCTGATATATGGCATGAAGAATGAAAATAGTGCTCTAGCACTGATCAAAAGTAACATCTGGTCTGGATATGTTTTTTCCCCAAATTAAGTCCTCATGTTCTCTGAGGGAGCAAGTGCATGGTTCCTGTTCTAGTAGGCACACACAGGTGCAATGATTAGTGCAGCACCAGTACTTGTTGACAAACCACTGTTCAGGAAATAAGACTAACAGGCTGTACAGACTGACATTATACACCGGCCTCAGGGCAAAGTGCGGGCATGGCATCCGCCCACCACCCACCCTGACTCTACCCCCACACTGCACCCATGCCACATACCTAAACAGGGTGGATGGTGTCACGCTGCGTCTTTGGCACAGAGTGTACATGCACTGTGCCAAAGAAGTGGCAAAAAGCCATCACTGCCATGGCTAGGGTGCTCTTTCTTCAACTGAAAATGGAGCTGCTTTTTGCATCTTCTTTTTGCACCATGGAAAGGCCAGATCAGGGCCGTGACATGTAGTTGCTTCGGCCCCAATGTGGTGAGGAAAGGAACAGATGAAGGCTGCTCCAAAGGGGCGGTCTGTTGAGCCCCGAAGTTAGACGTCCAAGATGATCCAATGAACAAGTCCATCTGGGGCCTTCACTGAGAATCGACCACTTGCACTTTATTGGTTGACCACACGGAATATTTGTCTCCAAATTCCAGCAGTTCTCATCTTTAATTTTTGAAAAGGGTTTATGCAATTATTAGCAAATTATTATTATTAGTAGTAGTAGTAGTAGTATTATCTCTCTTCAGAATTATCATTCTTTATCTACTCCTTAGAAAGTATGATTGTTTCTTCTCATAAAGTATGAAATTGGCTGTGCTATGAAACATATGCATGTTGGATTGTTCATCTCTTAACTGATCCATGCAGAGGTCCTTGTGGGGATATAATAACAGACAATTCAGATACTGATTCCTGCCTCACCCAAAAGTAAACAGTGCATGCAATGTGTTCAAAGCAGACCCAAAGCATTGTTCATTTGCAGTGGAAGCTGCTCAGGGATACAGGGCATGATATTGGGGATATGAATCTGCCCTGGATCTGTCCAAGGTGCTCAACCTCTCCCACTAAAATATGTTCAGCACCTCAGTGAGCTCTTTTAAAGTTCAGACTTTCATCTCATCTACACTGTAGAAATAATGCAGTTGTCACTACTTTAAATACTGTGGAAGTCTGGGATTTGAACACCTCAGTGTTTATTGATAGTTCTTATTTGTATCAAATTCTACACCATAACAGATGGGCAACAGTAATTTCTATAACAGCATTTCATTATGTGTGTGATGGCTAAAAATACACCTGGATATGCAGGCCGATCATGGTTGTTGATAGCTGAGGGGAAATCTTTTGTTTTATCTCACCAGCTAAAGCAGTACTAATGTTCACTGTCACCCTACACTTCTCAGGATGGATGAAATCATGGCAATGGAGAAAGATCATAACCACTTCCTTAAAAAACTAGACAAAACAGAAACAGAACAGACAGGCAGATACTGTCAAACAATTGTGAAAAACCTTTGAAAAGTAACCGTACATTTGGAACCTTAAGCGTATTGCTATATTTGTGTGAAAAACTCAAAGCATTTTGTAGCACTTGGGTAGAGATCTTAATACTTTTCATGGTGAATTAGTGTCATGGAACTACTAATGGGAAAACCTTTGGTTCATAGAAATGGATACAGAATAAAACATTCACTGAATCAGGTAGCAACAAAGGCAAGGAGGAGTGATGTGTGTCTATAAATTAAGCTGAGAAATCAATGTTAGCAGCCATCATATGATGCAATGGCTGTTCTCTCCAGCAGATAGAAAACAAGCTTACTGTAGTGAATCTTCTGAGAGACCAGTAATGGATGGGCCTTCTCCTAGAAATAATTCCCTTGCAGATACAAAAGAGTGGCGGTGGGGGAGGGGAATAAGCAATTCCATATCCAGGTTATGGTTGAGAAAGCACAGCGATGTCAATAGTGGCAAAATGGCCATTAGAAAATTAGATACTTACTCCAAAACAGAAGGAAATAAGAGCTCTAAATAAAGTATTTAAAAACTAGGCAAACATGTCTCCACTCAGAGCTTGGAAATGTATCTTTGGAATGAAGCTCCCATAGCCACTGGCCATGCTGGCTGGAAGATTCTGGGAATGATAATCCAATAAATGTAATTTTCACAAGCTCTGCTCCACTTCTGCTCAGCCTACATATTTTTAAGTAAGGCCCTGTACAGACCAGCGAAAAGCACTGGCTTGTGGATGGGGTAAGGGCCGAGCTCCAAGCCCTAACCACACTGGTAGGGTGCCATTTTGGTGCATGCCCATTCAAACGGGGTGCGCCATGATGACCCACCTCTGGCACAGTGCCCAAACAGTGCAGTGCCAAAGGGGCATCATCATGGTGTGCCAGCATGCCTATGGCACCCCTTGGAGGGAGCAAAAAGAAGCTGTTTTACATGGCTTCTTTTTGCTCCCTCCAGAGTCCAGATCAGTGCTGTGGTGTGTGTTGTCATAGCACTGATCCAGGGTGGAACGGGGTTGCATCTCTCTGCCCCTTCTTGCCAATCTGTACAGCCCCTAAATTAGAATATTACAATATATAAATCGTGTAATCTTCTTTCTTCCAAAGGAAAATAAACTCTAATTTGTAAGGACTTTAACTCTGGAACTTTGTGGAGTGGTGGCTTGTGGCTTCTGTATCAGTGTGGTGGCAAATCCACTTTGAATTTTAGTCCAAACTTTAAAGGAGCTGTCCAAGATGCTTAGCCTATTTGGGGAATAAAATTTAGAAACCTGGACTAACACCCAAAGCAGATTCACCAATCACATGGAAACCACAAACTGACAATACTGTAATACAAGGAGCCCTGCTTAATGCTTAGACATTTTGGTTTTCAATGGCGGGTTACAGACGGGCAGGGGAGGACGTCTTGGAGGTGTATTTAGCTGAATGCGGAGCCTCCAGACGGCCCGCCCTGGGGGCGTGCTTCAGGTGTTGGAGCTTCCACATGGGGGGCAGTGAAGACGCCTCACCTGGGTCCGTTTCGGACCCGGAGTTTCCAAACCGCCGCCTCAGAGGACGCTGCAAAAAGAGAGGCAGCTTCCTCACGGGCGGCCCAAACCGCGGCTTTTTTTTCCTTTTGCCGCATGAGAAGTGCGCAGCTTCGCAGCTGCAGCGCTAAGCAGCGGCGGCAGAAAGCCTGTCTGCGCATTTAAAGCACCCAAGACCCTTTAAACTTTTTCCCTGTGACTTTAAAGCTAAGCAGGAGTGGTGTGAGGTAGCAATGTCCAAACTCTGTCCTTCCAGGTGTTTGGACTTCATCTCCCAGAATCCTAGACCACAGGGCAAGGTGGCTGGGGATTCTGGGAGATGAAGTCCAAACGCCTGGAAGGACAGAGTTTGGACATTGCTGGTTTGGGGACCAGTGAGCCAGGCATGGTGGGAAGAGAGAACAGGAAGGGTAGAATAGAGTAGATAGGGCTGGGAGGGAACACATGTCCTGGGAGGCGAAATGATGTCTTTATGGGACATCATGGGACCTAGTGCCTTGTCAGTGCTCCCTGCCCCTTGATCCCAGGCCCAGGCCCCCTGTAGTTGCCCTTTGCCTTTGGGGGCAAGTTTAGAGGGCATCAAAAGGTCTTGGGCACATTCAAGCTCCGGGGTCTCTTTTTTTTTTCCTTTGCCGGCTGGCGAATGCACGGCTGCGCAGGGCTAAGCAGCGGCGGCAGAAAGCCTATGGGCACATTTAAAGTGCCCAAGCCCCTTTAAAACAATGGTGGTCTCCTGCCAGCTGGTGATCAGCTGGTGTTGGCATCCTTGTCCGCTTGCACTTTGCCAGTGTCAGCAGCATCATAGATGCCTCCTCTCCTTTGGTCCCCGCGCACCTGCTGAATCTGCAATGCGCAGCCACAGCTGTCTCCGCTGCCACCGCTGTCCCCCTACCATCTCCCCTCACCTCCTTTGTACATATGTCAATATTTACAGTTTTAGTGTTTTTTATTGTTAGGTGAAAATGGCAGAGGAATGTGTGTAGGGGTGCACTTTAAAGTCCAAACTTTCCAAGCAGCGCATGCGTACATGTTGCTCTAGGGTTAGGGTTAGGGTTACGAGGCTTAAAATGCTCCGCAGCTGTGCCTCAGCTTCCACAGCTGCATGGCAGCGGACGTTGCAATTAAAGCCTGACTGCAAACTGTGCATGTTCCAAGACCCCAACTCACTATGCGACGGAGCTTTTAAATGGGCAACTTAAAGTAGCGGCGTAGCAATTCTGGTGTACTGGTGCAGCAGCTCTCATGGCTTCTTCCCCTTCTCGATATGTGTCAGCATTCAGGTAGGACTGCTCCAGTTTCTGCAAAATGTTTGGCTGGGACCATATAGCTATCAGGTCAGCCGTCTCAGTATGAGACCAAGACGTCCCCCTGCCTTTTTTCGGGGTGCTGGTGGATGGCTGTGCCATCCTGCCTGGTGGCAAAGGGGAGCCGCCACACAGCTGTGCCAGGAGCAGCCGAACTGTGCCCTTTCCCAGGTGAAAATGGCGCAGGAATGTGTGTAGGGGGTCACTTTAAATCCCAAACTTTCCCTTTTCACTTTCTACAACCAAAACATCCGCCGGCAAAAGTTACAACTTCCCGCGGTTCTAGCAACGCATGCGCACAAGTGGCTCTAGGGTTAGGGTTACGAGGCTTAAAATGCGCCACAGCTGTGCCTCAGCTTCCACAGCTCCATGGCAGCGGACGTTGCAATTAAAGCTTGACTGCAAACCACGCATGTCCCGGGAACCCGACCCATTATGCGACGCAGCTGACACGGAGCTTTTAAACCGGCAACTTATATTTGCGGCGTAGCAATTCTGACGTATCGGTGCAGGGGCTTACAGACGGAGCTGCGCAGGTACGCATCAAACAGAAAAGAAGCGGAAAAAAGCAGCACCTTTTTAATGCCGCTTCTTCCCGCTTGGGGCGTGCGGGGGGCGTGTTCATGACGGCATTCAGGTAAAGCCTGTCTGAAGGCTCTACCTTCATGACGTCATGTGTACATCCCTTTTTGCCCGTCTGTAACCCGCCAATAAGTCTTATTTTCTAATATCAGAGTTTTAACAGAATGAAAATAAATGTATTTGTATAGACCCTTAATCAAACATCCATGCACTGAGGTCTGTTAATGTACTATGGCATAAAACATTTGACACGATTACAAATTTAATATCAGTTTCTTCAATACTTATGGAGAACAATTCTATAGTTATAACTCTTTGATCAAGCTACTGAGCTGCTCCATGGAAATTAATGGCAGTTTTGTAATGATATTAAATGCATTAAAATTATTGCTTCCATTCATTTGCAATTAGTCTGCTTTTTACAGCAATAAAATAACCATCCACAATTGCATTTTTATTGATGCAAATTTTTAATTACAGCTTGTGCAAGAGAATATTAATCTACAGATGATTATTTAGTTAGTAAATATTTATGGCAATTAGAAGGGCTGAGACATTTCGAGGGCCATTGAGGAAGCAAAGCTGTGATTAAAAAACTGGTGGCATACTTGCATTGTAAGTATACTTTCACTTAACGTTTTTTATGGTCTCTGGTGTGATTCTTTCCAGTATCTATGGAGGTTAAGAGTCTCCCTTTATTTCTACTCTAAATACTGTTTTTAAAAGCACAATTATTATACTTGCTCAGAAATCATTATCAAAGGTAAAACTAACACTTTCAATCTCAGTGGAGGAGAAAAGGCTTTGTTATGTTATGAAAAGGAACATGGAGTCAGCATAAAATCAAGTCTTTGATAACCACACCACTATTTAGGCTTTTCTACATCTTGCAATAACAATACATGAAAGGGAGAAAAGGGTTAACAACACTCATTGGCCCCCATCTCCTGTGGTGTGACCTTGTTCTGTTAGCTGAACCTCCTGCAGCATCCAGACATTGGGCTATGAGGAGGTGTGAAGTGAGCTGTAAATTCAGAACATTTTTAAAAAATAGAACAAAATGAAAATAGTGTGTTTTTGTAGAAAACTCTGTTTGAATATAGAAAGCTATATAGGACTGTTCATGTAGCAATTATATGTAACAGTACCATAAACAACAACAACAATACTTTCTTAACTTCCTCTCCCCATTGATTAATGTAGTGAACAACAGACTAACAGATACATAACATCAGTTAAAAGACACAACAGTTTAAAAGGACAAAAAAGAAACATACATATTAAAATAACCCATTAAATTCATCTTTTAAAATTTACAACTTTAAAATAACCTGGATAAACTTATCTTTAATGCTATCTGAGGTTCAGATAATGTATTCAGCTGTTGAATCTTTTCTGGCAAGTTGCTCCACAGTCCAGGGTCATCTGAAGAAAATGTCCTCTGGTTTACCGTAGTCAACCTAGTCTTGGCTGGTAAATGTCACCCAGAGGACATGAGTGTACGATGCACATTATATAGCAGTATGTGATCCCTTAGATCACCTGGACCCAAGCCATGCAGGGCATTAAAGGTAATAACCAACATTTTATATTTTGCCTGGAAAATAATTGACAACCAGTACAGTAATTTTAATATTGCTGTGATATGATCACTCCTAGATGTCCCAGTAGCCAATCTGGTTGCTGTGTTTTGAAGTAACTGAAGTTTCTGAACTTGGGACAGAGTTAGCCCAACGTACAGCACATTGCAAAAGTCCAACCTTGAGGTTACCAGTGCATACACTATCATCTTTAGATCCTCCAGCTCTAGAGGCACAGCTGGTATATGGCACTCTCTCTGTGAGTGTGTGCTGGTTGCTGTCTGAATCTCCTTTTCCTGACTCTAGCAAGAAACCAGATGAATGAGATTTATTGACCTCAATGTTGTTGGTAGTAGTGACTAGAGTAGTGCTGTTGAATCAATGGCATTTACACCATTCAGTTTAATGGGCTTGCTCAACTGGATTTCTCTCCTTGACAGAGGAGACAAAGCTCCTCCACTGTTACCCTATTTCTTTGTGTATATTTCTATTATCTATATCTTCTTTGTTATCTCTCATGTTCCTAATCATGTTTGATTCATCCTTTCCACTACTAGAAGGTATAATAAACCATAAAAGAGAACAGCAGGACAGGAAAATTGTTTTAATGTATTTTAAACATTTTTATCTTTTTAAAGTTTTTGATATTTTAATATATACAGTTGGCCCTCCGTTTTCATGGTGGATCTGTTCTGGGACACACACACACACACACACACACACACACGAAAATGGAGGCTTATTCAAGCCCCAAATGAAATTATTGAATGAAAGCAATAATTTTAATGCATTTAATATCATTACATTCCATACAGGAGGATATTCTGGAAGAACTGTGTCTGTTTCGGGTTTTTGTTCTTCTGCTAAGAAAGCTTCTTACTCTCCATCTGTATTTTGTTCCAATACTAACTTTTTCTTTTTCTAATTCTTCCTTTTCTTTCTTTTCCAAACATAGCTTATCTGATCCAGCTATCCCAACTATTTAAACTGGGCCCCACAAATTCTCTTTCTACTCTTTGCTCTTGTCTCCTCAAAGAAAACAAAGATGAACCAATCTAAGAAGAACAACATATCCTCCAGTTTCCTCCCATTTTCCTCCATTTCCTTAATACTCCAATTTCTTAATACTCCAGTGCCCCAAGTCTTAATATTTCTTCTCCTGAGGTAGCAAACCCTCAAGTTTTCCTAAATGTTAGAGACACCCACACTGATGAATTCTAATGAATTATAATGACCTAATTCTTTACAGTATATTTTAAACTTCACTTTTAATTGGGAAATCTGAAAAGGTAGGCAAAATCACAAGACAGTTTTAGTGAATAATTTAATGGGTTAATCAATGAATTAATTCCAAGCTCCGACCATGCCAGGGATGGACAACCATATAAGTGCCAATTGATTGCCACTGTTCCTTTCCTCCCTAGGAACTCTTTATGGACCAGCCCCAGCCCATGGACCATCAGTGCAAGTAGCATTCATTTAAAACATCTGAAGGGGCCCAAGATGTCTACCTTTGTTTTTGGATGCATAAAAGATCCCTCTACAAAGATTATAGTGTCTCCATTTAGCATCAATGTGCTGAATCAAACAGAAGGTGTGATTTGAAGTACCACATCAAAACATGCTTGTAAATGAGAAGAGCAGCTCCACATAGGTACCAGCAAATCATTTTTACCTCTTTGATTTTCTCAGACTTCATTGGAATGTTTCAAGTTTTCTGCTCAGAGAGATTGAAAAATCTGTTTTTTAAAACATATTGAGAGAGAGGGAGAGATTGACAGAAAAGCTGATGTTTCTTTCTTCTATGTTTCTTCCAAAGCCTTTTTAGAAAAAAAAAATACAAATTCTTTAAAATAATCCCATTTAAGTTCTTACACATTTTCATTTATTTTAGTAAAATCAATTATGTGATTTATTTTAGTAAAACCAATTATGTGATAATACAGTGGGTCTTCCCCCCTTTGCTTCTAAAAACAATTTTAACTTTCTTCAATCACTTCAGTGCTTTCTGAAACAAATTACTGTGTTTAATTAATTTTACCCCATCTTTCTTCCTTTTTTCCTTCTGTCTCACACTTCCCAGAGTGTTAATAATGAGGACAAATGCCAAGATGCAACCATATATAAAATATTCAAAGCAATGCTCAATTTTACAGGAAAAGATTCAGTAAGACACATAGGGATGTGATCAGTTTAAACAGACAGGAAATCCAATTAAACTTGGTAGGATTACCCCCATCTCAAAGTAGTGGAGTGTGCAGCTATATAGAATTTTTCTTCTGACTGTAATAGTGATTTATGATGTCTGAAGTCTACTGGAATCCACAGTACAGTGTAGGCTGCCATCCAGAAACTAAATACTTTCCAAATAGTTTTATTAGACTGCTACTGAAGTGAATTGGACTTACAGACACAGATTTTGAGAATACAGTCAAAACTATGGTACCCTCTTTTTCTCTGGAATTCTTTGGAACATTTCAGCTAGATGTTACAGGTTGAGTCTCCCATATCTGAAATGCTTGGGACCAGAAGTGTTTTGAAAATTTCATTTTTTTCCAGATTTTAGAATATTTTTATATATATAATGAGATATCTTGAAGACTGAACTCGAGTCTAAACATGAAATTCATTTAGGTTTTGCATACACCTTATACACGTAGCCTGAAGATAATTTTATATATAATATTTTAAAGAATCTTGTGTATGAAACAAGTTTGGTGTACACTGAATTATCAGAAAGCAAAGTTGTCACTGTCACAGCCATCCATATGGACAATTTTGGATTTTGGAGCATTTCGAATTTTGGAATTACAGATAAGGGATACTCAGTCTGTAATTACAGGGGTGAAAGATGAGTTTAATTATTCAACTAGTTTCAATTAATATAGCCTATCTATAAAAAAGACATTTATTTAATATAGGAAGTCAATAGCTAAACTTAGATAAGATTCCAAATGGACTTGTGCCTGCTCTTGTGATTCTTATATAGGAAAAACAGTAAATTTATTCCCATTTAAATATGTCAGTCATTTTGACACCCTCTTCAACACATTTCTCATTGTGGACAGTCCCACCCCCCACCCCCCACCCCCACTTTTCCAAAAGCTCTGGGAAATAATAATGATTAGTGATTGTTATCTATCACAAATCATTGTGATGTACTAAAGAATTGACAATAATTAAGCTCTTCCAGGGAAGAGGAGTGTGACATTAAGTATTATTCTTCCAACTCAGCTCCAAGGGATTTCTCCTAGTAAATCCCATATAGGAGAGCAATTTCCTTTGTCTCTTTTTGTATTCAGCTTCACATAGGAGTTTTGCAAAGTGATAAAATTTGAAAAGTGTCCTGCTAAAAGTGACAAAAAAGAAGAAGAAAAGAACAGACATCTCAGGGGGTTGTACCTGAAGGCAGCTGCCAGATCCAATGGCTTTTAAAAAAGATGAACATTTTTATGGAAACACAAAGTTCTTCCAGAAGTTGACAGGTGTCAGATCCACATTCATACTTCAAATAAGATTGTTTTTATCCTTCCAAATATAAATGAAACACAGAGTCTAGGCTATCCCAAGTCATTTCAGGCTCAGGGCTATCAGAGCTCCACCTTTTTAATAACAACACATCAACTCTACTTTGGATAAAACCAGTTACATCTTTTTGTTTGTTACAGTTGCAGGTAGACTTGGCATTGCAAGCCATTGAACTATCACTAACTGCAGCACATTTGCTGGAGTGAAATCTCAGAAGGAAGCAATGGTGCATTACATACGCACCGAAAGTACTTACCGAGCATGTACTAGGGTTAGAAAAGGGCATCCTTTCTGGACGCCCCTGACCCTAGTACGCGCTTGGCGCATACAAAATGATGGCGCCCATTCTAGCTTACAATTGTAAACCACTTAGACACTGCTTAGGTGGTATGAAGCTTGTTTGTTTTGTTGTTTGATGTCGCAGACGCCTAGCGTCTGCAGGTCGCACAGCAATAATGACACTGTAAGTGTGCCATTGGCACCTTGCGGCACCATTAGTGTGCCGCAAGAAGAAGCTGAGCTTCTTTTTGCTGCATGGAGGAGCTGCGCAGTTTGGTCGCTGAGGCTCCTCCACGCAGCAAATGAAGGCGCTTTTCAGACCACCCTTTTGGGTGGTCTGTAAAGCACCAATGGAAGTTCAAATGGGCCAGTGCTACCAAGTTGTTCCCTTTCCACCTGAGAGTGAGGCACTGGCACACTCCTCCCTCAGCAGTAGAGTATTCCTCACTGCCTTATTCCCTAGGTCCCTTAAAGCAACTTTTTTCTAATCCTAATGGGCATCCAAGCCTTTTTCCCAACTAACTGGATCTGGGTCCCATGCCAGATAGCCTCCCAAAAGTTGTGACAATAATCAACTTGTTTATCTCTTAGCCACAAAGAGGGAGGGTCAGAGGTTGGGAACAAAGTCTTCTGCAGACTGAAGTAAGAGTGTTGGGATGTAGGCTCATATAACCCAGCCTCTGACCAGTGGGGAAATGTCATCACATTTCCTCTGCTCCCACTCACCAGCTGACCTCACCACAAACACATAGCTGGTTTCTCCTTTGCTTTTGCAAAGTGCATGTGACTGTGCAGGCTTAGGGGATAGAGAAACCAAGTACACCACTAAAATTATATCCCAACTAGCTCCACTTCTCTGCCCAAGCTGCAGAAGAGAGCTGCCCAGTAAGTCCAATAAATTACTGGCTACTTGAGATGAAGTGTCAGGTGGTGTCTTGTCTTATCCACATACAAAATTTGACCAATCTGGAAACTTATTTCCAAGCTAGCACTGAGGTGGTATTCTCCATTAATCAATACCACACCTCTCCTTTCTCCAAGCTGGCTTACAATGAGTTTAAAAACAGGGTACAGATAAAAAATAATTTGTACATGAGCTAAAAAAACAATTAAAGAAAAACTGTTAAAAACAAGAAATTAAAACAATATTATATGAAAAGATAGAAATACAACTCCACTGAATACCCTTTCTGCCACATGTATAATTTTATTCAGACAGAATAAAAAGATCTTTTCCTACTTGCTGAAGGAGAAATCAAATGTACCTATGAAGTTGGTGGGACTGAGAGAAAGCTTTCCCTCAATGATCTTAAAACCCAGGCAGGAACATATAGGGAAATATAGTCTTTCAGATGGTGTGGACCTAGCTTAATAATAATAATAATAATAATAATTTATTTATGCCCTGCTCTTCAGCCAAGGCTATCAGAGTGGCTTACAGTTTGTTAATTAGACATTTCCCTGCCCTCAGGCTTACAAACTAAAAAAAGACAAGACACAAAAAGAAAAGGGAATGGCAGTAGGGAAGGGGGAAAGTCCAGCAGATCTGCTCTCCCTCAGAGGCCTGTTGGAGCTGGCTTGTCTTTCTCTTCTTCCAGATGGTGGATAGAAGAAGGGCTTTTATTTTTTTCAGGCTTTAAGGGTTTTGAATGTTGAAACCAGTGTTTTTAATTCTGCCTGGAAACAGATCAGTAACCAGTGGAGCTGTTTCAACAGGGGAGTTGCATGTTTCCCATAACTGGCTGCAGTTAGCAACCTGGCTGCATCATTTTTGACCTGCTGAAGTTTCTGAACAGTTTCCAAAGGCAGTCTCATGTTGAGTTTGTTGGAGAAACATGCCTTTATCCAAATGAGAAAATATTTTGAGTGACATGTGACATATATTCTATGAGACAGTAATAGAATGCTGAGTCAGGGCACATGGCATGATGTAAACTTACTGCAAAGGTTGCATCATGCTCTGTGGCACCAGCTGATGACTCATAGACTAAACACTATATAAGTGGACCAGAAGACAGGTCACTTGTGGGTTGCTGTGATTTGGAGCTGTGAGTTGATGCGAAGCAGATAGAGAAGTTGATAAGAAGTTGGAGAGGAGAGTTTGTATATATTTGTATCATATTGCAACTGAAGATAAAGCCACAAAAGACTTTGGATGAATCAACTGTGTCTGTAAGTTCTTCTTTAAAGGGTGAAAAGTGGTCAGTGCATTGTCAATACCAACAGAGATTTTGTTTTCATACTCTGTTATAATAATGTTTTGGCTGTGTCTAAGTGCATCACTCTCATTCTGCACTGTAAATTGGCTTGGTAAAGTCAGCCAACAGAGTATATTAAACTAATCCAACCAGTATGTAATCAAGACATGTGTTGTCAAAGCCAAATCTGTCTTCTCAAGGAACAGGCATAGATGGCACCCTAGTTTTAAGTGTGCAAACACTCTCCTGGCCACCACTGAAAACTGGGCATCCAGGCTCATGGATGAATCCAAGAAGGCAGCCAATTTATGAACCTAAGATTTCACGGAGAGTAAACCCCATTCAGCACAGGTTGAATGTTTCATTTTGTACAATAAATAGATTTCCTGCACACTGAACAGCATTTTCTACACAGAAAAATAACATTTCTGCATGATTCCCACCCAGAAAATGTTGTTTTCTGCACATAAGTGCACAGCATAAGTTCTGAATTGCAAATAGTCTTGAAAAAGTGCAGTTTTCAATTACTTTCTCATATAGAGAAAAACAAAATGTAACATTTAGGTTTATCGCATGGGACTTGGAGAATGGGAACAAAGTGGAACAGAAGGGAACGGAACGGAAAGGAGGGGAAACGTATGTTATCGCATGGGAGAACACTGCCAATGCCTCTGGGAGTCCCCAATCCATTGCCCAACCATTCCACAGCAGCCAATTTTGAAGAACTGTTCAGAATCGTTTTTCAAAATCGGCTGCTGTGGAAGAGTTGATGAATGGATTGGGGACTCCCGGTGGCATTCTCCTGTGCAATAACATACATCCCTCCTTTCTGTTCCGTTCCATTCCCTTCCCTTCCACTCTGTTCCCATTCTCCAAGTCCCATGTGATAAACTTAATTGTTTCTTCTTTCCTTCAAGAATGAAGGAAATTTATATCTCTAAAACATTGCATGCCACTTTAGGGGATGTGGGGTAGGCTGCAGTTTGTGCACCCTGTCCTGTCTTTCTTTAGCTGTTCTTGCCTACCACTATCGAGAGTAGATGCATCCCTCTGCCTAATAACAGGGCTGTCTCTGGACAGACCACATAGAAAGAAATGCTTCCATTCAAAGGATTATAAGAAGCTGTTTTATATGAAGTCAGATTATTTGTCTGCTTAGCCAAGTATTGTCTACTCCAACTGGAGGCAGAATTTCAAGCTCTCAGATAGCTTTTTCACATCAGGGGAGATGGAAGGTAGCCTGGGATCTGTGAACTTCTGAGCACTGTAGTCTTAAAAAAGTAATTTTTCACAATTCTGTATGAATTTGTTGGGCAGTTCAGTGCAAACAAAGTGAATATTTAAATCCCAAGAGTATTTTCAGCTCGATGTTTCTCCTCATTAGATGAATGAGGACACCATTTCTGAGGGCAGGTTATAAAACCCAAACAGAGAAAAGCTTGATTAAATATCTCTTGTGCTCAATTAAAACAAGCACTTAAGTTGCCCATGTTAGGTTACATGCATGATACTGCAGGGAGAGTGGAGTCTCTCTCATCCCTCCAAAGTAAAAGGTGATTAAATTTAAATTAAATTTAAGTGACTATTTCAATTGGCTTGGGACTCGAATAAAAGCATTTCCCTCCCAAACAGAAATAGCAACATGCTTAATTTTTAATGTGTTGAATTTTCTTAGCAAGAGAAGAGCTTTCGCAGTTAACACTTGCTTTCCAGATAATAATGATGATGATTTTGAATATATGAGTAGGAGCCACCTAATTTGCTTGCTTCTAATAAGAGAGCACATACCAGGTCTTGGACATGCTACTTCCTGTAATAACCTCTGGTGAGAAAATATTTTTACAGGGGGGAAAATCCCTCACATGTAGTGTCACACATGTAACAAGCTTCTCCCTCTCTTTCTGTCCACCCCTCAAAGTCTTTCCTTGCCCATAAGATCCAGGGCTGAATTCTTCACTTTTCAGTAAAATATAACAGTGTTTCCCCCTATTACTGATTTTTCATTCTGAGTAGTGGGAGCAGAAGGAGAAAGGGTTACACGACCCTGCTAAACCTCAGAAACACCAACAGCAATGCTCTTCTAATTGTTTTGGCCCAGTTGTCACAGGGCCAGCTGTCTCAAACACACTTTATTAAGATGTTAGCCAGAGGGGCATGTGCTGCCTCTTTGTGAGATATGGTACAGCTAGCCAGGAGCTGGAGCCAGCAAAAAAGAAGGGGAGCTTAGGGAGGATGTTTGTTGTTGTTGTTGTTGTTGTTGTTGTTGTTGGGTACCTTCAAGTTCTTTCCAACTTACGGTATATACACTAAAATTGTAATTTTTAATTGTTTGATGTTTTATCTATGCTGTTGGAATCCGCTTTGATTCCTTTGTGAAAAAGCAGAATAGAAATAAATAAATATTATTATTATTATTATTATTATTATTATTATTATTATTATTATTATATACACACTAAAAATATGAACTACCCCAAAAATTCAGGTTGGTTGAAATTTTTTAAAAGATTTTTTTAAAAGGTTAGCTTGCCTTTCCTAACTTCCTACATCCTGTCCAAATGAGAGAAACTACTGCTACTGCCAGAAACAGAAAAAGAGACTGAGTGTGCATGCATGAGGGCAAGGGGTGTGGGAGCAGGAGGGATGCCTTGCTTGGCTAGCTGCTCTACACAGTGGAACAGACTGTACACCTGAACTGGCTGGGTTGGTGGGAACCATGCACTAACAGAAGAAAAAAAAACAGACGAATGAAGTAACTAGTTCCTTTACTCATTTACTGATATGTTTTTGGACCCTGTAAATCTTATCAACAACAGTGGCACCCAATCTCCCTGAGACCTCAGTGCACCTGATGCTTTCTTTTCCCTTTTGGTC
>NC_056522.1:291418461-291431373 GCF_019175285.1 Sceloporus undulatus | reverse complement strand
ATAATAATAATAATAATAATAATAATAATAATAATAATAATAATAATAATTTGTATTCTGCTTTTTCACCAAGGAATCGAAGCACATTCCAACAGTATTTATACATTCCAACAGTATAAATAAAACATCAAACAATTAAAAATTACAATTTAAAACCCCCCAAACCCCAACCCTCCCCCTAATAATAAAAACAGTGATCAACCCATAAAAAGAGATTAAACATCCAAAAATTTAAAACTATACAATAGAAATACATTGAACTTTCAGGCCGATTAGCTCAAGAAATGAGTATTCCTCCAGAGGAAGACAGTGATGGTATCAATTAATTTTGGTATCGGTATCAATAGAGGTATCAATAGAGGGGGGAGGCAAGTCTAATGAATCTAATGGATCTAACCTAGTCCTGCCAGAAGAGATCCATCTTAATAGCCTTTTTAAAGGCTTCCAAGGTGGTAAAATGGTGAATCTCATCTGGCAGGTCATTCCAGAGCCTGGGAGTGGCTGATGATAAGGTCCTCTGGGTCACCGCTGAAAGTCTGGACTTCTTAGTTGTAGCAGATTCTTCCCAGAAGATGGAAGTGTATGGGGAGGATTATATGGAAGTAGGCAGTCCCGCAAGTAGTCAGGACCCAGGACTGAATTAAGACAGGCATTCAGAGGAGAGATGCCATCCTTAGTCACTGCATCAGTCTGAGACATAGAAAAATATATTTGGGTGTCATCAGTGTACTGATAACACCCCACCCCATGTCTCCAGATGATCTCGCCCAGCGGTTTCATGTAAATGTTAAACAGCATTGGGGACAGAATCGCGCCTTGAGGGATGCTCACTTGAGCTCCCTTTTGGCCGAACAACTATCCCCAAGAGACACCATCTGGAATCTGCCTGAGAGGTAGGACCAGAACCACTGGAGTACAGTGCCCCTGATTCCCAACTCTCTCAGGTGTTCCAAAAGGATACCATGGTCAATGGTACTGAAGGCCACCAAGAGGTCCAAGAACACCAGCAGGGTCACACTAGTTGTATGCTACACTTCCTACACATAGGAAATGTCAGCAGGAAATCTGGGACTTGTAGTTCATGGAAGACATGCCTTGTGCAATGGCTTTCTTCTAGAGAGAGAGGAGTCCACCCCAAGTTTTAGATTAGAAGGCTGTGAAGACTAGTTACTCTGTGATTTTGGTCAGGGAAGAAATAATTGAACAATAAAGCAAAACACCAATTGGTGTACCAAAGTGGCAAGTGCAGAAATAGGCTGTCCTCCAAGTCCACCCTCAAGTCTCTAGGAACTGGCTATCCCTGTTGTATCATAATGGGACTTCTGTTGAAGTTGGTGTTGCAAAATTTACACACAGCTGACCATGTGCCAGGATCATTAACAACTGGGCCAAAACAACTGGAAGAGCATTGTCATTGGTGCTTGAGTTTAGCAGGGCCAAATGGGAGTTGTGCGCTATCTTGCAATGTATTTTCTGGTTTAGATTTTAATAAGAGCTGGGAAAGAATGTGAATGTAGTAATACATGCCTCAGATGTGAAGTGAGCATTAAGAACACTTAAAAACTTGTTTTCTTAAGTCTTGAAAGGTTTTGTGTCAGCACCACGTTGGTGGCTACTTCATTGATTTGCCTGGTGCAGTGCCCAATTTCATTGCAATGTTGGGGAAGTGGTGTGGCAAAAGAAAAGACACTGCCTCATATCCTCTGCCCAATGAATTCACATTTTATTAAAGCTAATGGGGAAAGGGGCTTGAAATTACTTTTAAGATTTTGCTCGATTAATCTGTTGATTTAACTTGTATTAATTTGCACATGCTTCATTTCCAATGAAAAATGACTTTATACTTATAAACTTCTTTGCAGTACCTCCATATTGCAGGCTGGGACAATGCCAAGAATGGATTAGAAGAATGCTGTGGTGTAGTTTATTGTTAACTTATACACAGTGCACACTGCAGCGAAGTCTATAACCAGTGCTTTGTGAGGTCTGCATTTTAGATGAGAAATGAGATTGAAGGGCAGGAGCTTACAATGCTCTAATGAAGGGTTTAAGAGCTGTCACCTCTTCAGTCTTTATTAGTATAATTTTACTGCAACAGGTCTATACTGCAGAACTGCACATTATAGTCACTTTATCAGATTTTAAACAAGATGTTGAATTCTCTTCTTCCTGGCAGTGGAGTCCACAAAAGCATGAGCCATAATAAAGATTTGATTTTTAAAGCACTAGGATACTCTGCTATTTTCTCATTTTTTTAAAAGTAGTGAATAAAACTAATATGAAAAGGGTCAGTTGTGGTTTTGAACCATGTTTATGTTCCTGTTTGTCTCGTGGAATGGGAAATGAGCTGAAGCTAGATGGTACCAGTTGGCAAGTTAATACAGATACATTTGCAAGATCATTAGGACCTTAGAATTGCAAGGTGTTTTTCAAATAAAAGCCATTTGGAGAACACTAAGGAGAACTGGAAGAATGAAAGAATACAATTTCACTGACTTTAGATATTTTTCTTTCTTTCTTAATAATATATCTTTATTAACTCTGCAAGTTTATGGTCTCCTGCAGAGTAAGAGATTTTACAGATCTCTCCCACTGATAGAGGAGAGAGAAACCTATCCTTGGAAAGGAATCTCCAGCCACAAATGTCCCTTGGACGCCAAACAGATATTTGCAGAGGCCTAATATCTCTGACACAGAGCTTCAAAATAAAACAACAGATGTCAAGCCAGAGTGGGGATGGGGATACTGGGAGAGGCTTTGGATCTACAGTATTCGGATCACTTTTGACACCTAGAGGTGCCTCCACCTCACTTCTTGAATTATACCAGCCCTGTAACTGGTTTCAATAAGAAAGTGTTTGCTTTTTAAAGAGGCAGCCCCATGATGGGGAGCGGGGTAACAGGAGCACAAATAATGCCTTCTCTTCTCTTCTGCCCCAATGGTCTCATGAGAAAAAAGTATTTGGATTTCTTGGAAGCTCAGCTGTCAGAAATCTCAGAAATACAAGGTAGGATTACTCTGACATATTTCTTATCTGAATTCCTCCTTTACTATCCAATATTCCTCCTGCCAAGTTCCACCATGGAAAGCCAAGAATTCTCACAATGCACTGGTGATGCCTGTCAGCAAAATGTAATATCCCTCTATTAATCTGATTGAATTTATTTTCTCACACATTGCTGCGACTTTTTAAAAATTCTTAAAAGGCAGAATTTGAATCAGGATTAAGGCTCACTCCATTTTAATAGGGACTTCTGCTGTAGTGTCAGACTCAAGATTGTTGTGTGAAAAGTAACATGGTATCAGACTGAATTAACTAAGCATTCTCTGTTTTTTATTAGGGATAGTTGTAATGCAGATCTGCATGTGATAGAATTGAATGCTTCTGTGAGGCAAGACAAGAGGCTATGATAACAGCAGTAGTGGAGGGTGACACTGGTGGAAGATCTCTCAGAGCAAGAACAGTGGCACCATCTCTAGTACTTATTAGTACTGCACAGAGGGAGGCATAGTAAACCCAGTTTAATGTCTCTTGCCACAAAAACCCTGTGATGAGACAATCCAAAATGAAACAAGAGATAGTGCCAGAAGATGAGCCAGGTTAGATGGCATTCAACGAGTTACTGAGATACAGCAGAAGACAACTATGAGTAGTACTGAGGTTAATGTTGCAACTGGACTCAAGCTGAAAGGATGTTCAGCTGTTGATGTGCTTGGAAATGAAGGGAAATATCTGAATCTGTATATCACATATTGTCAGGCCAAGCCTGGCTGAGGACTCAGGAGAGGATTCTGAGGTTGAGCTCAGCCACAATCTGAGCCTCAGCCTGGCCCTAGCTCTGCCCTGAGAACTCCAGCAGAGTCTGTAGCTTTAAAAGACAGCCATCATCAGGGACTTCTCGTACTGTAGACATGAAGGAGTAGGACGAGCATACACCTAGCATTAGCCAGAGATGATCTGAAAGGGCATGCCTCCGATGCTCGAGGAGGCTTTATGCAAAACGCCAGCTCATCAAAGACCACCTGCACTCATGAGGGCTGATGATAAAAGCCTGGGAAACATGCCAAAGCTTTTGTCAGCAGCTATCTGAGGCGCCCGGATGTAGCAAACGGCAGTGGCGGCAGAGCGCCCTTCTTGGGTGCTCTGTAACGCGCCTGAGTTCCCTGGTGAAAGCACCTTATTTCCTGACTCTTGGTATTGATTTCTCAGCTTGAACCTTTGAATTATGGGCTGACCTGACCCTCCTGCTTTTCTGGAATGCTTGACTTTCTTGGACTGCCTGATTATGGTCTTGGTTTGACCCTTTGGCTTCCACTCTGACTGACTACTGACTTCATTTCTAGACTCTGCTTTTTGCCTGTAAGACTGCTTTTCAAGACTTGTGTTGCTCCACAAACTCTGTGTACAGACCTTGGGTCTATTATCAGCTGTTGGCTGCTTTCCCGAACACATATTAAAGGAACATGGAATGTGAGAGGCATGAACCAGGAGAACCTAGGCATAGTAAAACAAGAAACTAAATGTATAAATATCGAAATACTTGGGGTGAGTGAGCTAAAGTGGACAGGAATGGGACATTTTTGACTTGTCACACCAGGCTCTTCTCCTGGTAAAATGGTGTTCTTTTCAAAAGTGCTATGCAAAAGAACTACAGTCATCCCTCCATATTCACAGGGGTTAGGGAAATGAGACCCTTGCAAATATAGAAAAATTGCAAATAACTCCACCCCCCCCCACTCAGAAGCCAGTTAAAGGGAAGGGTGGGTAGGGGAAGAGGAGCAGGGGTGCACACTCCTTTTTTTCCCCACCCTCCCATCCCTTTAATTGACTCCTTGCCCCCTTTTCTCCCTGATCCTCTCCTTGGGTAGCCCAGAAGAGAATTGGGGAGGGGAAGGCAGGAGATACCTTGGCCCCTACGAGACCTTTCTCCTCCCCAATCCTCTCCTTGGGCAGCCCAGGAGGAAGGAGGAGAACGGTTTTTGGGGGCCAAGGCACCTCCTGCCTTCACCTCTCCAATCTCTTTCTGGGTTGCCCAAGGAGATTTCAGGCAGGGAAAGGGAGGAGGAATGCCCACATTAGTGGCCTTGACCTCACAAATAATCAAAACCCTGAGTCTCAAGGCTGTGAATATGGAGGACCAACTGTACTCTCTTCTTTATCTCACCTTTGTAATCTTGTGGCATTTCAGCCACAAAGGCCATCTGGTCCAACCTCCTGCCATGCAGGAATACACAATCAAATAACGTCCAAAAGATGGCCATCTAGTCTTTGTTTAAAAGCCTACAAAGAAGAAGAGTACACTATTCTCCAAAACAGATTGTTCCATTGTCAAACAGCTCGTACTATCAGGAAGTTCTTCCCAATGTTTAAATGGAATCTCTTTTCATGTAGCTTTAATCCACTGCTCTGTGTCCTAGTCTCTAGAGCCACATAAAACTATCTTGCTTCATTCTCAATATGACATTCCTTAGAATCATAGAATCATAGAATCATAGAGTTGGAAGAGACCACAAGGGCCATCCAGTCCAACCCCCTGCCATGCAGGAAATCCAGATCAAAGCATCCCCGACAGATGGCCATCCAGCCTCCGTTTGAAGACCTCCAAGGAGGGAGACTCCACTACACTCCGAGGGAGTGTGTTCCACTGTCGAACAGCCCTTACTGTCAGGAAGTTCCTCCTAATGTTGAGGTGGAATCTCTTTTCCTGCAGCTTCCATCCATTGCTCCAGGTCCTAGTCTCTGGAGCAGCAGAAAACAAGCTTGCTCCCTCCTCAATATGATATCGCTTCAAATATTCAAATATTTAAACTTGGCTATCATGTCACCCCTTAACCTTCTCTTCTCCAGACTAAACATACCTAGCTCCCTAAGCTTCTTCTCATAGGGAATGGTTTCTGGAGCATTCACCATTTTGGTTGCCCTCTTCTGGACACCCTTCAGCTTGTCAACATCCTTCTGGAATTGTGGTGCCCAGAACTGGACACAATATTCCAGCTGAGATCTGACCAAAGCAGAATAGAATGGTCCTATTATTTCCCTGAGTCTAGACACTATACTCCTATTGATGCAGCCTAGAATTGCATTTACTTTCTTAACTGCCTCATCACATTGCTGACTCATGTTCAGTGTGTGGTCCACTAAGTTTCTTAGATCTCTTTCACTTGTACTGCCACCAAGGAAGATATCACCCATGCTATATATGAGCCTTTCTTTTTTACTGCCCAAGTGTAGTATCCTACATGTCTCCCTGTTGAAATTTATTTTGTTAGCTTTGGCCCAACTCTTTAACTTATTAAAGTCATTTTGAATTTTGTTCTGTCCTCTGGGGTATTAGCTATCCCTCCTAATTTGGTGTAATCTGCAAATTTCATAAGCATGCATCTTATTCCTTCATCCAGGTCAATAAGATGTTGAGTAGCACTGGGCCCAGTATGGAATCCTGTGGCACTCCACTACTTACTTCTCTCCAGGATGAGGAGGAGCCATTGTTTGTTTCAGTTTGATTTCAATTGATCAACCCTTTGTTGATCAACTAATTACAAATCCACCTAATAGTTCCCTTGATCAACTAATTACAGTTGATCAACTAATTACAAATCCACCTAATAGTTACCTTGTCTAGCCCACATTTTACTAGCTTTTTTGCAAGGATATCATGGGAGACTTTTTCAAAAGCCTTAATGAAATCAAGATACACTACATCGACAGGATTCCCTTCATATACCAATCTTGCAATTCTATAAACAAAAAGAGATAAGATTAGTCTGGCATGACTTGTTTTTGAGAAACAAAATTTTTCTGAATTTTAGTAATCATGACAGTTCTTTCTAAGAGCGTACAGATTGTCTATTTAATGATCTGCTCAAGAAATGGGATTTTCCCCATTTGTCAAAAGGCCTTCTCCCCTTGGGAAGAGAACAGAAGTGCTATGAGGGCATGCAGAGCAGCACAGAGAAAGCAGCTACTTTCCCAATCAGTTTTGTCTTTCTTTAGTTATGCAGTAAAGTTCCAAGTGAGCAGTTTTGGGAAGCTGAGATGTGTAGGAAAAGCACCCCTAAAAGACAGATTTAAGAAATTGAAAGTGTCTTTTATTAGCCCCTTTGGGTTTGTGAGAAGCTAGGGTGCCCTCCTGCCTGAAAAAGTGTAAGGAAAGCAAGACAAGCTAACTAAAATTCTTTTAAACCAGATTAGGACTTTCAGAAACAGAAATAACTATGGCGGGTTATAGACCGCCAAAAAATACATATTGAATACGTATTAGGGTTAGGAAAGGGCGGTGCTTCCGCACCCCCTAACCCTAATACGTACTCAATACATACAATATGGCGGCAGCCGTTCCACACAGCCGCTGCCATATTGACGTAACGGACGCTCTGCGTCCACACGTGGCACACCAGAAGTGACGCCGCGAGTGCACCCTTTGACACTTGCGGTGCCTCTTCCGGGGTCCGAGAAGGAGCGTGATTTCCGCGCTCCTTCCCCTGAGCGTCCGGGAGCCCCGCAGTGTGGCAGCTGCGGCTCCCGGATGTCGCAAGCGGCGGCGGCGGGACAGCACTGCTTCTCAGCGGTATGTAACCCGCCTTTATATTCTCTTACTAAAATCCCAGATTCATGTGTGTGTGTGAGGGGGGTTGAAAGAGTGATTTTAGTTCAGCAAAGGGCACCCAGAAGGAGGCAGGCAGCTTTGCTTCTTGCCCTGGTAGGTCGAACCCTAGAATGGATTGCCCAAAATTTGAAATCTTTTTAAGGCATTTCATCCAGGGGAAGTAGAGGATGGCATCAGAATTTCTCTAAAACAAAGGGACTTTTTCCTATGAGTGTCCAACAGAATTTACTGAAACATGTACCCAGTATTTAAGTTAGCAATAAAGTGGTAATGACTTAAACAATTACTCACTTAAGAAACTTAGAGAAATCAGTATGCAAAGGGGCACTTTTGAGACTGTGTGAAACAAGTTGCAGCATGAGCTTTTGTACTCTCATTCTATTTCCCTGCATCTGAAGAGATAGACCAAGTCTATGAAAACTTATGCTATAACTTCTGTTACACAGTTGGGAGTTCAATAGATGGCCACTAAGGGGTAGTTCCATGCCACCCCTTTGCTTGCTGGATTGGGGCCACGGCAATTCCATGCCATGGTCCCAATCTACTCTTTCCATGGTGCAAAAAGAAGCCGCAACAAGTGGGTCCTTTTTCACCATGGAAAGGGCACCATAGCTGCAGCAGCAGCAGCTTTTTGCTGCTTCTTTGTCACAGCAGATGTAAGCGCTACTTCCAAGATGCAGCGTGATGCTGCCCACCGTCTGGTCAGGTGGTCAACATGGGGGTGGCATGGGGTGGAGTCAAGGTGGCTGGCATGTGTACACTACGCCACCCCCACGCTGCTCCCATGCTGGTGTGTAACACTGGTCTGTACATCCCTTTAGTCTCAAAGATGCTGCAAGATCTCTTTCCATACTGATACTCCAGACTAACACAGCTATATTTTCTAATATTGGAGAAATGATGTCACTCACCCTTGCTCCAAAGATGTCATTTTCTATTTGAACCATCTGCTGTTTGTAATGCATTGTTTGCCAACTGCAGGACCACATGCTGGAAGAACCAGAACTTTGCCTGTAAGATATTCAGTTTGTCAATTATTTAACCAATTGTTTAACTTAAGTACACTAGACGATGGTAGACAATGGAGTTCAGCATAAGTGTTGCCTACGAGACTTGAACAGGAAAACACTCTTCCAAGCTAACCTTTTGCTCTCAGAAAGTCAAGAATGCTTCCAATTTTAAAAAATAATGTACCTCTAGGAAGGGGTGTTGCCATATCCTAACACAGGTACTCTTCCCTATGGCCATTTAGTGCTTGGGCCATGGAAGACTGGGTTTCTGGGAAGTAGCTGACCACGTTGCATCAGCAAGCGAACCAAAATAACACCATCTTCCTGGATGTCCAGATGAGCACCAAGAAGTTCAGGTGCCTTTTCCACTCTGTGGATCGCTGCTGAAATGTCGTCAGGCCTACCCTGGCTCCCCATCATCTTCCTCCAGCTTTTAACCTATAGTGAGGAGTGCCCTGGCAGTACATAGGTAGGTTGGGAGAGCAGAGGATCACTGTGGGTACAGATGCTGAATACTCCAACCTGCAAGAATTGTAAAAAACAACAACAAAAACAATGCAGTGTAACATTATTCCTGAGCCAATGTATTTCAGACAATGTTTATAACACATAACTTTCTTTACATCTCATATTTAATGTGCTTTGCTTTATGGTGGATCCATGAAGGAAAACACAAGCTTAATTTGCAAGTCTTATTAGTGATGCAGCTACTAAAACTCAGGAATACTGATTTTCTCAGGGCATTCTTTTGTGGGTCATAAAACATATTAATCGGAGGTTACATGCCCTTCTTTTAATGTCTACTTTGATCCTCAGTTGGAAAGAGTAATGCAGAAAGTGCGACATTATGCTTCAAAATCTTAACTGGCTGCCAAGAACCATGAACAGGACCATTCCTGATAGGAGGTGAAGCCATTTTGTTACATATCCCATTTGTATTCTTAATATGTATATTGTATTGTTGAATTACAATTAATATGATTTTATAAGATGAAATAGCAGATGCTACTTCTGTTTTGAGGAGGATGTTAAAGGCTGATATAAATTCATTTCCTCTGGCTATTTTAGAAAATGAATTGGGTATTTTGTTTCCTTTGAGAAAAGGTCATCTTTGGGTAACTTGGATATCATTAGAAATGCTGTGATTTCTTCACACTTAAAACTGGTTTCTTCAAGTAAGGATACTGAGGTTTTAGTGAAATGAGATAATCTTTTGCTGTTTAATTCAATGTCTTTGAACTCACCAGAATCCTTAGATGGGAACATGCAACTATATCCATATTCTAAACTCTTCTGTTCCATATATTTCACGGATTAAACATAAACGTTTTGCTTAAAATTTGTGGTCTCCTTGAAAAAATTGCATATTTTTGTCCATTGCAATGGTTCTATGAAATTGAATGAATTTTTTTTATCCCGCTTTTCTGCGATGATCAAAGCGGCGTACAGATTAAAATTTCAGCATCAAAATACATACATAGAAATAAAAACAGATTAAAAACTATTAATCTGCTGTGATAAATGGAGTAAATTTAACCAACAGACAAATATGTCTAGTGCATCTCCATCTTACATATAGTTTAAGATCAATTTCTTCCAATAGCCATAAGGGGTAACTGAAATCCTTTTTACAGTAAGAGATACTAAGATTCTTGCTTTTTATTCCTTTCTGATAAGAAGTAAGAAAATCAACAAAAGAAATGTCTCAGTGCTCCCCAAAATAGATGTGACTCCACCATCTGCCAGTGAAAGAAACATCAGTGCATTGGTGTGCATCATTTTAGAGCCAGAGGTGCCAATGTTTATGTGAAGTTAATACAGTAGGAGTGCTGGGAGAAATACCAAACTAGGGATGAAATCATCACAGCCAAGGTAGAGGGAATCCATCTCCATCCAGATTGGAGATCTTTGAAATGTCAAAAGGTAGATCATTCACCAGAATGTTCACTTTGGCGGGATACAGATGGGCAAAAAGGGGTGTGTTCATGACGTCATGAAGGTATAGCCTTCAGACGGCCCTTACCTGAATGCCGCCATGAACACGCCGCCCGCCCGCCCCAAGCGGGAAGAAGCGGCATTAAAAAGGTGCTGCTTTTCCCCGCTTCTTTTCTATATAGTGCGCAGCTGCAGAACTCTGTCTGTAAGCTGCTGCACCGGTATGCCAGAATTGCTACACCGCTAATTTAAGTTGCCCATTTAAAAGCTCCGTGTCTGCTGTGTCGCATAATGAGTCGGGGTCCTGGAACATGCGCAGTTTGCAGTCAGGCTTTAATTGCAGCGTTAGCTGCCATGCAGGTGTGGAAGCTGCAGCACAGCTGCAGCACATTTTAAGACTCGTAACCCTAACCCTAACCCTAACCCTAGAGCTGCATGTACGCATGCGCTGCTAGAATCGTGGAAATTTTGGAATTTAAAGTGCACCCCTACACACATTCCTGCGCCATTTTCACCTAACAACAAAAAAACGCTAAAACTTTAAATATTTACATATGTACAAGGGAGGTGATGGGGGATGGCAGGGGGACAGCGGTGGCAGCGGCGACAGCTGTGGCTGTGCATTGCAGATTCAGCAAGAGCGCGGGGACCAAAGGAGAGGAGGCATCCATGATGCTGGTGACATTGGCAATGTGCAGGCGGACAAGAATGCCAACACCAGATGATCACCAGCTGGCAGGAGACCACCTTTGTTCTTGGCCAGGGCGGGGGGAAAAGTTTAAAGGGGCTTGGGTGCTTTAAATGTGCACATATGCTTTCTGCCGCCGGTGCTGAGCGCCGCAGCTGCGCAGCAGCGCATCCACCAGCTGGCAAAAGAAAAAAAAGCCCCGTTTTTGGCCGCCCGTGAGGAAGCTTCCTCTCTCTTTGCGGTGTCCTCAAGGGGGGCGGTATGGAAACTGCGGGTCAGAAACGGCCCCAGGTGAGGCGTCTTCACTGCCCCCCATGTGGAAGCCCCATACACCTGAGCCATGCCCCCGGGGTGGGCGGTCTGGAGGCTCCGTATTCAGCAGAATACACCTCCAAGACATCTTCCCCTGCCCGTCTGTATCCCGCCTTTGTTAATCTGAATTCATATGATACACACCTATTGATGATTTATTTACTCTTCATTCCTATTAAAGCAGAATTCCAATGGATTGTTTTTATTCCTGCAATATTCCAGAACAACTCTGAATTTTAAATTACACCAGGTTGCTTCAATTCTTTTTTTCTTAATGCATTTTTTTGCTCAGATTCAGAATATCTGAGGGACACTGTTTCCCAATATTATTTCTAATAGTGATGTAAAATTCTCTCTTTATGCTTCCCATATGTGAAGGAAGAATTTAAACAAAATACTATTCTTGCTTCTCTGTGGAGACTAAGATATTTCAACTTGGTCATCCCTCACAGAGAAGTGAACCATTTCTGACAAATTCCATAGAATGAGGGAAATAAAATGCTCCGTTGGCTTTCCTTATCTAAGTTTTATAACAGAGGTGTGAACCATATAGCTCTGTTGGTAGTGCCTAACACTAAAGCATAACCTATATTTATCATTACAATGGAAGTCTCTCTCCACCTCTCCTCCTGCAGCCCAGTGAAGTAATTCAAATTGTCTTGACTGAGACAAGTACAATTAAAATGGGAAGTATCTAGGAGATCCTACTATAGCTGTGTATGCTTATTTACAATGTCAGATGCATGTGAAACACACATGCATGCATATACCTTTGTGATCAAAGTTATAATGGAGTTTTTGGTGGTGACTAGAGAGCTTCATAAAACCTTTTCACAGTGTCTAACAAGAAAGAATGGCCTGTGTTTATCTTCCAAATTGAATTCCTTTCTCCCTCTCCCTCTCCCTCTCCCAAGTTGACAAATTCAACCCATAAATCCCTCATGCTTAATTATCGTCAATCTATACGAACTTTGGGACAGTCCCCTCTCTCATTCCTTCATTCCCATTCCCTTCCTAGGCATGTTTGCTGGATACAAGGGAGATGACCTTCTTGGTGGTTGTTTCCAAAGTCCCTTTCCACTGAGACTAAAAAGCCCACCCATTGCTCTCTTTCCACTGCCAAGTGCAAACTTTTCTATTCCAACAGGATTTCAGGAACTGATTGCTGCAGGCTTTCAATAGTGTGCTGTTTTGTTGTTTTTCATATCCTGTCTTTGAACAAATTTTAAATAGTTTTAATACTATTGTCCAGTTGCTTTTAAAATAAAAAACACACATTTTTGTATGCTCTTAATTTGTTCTTGTTTTAATATTCCATAAACTGTCAATATCAGGGGAGGTGGAATAAAAATAAAGACAG
>NC_056522.1:291413616-291418451 GCF_019175285.1 Sceloporus undulatus | reverse complement strand
TAATAATAATAATAATAATAATAATAATAATAATAATAATAATAATAATAATGTTCAAATCCCACATGAATCGGGTATGCTGTTTTTGTTGTTTTACTTATCACTGAAGTTAGGCACATTCACCTTCCTTATCTTCTCCCCAACCCCCTCACTTTTTTCAAACCATTCTTCCTTTCATTGGTTTGATTTCTGTCTTCTAACATGAACTATTAGATTATCATCCTTGGAGCAAGTGAAAGAATAACATGTACTGGCTCATTCTACATGTTATAAATTACTGAAAAATTGTTTGCATTGATGGTGAAATTCAGTGTGCTAAGCATCACTATGGAAATCAAATCCTGTAGGAACAATGTACCATTATAAAGAAACTGCACTAAGCAGTGGTGAACCTTTGCATACTAATGGCAGTTACACATTCCAATGGCATTCACTTTCTGAAAATCCAATTCCAATATTTGACACAGAGCACACAACATTTTATTTGAAGATGAGGCAATATTTTATCATTCTTTTCTGCTGTGCTTGCACAGCATCATAGTAGTATCATTTCCTTCACACCAAATTACATATTTCTCTGTATGTTATTTCTTACTTGTTTGGAAAGAAAGTGGAGAGGCAATGGTATTATCCACAATTTGTGTATTTCTATGCACACAGATATGTGCATTTTTGTGTGTGTGCATTCTAGCTTCCTAAAGACATAGAAGAGATAAATGTTATATTCTTCAATAAGCAAGATTTGCAAGGGGGAGGGGGGATCCTGTGAAGCCATCAGACATTCACTTTCCACTCTTCCCTTCCTCTCCAACAGATCCACTTAGCAACATGTGGCTAAATAATTGGGGTTTCTCACTAGTCAAAACAGCTTCCCTTTCTTCCTTTAGTATTACTCTTTACCTCCACATCTTCTTAACACTACCCCAACTTCTTAAAGAAGTTGTAGCTGTTTCCACATCTCTTCTGATCAAGACATGCAAACTGTTCCAAATTCTGCCCTCCCCTCACCTTCTTAGCAGTGAAATTTCACTACTCACCACAATGCAGTATAGTATTATGCATATAGCTGTACCATAAAAGTTGTTTAAGAGTGCATTTCAATGTTGTTTGGTGTAAACTCCACTGGAATAAGCCTAGGCCAGATAACAGGCAAGGCATATATATGTTTTCTAAGTTAGAAATACTGACTTTTCCTCATCTAAATGGATGGAAAGCAATTATTGCCTATGTGGATGTGAAAAGGGAAGGGTGGTGAGGGCATGCATTTATGTGTGACAGCTAAAATATGAGGAAATGGGAAAGGAGTAGGCCTGTCCGGATGGGAAAAGGTCTACCCTTCCCCACAAAAAAGCTAATAAAAGCAAGTGACTGATGATGAATGCACATTGCTGATACAGGAGTATATTAATAGCAAAGGGAGCACTTAGAAAAGTTAGTCTGGTAAGAAAAGACAAAATGATATATAACAGGGCTGCAGAAATATAAAATATGCACTGGAACAATGAAGAAACAGACATTTTAATATTACCTATTTGGAATCCCTCTTAGCCTCAACTCTGTTCATGCTCAAATCTTTTTTTGAAATAATGTATTTCTAGCAGTATTTACTTCAGAGACACTTAGCATTCATTTCTTTAATTCCAAGTTATTAAAAAATGAAAAACAACAACATTCTGTCTTGACATAATGGGCCCTTAGGAAATCTCTATCTTGATATTAGAAGAGAAGGAGAAGCTTTCATGGTGGTATTCCCAGGTGCCCTTCCTATAATCTAGTGATGATGAGTATATGGTACTTCAGATGTTTTTGACTGCAACTCTTCAAAGCTCCAGCAAGGTTGACCAATAGGAGGCAATTCTGTGAGTTGTACTGCACAAAATCTGAAGATAGAGACAAGACCTCTAAAGTCATTCATCTGCTGTCCTAGGGAAAAGGAGACCTTCAAGCCTTCAGTTTTTACATATTTTATTAGCAGTCTGAGGTCCACTAGGTGTAGTCAACAAGTACAGAGAAGCAGCTCAGTAAACAGAGCTGGTTAGCAACTGAATCCCATGACGCTTACAGATGCATGCACAAATACAAACGATTCTAATAGTCAAATTAGACCTAAAATGCTACTGTTAAACAATTAAAAGTTGGAGGGGCATTGTTGATCTTCAAATTACCCAGAGATCTGTCAGCAGTTTCCACCCTGTGACCTATATAATATAGAGCTGGCCAGTTCAGTGGCTGGAAGAAAAGGTGGTAGGTGATGATTGAAACTAAAGGCCTTATCTCATTTCAAAGAAAAGATGAGATGCAGTGAGATAGAAATAGCTTTCCCTCCTGCACACCTACAAAGCACTTCCATTCTACTGCTGAGGGAAATGATTGTACCTCTGTGGCTTTGCCCTGCTGGGAAAACCCATTTGGTAAAAGCCACATATTTACAATGGGCTCACTCTGGAGGAAGAATGGAAATACTACAGCATCATGTGGGAAGATGCCAGAAGCTGCTTCTGTTCCTCTTTCGCCTTTCTTTTTAAATGTGATAAGGATCTAAATCATGTTCAGCCAGAAAGATAGGTCTTTTAATATTCAGATTAATACCTAGACTCACCATTCCCCTGACATGGAAAGCACTGGCTGCCATTGATCAGCAGTATCACAGACAGGATTGGGAGTGGAGTTTTCCCCTCCATTTATAATGGATCCTAATAAGCAACCCAGATGACCAGCAACACTGGATTGTCCCCCCCCCCCACCCTCAGCATCACCCAATAAATATAAATTAACACTAATGGTACCCACAGTTTCACATGATGGTAAGAGGTCCAAATAAAAGGTGAATGTAAAGGCAGCAAAATAAGCATTCATGTGACAGGTTCATATGAAGATATGCAAATCAGGGTAGATTAGATTTTGGAAGGTAAGGCAAGATGCAAACAAGCACGATGAATGGTGCCAGATGTACCATAAGAAAAGAAGACACAGCAACAGCAAAATAAAGATAAAAGAAGAAAACTAAAGGAGTCAGATGAATAGAAGATGCATGCAAATGTACACAATGGTTAGGATTTCAATTACATTGCTACTTGGTTTAAACAGCTGGGATGCATCCTCAAACAGTTTACTCTGCAGTCATCTAATAGTCATCAACAGGATTTAGATAACTCTGTACTGATGTGCTTCCCTAATAGGAGAATGCTAAATTATGTTTTTAAACTCTTATGTAAATGAAAAGACTGTACTGTCAAGCTTGTAAGTTGTGAACACTTTACGGTCTGCTGCTGAGAACACTTTTCAGCTCCTTGGAGAATTAAACTATATAAGCAGTAATCTTGGAAATGCCAAACAATGGGTGACAAACCAGTTTTGTTACCTTTTGGACAAGGGGTAATTTTGTTAATGTTATTTTGCTAACCATCCTTCTGTAGAACGCTGCTGCTGGTTAACAGTATGGAGAGAAGGAGGGAGTTATTTCAGATAATATATTATTATTATTATTATTTTCTTATATCCTGCCTTTCTCCCAATACAGGGACTCAAAGTAGCGAACAAGTATAAAACAATACAATTTAAAAGCAGTACAACAATATAAAAATATATAAATATATAAAAAACAACAATTAAACAGTGTTAAGAATTAAAACAGTTATAGATTTAAATATAACATGTTAAAATACAAACCATTACAATTTGTATAGTCCAGCATTAAAAAAAACAGTCCTTCTCAGCTTAAAAGGTCTGTATAAATTGTCCTTCCTCTCACTCCTCTTTCCACTAGTAACCAGCAACAGCCCCACTCAGGACCTGATAGCTACTGATGGATGACTGGGTGCTCCTATCCCAAAGACTTATGTGCATAATCCACACTTACATATGTGTTTGTCATCTTCCTATTTGTTGATATGATCAAGAGACAAGAAAAATACATGCACTGTTAAAAACTGCAAGCTATTCTTCTTTTCCACTCTGGTGTGATGTAGATTTTTTAAAATTCCATTTGAAATAAATACCTATTCAGACATGCACATTATTTGTGTAGTGGTGACATTTGGATGAACACATCAGCTCCATCCCCTTCCATCATCACTCTCTTTGCTCTCCATGTCTTGAAAGTAGGTCTCTCTAGGATGACCTTTTTTCTAATCATAGAGGTTCCCTGTACAATTTAGCACTCTGTAAAATCTGAATTCAAAATAACAATGAGTCTTTTCTATGGCTAATCTGTCACTTTCTCTCACATTTCAGCTTTGTCATTTTTGATCAAGGCTGAGCAGAATAGAACTGGGAATGGGCGAAACTGTCAGTTTTGTCTTTCCCATACATTCATATTTTGTAAATTTCAGTAAATTGTGATCACATTTTTTACCAATTCATACTGAAATTCAATGAGGACAATATGAAGGTTGATGATATACCTCCTTGGACTCAAATGACAATGAATACCAGAAAGCAGAAGGAAGGAAGGAAATGTTTTCCCTTATAAATCCAGTCACATTGAGAAACTGTAGTCCAAAACATACTGCAGAAATACTCCAGTTTGAAACAATTTTAACTGCCCTGGCTCAGTGCTATGGACTCCTGGGAACTGTAGTCTATTGTGGCACCAGAGCTCTCTGACAGAGAAGGGTAAATGTCTCACAAAACTACAATTCCCAGAATTCCCTAGCATTGAGCCTGGGTAGTTAAAGCAGTCTGGATTATTTCTGCAGTGTGTTTTGGCCCTATGAGTATAAACTTCTCCGCCATGGTCTGCTGCTCAATGTCTCAGTACAATGAGCTCCAAAATTAGCACAGAAATTGGTAATTTGAAGTCCATTGATTTCAGTGGTCCTAACTGTGCCTTCATC
>NC_056522.1:291398493-291413606 GCF_019175285.1 Sceloporus undulatus | reverse complement strand
TAATAATAATAATAATAATAATAATAATAATAATAATAATAATAATAATAATTTCCCCCTAATTTTCTCCAGTGTATTACCACATATTAGCAGGAATGTACTACTAACGAGAAACACATGTTTTTAGACTAATAAAAAAGATGGCAAGACAAGAAGAGCTGTGCTGGATCTGACAAAAGACTTGTTCAGTCCAGCATTGTATGCACACACATTGGACAGCTAGTTCAGGTAGTTCTATGGGCCTTATGTTTTCTGTAGATAAAACAGCTTCTCTGGTTTCCTTATCCTTCTTTAGCAGTAATTCTTTACAATCCATCAGTTCAACTCATGCTTAGCCGGTTCCCTGCTTCTGATATATTTAATGAATTCTTTATTCTCAGTCTTGAAGTTATTAGTGGTTTTGAAAGGTACCATTCAGTCAAAATATAAAGGATATTTAAAAAATGGCCAAAAGAGGTTTACTGAATGAAACAAACAAACAAAAAAAAACTAAATAAACAAAAATGGATGAGGTGAATTCTAGACAGGTGAGAATCTTCACAGTTTGTGGTGTCTGTGTTTTAAAAAAAGGCTGTATAGTGGTTTCCCCCTCAGAAAACGGTATTTTCTGCACATAAAATCACATTTCTTTCTTTCTTTTCTTTTTTTGGAAAAAATGTTTCTGGCATAGAAAACTGTGCAGAAACAAGTTTTTTGTACATTTGTTTCATATGCATATATATTTTCTGCCTATGCATACACAAAAACCCATGTGTATTATTTTGCACTGAATAAATCCAGAACAGCAAATAGTCTTCAAAAATTGTAGTTTTCAGTGACTTTCTTCTAGTGATGAGCAATATCATATTACTCATTTTTGCCCATGAGATACTATGATTCACATCTCTTTGCTGCTGTTGTGTGCCTTCATTTTATTTTTGACTTATGACTACACCAATGAAAATTTATCATGCTATTTTGGGTTTGAGAGTATGTGACTCATCCAAGACCACCCAGTGGATTTACATGGCTGAATGGGGAATCAAATCCTGTTCTCCAGAGTTGTAGCCCAAAGCTGAAGGCACTACAAACCACTGGCTCACATCTCTAATCAGGATTAGGTCCATGATCACTTCTCTGGTGGTTCTCTTGGCTTCTCCATATCAGCAATCTTGGTTTCAAGGAAACTAACTGGTTTCCTAGGGCCAAAGATCAATTGCACTGAATATCAATCAAAGATAGGCCAACTGGATTGTCCCGTTACCCCCCTCCCCGACATCTATGCTGTGAGCGGTGATTCACCATTTTATTTTATTTTATTTTATTAAAAAATATTGTGACATGGCAGCTGATGACAGCCTCCATGTAAAGAATAACTTGTTTCAAGAATTTCAGAAAGACCTAGTGAATAAGACAGAGTGACACAACAAAACTTCATATGGAAGAGACATGTCAACGTTTGCTCAGAACGTTTTGTAACAGAGGGTGGATTTTAATAAAAATAAAATAAAATAATAAAAGTTTATTTCTATCCCGCTTTTCCAATTCAGATCAAAGCGGTGTACAAATCCAGATAAAATTACAATAATCAATAAAACAGATAAAACAAGATATAAAACAGCATATAAAACTAATACTCGAGTAGCTGAGTAGGGGAATGCAGAAAAACATAGCCAGAGTCGTTACCAAATAGAGGGGGAAACCAAAGTCACATCTCATGGGGGGAAAGCTTGGGAAAAGAAGAAGGTCTTGAGATTCTTCTTAAACAAGTCCAAAGATGTGGTGGAACGGAGCTCATCAGGGAGATTATTCCATATTCTCGGGGCCGAGATTGAAAAGGCCCGTTGCGAGGTCCTCACATAACGCACAGTTGGGACCTCCAGCAAGTTTTCCCCTGCAGACCTGAGTGTGTGGGGCAGATTATATGGGGAGAGGCGGTCCTCCAAGTACCCTGGGCCCAAGCCATTTAGGGCTTTATAGGTAATAACCAACACCTTGTATTGTGCCTGGAAGCAAATAGGCAGCCAATGGAGATCTTTCAAAATAGGTGTTATATGGTCTGACCTGGAACCACCAGCGACCAATGTCGTTGCCATGTTTTGCACTATCTGCAGCTTCCGGGTTTGGTACAAGGGTTGCCCCATGTAGAGCGCATTACAGAAATCCAATTGAGAGGTTACCAGAGCGTGTACTACAGTTTCAAGGTCCCTTCGATCCAGGTAGGGTCGCAGCTGGCGTATCAGCCGAAGCTGATAACAAGCGCTTCTGACCGTCGCATCCAGTTGAGATGTCAATTGGAGTGACGAGTCCAGGAGCACCCCCAGACTGTGAACTGAGTCCTTCAGGGGGAGCGTGTCCCCATTCAGGACAGGTGGACAAATTCCACTACCCGGGCCCGATGAACCTATCACCAGTACTTCCGTTTTCTCTGGATTCAGGCTGAGTTTGTTTTTCCCCATCCAGCCCATTACCAACTCCAAGCAGGCATTTAGAGGAGAGATGCCATCCCTAGTCACTGCATCAGTCGGAGACACAGAGAAGTATATTTGGGTGTCATCAGCGTACTGATAACACTGTGCCCCGTGACTCCGGATGATCTCTCCCAGCGGTTTCATGTAAATGTTGAATAGCATGGGGGACAGAATAGCTCCTTGAGGGACACCAGATGTAAGCGCCATCTTATTGGAGCAAACATCCCCCAGCCACACCATCTGGAATCTACCTGAGAGGTAGGAACGGAACCACTAGAGTGCAGTGCCCCCGATACCTAACTCCCTCAGGCGTTCCAGAAGGATACCATGGTCAATGGTATCGAAAGCCGCTGAGATGTCCAAAAGCACTAACAGGGACACACTTCCCCTGTCCATGCCCAGATGGAGATCATCGACTAAGGCGACCATGGCAGTCTCAACTCCATAGCCCGCCTGGAAGCTGGTTTGAAATGGGTCTGGAAAATCCGTTTCATCCAAGAGTGTCTGGAGCTGGAAGGCAACCGCTCTCTCGATCACCTTCCCCAAAAAAGGCAGCAGTGATACAGGCCGATAGTTATTATGAATCAGGGGGTCTAAGGAGGTTTTTTTCAGCAGAGGTTTTACAACTACTAATTTCAGTGAAGATGGAAACTGTCCCTCTCTTAGAGATTTATTAATTATGCGGTGCAACAAGATTGTCACCGCAGACCCCCCCTGAGCTGCTAGCCATGAGGGGCAGGGATCGAGAGAGCATGTCGTCTTCCTAGCGCTTCCAAGGATCTTGTCCACTTCCTCGGTACTAACAAGCTCAAAATGATCCAGTTTAACAGAGTCCACGGAAGCTCTGGACACCTCTCTTCTTGGTTCTGAATAAACACTGGCGTCGAGATCAGCCCTTATCTGAGAGATTTTGTCTGCGAAGAAGTTGTTAAATTTGTCACAGCAGGCTTTTGTTGGCTCTAAAATAGGGATCAGGGGTGGGGGCAGATGAGTTAGCTCCCTCACTACCCTGAACAGCTCTGCCAGACACGACTCTGTGGACGCAATACATGCAGCATAAAATGAATGTTTAGCTGCACTTATTGCCACTCCATAGGCCTTCAAAAGAGACTCTAGGAGTGCCTTGTCAGCTAAGTGCTGATGTCTTCGCCAGTTGCCCCTAATTCTGTTAGTGATATTGGAAAAATAAAACCCATTCTGTATAGCAGCATGACCTTTGAAGAATTATGTCTTGGAACTTCACCCCTTATTTGCTATGTTTTACCAGTTTTAACCCTCTACTCAATCCGTAGGACCATTATGCTTGGTGTCACCTGATGTGGTAACTGCAAGCAAGGAGGGCCTGTCTCTGCCACCTTCCAGACAGGCTCAGGGGGCAGAGAGACACTCTTCTCACTCACATTCAGCAAGAGGGAGGACATCTCTCTGCTGAGCAGATTTGGGGAACAGTGGATCCACCACACATAACGTGTCAGTCCATTTCCTACACACACTGTTATGATGCCTCTATACCCAACCAGTAACAAAGAAGCATGTTTGCTTCCCTACAGTAGGATGTAGGGCTTTAAATTCTCAATCACTGTTTCCTTGCATATAAGGACAAATAATTACTGTGGTTTTCTGTCTGCTATAGGGGAAAAAAATATTTTTGTTTTGTCTTCTCCCCATATTCAAACATCCAAGAATGTTCCAGAGGATTTTTCTATGCAGACAATATGTGGTGAGTTTGCACAATTCTTGACAGACTTTCTTGACAGTGGAGAAAACCATTTTTTAACCGGGAAACAAAAAATAAATGATATTCTTTCCATCTCTACTAAGGGTAACGATTTGTTTATTCTGGAGTTATGATGAGTAGAGCACGACTGGGTGCTTATTATTAAATGGTAAAATAAAGAAATACATTGATCTGGGGCAAGAGGAATCTAACTGAGTTAACCTTGTACTCTTTTAAAGCTCACCTAATCTTACTGGCTATTTTATCTTCTTTTTCTTCAACACTTCACAGCAATGAATAAAACAGCCCTGGAGGAATGGAAAAATTGCTGTGCACACTGTAGTCAACTAGTTGGCCAGCTTCCTATGCTGTAACTCAAGTGTAATTTTTTTTTTTTCCCAATGTGTATAGCTCTTCATTGGGTCTTTTCAGGGTTTGGGAGGAGAACAATCATCTAAGAAACCATTAAAACAAATTCTAATGGCTTGCCACAATTACTGTGTTCACCCTTGAGCAACCTCTTGTTTATTGTATCCTGATCATCCCTATTTTTGGTTAGCAAACAAGCAAAAGCATGCTGTCTAAATCTTGGCATTCATACAGTGGGCCCTTGTTATCCGCTGAGGTTTGGTTCAAGGACCTCCTGTGGTTAACAAAATCTGTGGATGCTCAAGTCCCATTAAATACAGTGGCATAGTAAAATGGTGTCCCTTACATAAAATGGAAAAAAATCAAGGCTTGCTATTTGGAATTTATACTTTTGGGGAATATTTCCAAGCCATGGATGCTTGAATCCCTGGATAAAAAAATCCGTGGATAAGGAGGGGTGACTGTACTGTATTTTCTTCCCATGGAGGTTAGGGTTCCCAGAAGTCTTGTTTTCTACAGAACATCCTATATTTGGACCCCAGTCTCATATAAGAACTCTCAGGCCTCCAAAGTTATTTTGCTGTATACCAAATGATCTGCAGTTAGTCTGTTGCAAACACAGCTCACCTTCACTCTTTCAAAAAGCATGCCTTGGCTGTGAGCACAACAGGGCAACCCCAGATCATTTGGTATTCAGCAAAATGGCCTCAAAGAGGAATCCATCTGTTGTGAGAGTGACTGGGGCTTGAGATTTCTGCTTTCCACTTTGCAGACTATGAATATGGATGCATGAGCCAGAACTAAATAAGGCATGTCACAAATCTCACAAGATGAGTACCTCTTGTGAGACTTCCAGACTCCTGAAATATTAAAGATCTTGCAGGTGTGTGGAACTGTCACAGGAGCCCCTCTTCTCACAAGATTTGAGGCATGCCTTATTTAGGCCTGCCCCACATGTGTTTCCTGGGCAAGCAAGAGGGTTGCTGCATGCTTATATCTGAAAAACCTGGCAACCCTAATTGAGTAGGATGGCTACCAACTTCCCCTTCCCCTGACTTAGACATTAATCATATCCTCCACTGACTAGCTCATGTTGTGTCTTCCTCCATCTCTGTTCTACCTGAGAATGTGGCTACTTTTCTCCAAACAAGGAAAGGCTTCTGAAAAATACACCCACAATATCTGTATATATGTGGCATCTGTAGTTTTATTTGCTGCCAAGTGTGAATGAGAGAACTCCAAGATCCCCTGTAGTACACACACACACACTTATACACACACACATTAATTATAGATAGTGTATCTATAATTAATGTGTGCGTGTATAAGTGTGTGTGTGTGTGTTACTAAGATATATATACATCATTATCATGGTGCTTTACAAGTTATCACTTATCTTGTTCAGAGCTTGCAAACTCAGGACTGTGGCTTCCTTGACTGGTTCAGTCCCACTGTAGGTCTCCCTCTTTTCCTGTATGCAAGACAATAAATAGCATCACTCTTACACTTGAGCTGGCTGTGTATCTGCCCAACAAATTTATTACTAGTCTTGCTGCTGCTGTGATTGTTTACCATAAAACCAAGGTTGATTACTGCCCACTTCCTCTCCCTGTGAGTATTCTGGTACAGGAGCATAATTCATGCATTTGTCCCTTCTCAATATCTTGATGCTTTATCTCTGAGACTCCTTATACTTGGGAAACTGGACTTTTCCCCTAGTACTGTCCCACTTTTACAGTCCTAGCAGCCAATTAAACAAGTGGGCCTCATTTATAAAGCAAAGGTTGGGCTTAACTACTGACCTCCATTTCCCATCAATGGATAGAAAGCTAGAGGGAAGAACAACAAACATTGGGTTATCAAGTGAGCTCTTCTGGGTATACAAGTGGCTGAACTTGGTTCAATGAGCCTTTTAATAGTATTGAATTATGTTTTATTTTGAGCTGAATAAAAAGTTGAACTTGGATTGAGGTCTATATAATATTTGAGAGGCTGTATATCTTAACACATCAGATCAATCTCAATGAGGCCAAAATATGACAACACAACATCCTTGTGAAGGAATAGATGTCTTATTATTGAAGAAGTCTTCTGAAGTTGCCCATTTTTCTGACCTACTCTAAATGTTATTCTATATTTTAATATCAGTAACAGTGTTCCTTTGCAAATGATTCAGCCTCAGATTGGAGAATTCTGTTAGTTAAACAGAACATGGAATTGTTACTCTGGGGAATTATAAAACTGAACACTAAATGAACCATTTTATCTATAATTCTGAAAGTAGCACTCAGGATTAAAAACCTAATCATTACTTTTTTATTAGATCAGTATATTTCTTAATATACTTTGAAGAGTGTTGAATAAACTGACTAATGCTTTGGCAAGAAAAGGATTTATCACAAACTTAGTCGCTTCTAATGGTTTCCCATTTGGATTACTCCCTGCAGAGCTAATCAGATCTCAATAAAAGTTCACGGGAAGCCCAGCCACTAAAGTGACAGATGGGCATGTTCTATTCTGCCCTTCTAATTTTGTGACCTATATTTCCTCAGAGTTGCCTTTCTGTTGCAGGTTTTTTGCCTCTCTTCACATCTCCTCAGCAGTTTGCATCTTCTGAACCAGGAAGGGGTGGAGTTGTTTCTAGATGCCACATTATTTTAGTAACTTGTATAATATTAATTGCAACCACAGCTTGATTTGTTTTTGTAATATTGTAGTTTATTGTTTATTCATTGATTTTTGTTACTATTTTTTGGATTTCTATAAAATAGACAAAAAAACAAAAAAACAAAAAACCACCAATAACCAAACCTGTAACTACAGCATACCAAGAAAGCTTAAAATGCTAATAGCAACAATCCATCTTTCCTAAATCACATGCAAATACATTTTGTGGAGGATTTTAAAATATATTAAACAGGTGTTCCAGGCTGCAACTGAACTGCAGAAATAATCCAGTTTGATGCTACTTTAACTGTCATGGGTCAATGCTATGGAATGCTGGGAACTGTAGTTTGCTGTGGCACCAGAGCTCTCTGACAAAGAAGGCTAAATATCTCACAAAAAAAAAAAACCAACTCCTCGAATTGCAAAGCACCAAGCAGTGACAATTAAAGTGGTGTCTGAATTATTTCTGTAGTGTGGATGCAGCCACAAAGAAGTCACTCTGGGCTCTACCTTTCTATTACTTTAGTGATTTTATTTGTAGAGCTACTTATGAACTCCCCTCACTCACAAGGGATCCTATGATGGCATACATAAAAATACAGGAGAACAGTCATACAAACTGTTCTGGCAATCCAGTGTTCAATGCTTTTGTCTTTAATGCTTTGACAAGTCAAAGAGATGGGCTTCCATACAAAGCTGGAAAGAAAGAGTCTATTTATTATTTATTTAAGGCATTTATTTGTCACCTCTCAGCTTGCCAGGCCCCCAAGGCGATGTCCAATAGATAAAATCATCTTGAAAACTTTCAGGAAATAACTAGAAACCAAATTAAAATAGTCAAAATAACTCTAAAAGCCTTTAAAAAGCAACTTTTATGAAAAATAATTCTAAAAACAGCTTTAGAAAATATTTAAAGTGCTGTGTGCTTTCAAGTTGTTTCCAATTTATGATGACCCTAAGGCAAACCTATCATAGGGTTTTCTTGGCAAGTTTCTTTAGAGGGGGTTTGCCATTGCCATTTACTGAGACTGAGAGAGTATGGTTTTCCCAAGGTCACCCAGTGGGTTTACATGGCTGAGCCAGGATTGGAACACTGGCCTCTGGAGTCATAGTCCAATGCTCAAACCACTTTACCTTTAAGACTCTAAGGCCAGTCAAAGTAGTACAGTTTTCACCACCAACCTGAAACTTAAAATGTCTGACCTGCCACAGGTGGGGATTTCACAAGAGTGGAAGAAGGGGTGAAAAGTCATACTGAATTAAGAAGAGGTTCATTCTTTTGTTATGTATATTAATACATTTTTGGCTTCAACACATTTCAAGTGTTTCCTGAAGAGCACTCTTACTCACAGCCAATTATGTAGTTGGCCTTCCAATTCTATTGGAAGTACAACCTGGTTGTGCCTAAGAGAGGTGGTATCTAGTAGCTCCCTCATTGACAGGGCAGTGAATCTGCATTACTCCATACTGCACTGGAACTATCCAGGGTGCTTAACCTGATGCCCCCCAAAGGTTGGAAATCTCCTTTACAGCTTGGACAAAAAGCTTGGAGTGGATTGACCATCTCATTCATATAGGAGCCAGCAGGCCTTATTGCTTAAAGGTGTCACTGAAGAAGATATTTCTGAATATCTTTATAGTCTTTTTTTTAAATAAAAATTATATATATATATATATATATATATATATATATATATATATATACATACAGTGGTACCTCGGGATACGAAATACCCAGGTTACGAAATTTTCGGGATACGAAAAAATCCCATAGGGAATTATTGTTTCGGGTTACGAATGTTTTTTCGGGTTACGAAAAAACTTTTGGTGCTTTTTTCGGCTTTTTCGCACGGAATCGCGGCTTTTCCCCATTAGCGCCTATGGCAATTCGGCTTACGAAGGCTTTTCGGGTTACGAAAGCGGCCGCGTTACGAATTAATTTCGTAACCCGAGGCACCACTGTATATATATATATATATATAATACCATATCCATGATAGCCTACAATGCAATCAACTTATTTACATCCTTAAAAACAAATAAGGAAATATATTTTCATTATATAATACTTCCTGCTTTTCAGATATTTGACATGCCCTGTGCACAGTAAACATTGTATTCTACCTGTATAGGCATTGCCACTGTTTCTCATGTATTTTTTCTCTCACACATATACTACTGTTAATTCAAAACTCAGAGCATAATAACCATGAGATGTTCTGCCCTCTGATGTCAATGCTAAACCCACTCCAATATCCAACCCTTACCTACAGCCTTCATTACAGGCCTCATCAAGGTATCAGAATGTCTGATATTTCTGGAAGATTTATGGCTGTTAATAGGATATGAGTGGGTTATGCCTACAAATACAGAATGATTTTTTGTTCCCACCATTTGAAAAGCTGCTAAAATAGTATACAGTGGTACCCCGGGTTACGAAAATAATTCGTTCCGCCGCCGCGTTCGTAACCCGAAATGCTTCGTAAGCCGAAAAAGCCATAGGCGCTAATGGGGAAAAGCCGCGATTTCGTGCGAAATAGCGCCGAAAAGCACCAAAAAATTTTTTGTAACCCGAAAAAACCTTCGTAACCCGGAACAGTTTTTTCCTATTGATTTTTTTCGTAACCCGGAAATTTCGTAAGGCGGCGCATTCGTATCCCGGGGTACCACTGTATACCAAAGATAGAATCCCAAGAATAAAACTGTAAATAATATATACACTTGTTTTCTAAAAGTTATTTTGTAAAGTACTTCATCAGAAGACTGCTAATATGAAACACCCACACATAGTTTGTTGTTGTGTGCCTTCAAGTTGTTTCCGATTTATGGTGACCCTAATGCTCCCATGTTGGTAAGGCTATCATGGTCTTTTCTTGGCATAATTTGTTCAGATGAGGTTTGCCATTGCCTTCCCATGAGTCTTGTGATTTGCTAAGGTCATCCAGTGGATTTTTATGGCCAAGTTGGGAAATGAACTCTGATCTTGACAGTTGTAGTTCAACATTCAAATCACTATGCTATGCTGACTTTCCACACACAGAGTACTTAATCAGAATACTCAATCCCTTTTCAGATATTACCTCTATGTGCATGGAAAATGCATGCAAAGAGAAAGAAGACTACACCACCACTGTATGTTGAATGTGTGGAATGTGTGGGCTGAGACCAGTGGACACAATCCTGCTCCTTCCTCCATGACTAACATAGAATAAACACTCAAATAGGGTTTCAATAGAATATTATTGTTACAATCCTTTAGAACTGAGGGCCTTGGCCATATTTTTTAGATCCCCCTTTGGACATGGGGTAGATAGGGGCCAACTGTAACTTTACAAGGAAGATGATTCTGACTAAATATGAGGATGAACTTACAAGGAGTAATAACTGTTCAAGAGTGGACTAAATTGCCTGAAAAGGTGGTAGTGGGTCTCTTTTGTGGAGACTTTCACACAGAGGTTGGATTACTGTCAGTCAGGGAAGCATTATCAGTGGATTCTTTAAATAGTAAAGGATTCGACTAGATGACTCTTCGGGTTTGTTCCAACTCTACATATCCATAAGTTTGTGAATGGATATCAGATCTAGATCAAGGGAAGTAATAGCGCCACTATATTATGCTCTGGCCAGGCCCCACCTGGAATATTGTGTCCAGTTCTGGGCGCCACAATTCAAAAAGGACATTGAGAAACTGGAGCGTGTCCAAAGGAGGGCGACTAAAATGGTGAAGGGTCTGGAAACCAAGCCCTATGAGGAATGCCTTAGGGAGCTGGGTATGTTTAGCCTGGAGAAAAGAAGGTTAAGAGGTGATATGATAGACCTGTTTAAATATTTGAAGGGATGTCATGTTGAGGAGGGAGCAAGCTTGTTTTCTGCTGCTCCAGAGACTAGGACCCGGAGCAATGGATGCAAGCTGCAGGAAAAGAGATTCCACCTCAACATTAGGAGGAACTTCCTGACAGTAAGGGCTGTTCAACAGTGGAACACACTTCCTCAGAGTGTGGTGGAGTCTCCCTCCTTGGAGGTCTTCAAACGGAGGCTGGATGGCCATCTGTCGGGGATGCTTTGATCTGGATTTCCTGCATGGCAGGGGGTTGGACTGGATGGCCCTTGCAGTCTCTTCCAACTCTATGATTCTATGATTCTAGATAAAGACTTTTTAAAAATTTACCCAGTCCTTTTAGTTTCCATTTTAACAACTTTTGTTAAGCTTGTTTAGCTATGTTTTTTAAACATCTATGGCTGATGTTTGACTGTTTACAAGTTATTCTTTAGGGCCTTTTTATTTCACTTTTTTTTTTTAAAGCAACATTATGAATTATTTGCCTCTCTGGAAACTCTTTCGGGTTGAAGAGTGGGATCAAGACATATAAAACAAATCAATCTTCTTATTTATGTCTTAACATATAAGAAAAACAATTCTACCAAATCAAGAGAGCATGTAATGCCAGTTCTGATAACATTAAGAAAATGGATAATTCCAAATAAAGACAACTTTCTCCTTAGCTTCCTAGATTTGCATATGTAGTGATCCATTTCAAAGCTGAACCATCAAACACTAGGAGGCTAATTTAGCCTGCAAAATGTTATAATCAACGTTATGAAATGCATTGCAAGATCCTTAAGGACAGTGGGAGGGAAAAAATGCTATAACAGCTTTTTCTTTTTTCTTGCAGAGAAACTTGTAGAAGACTTGTAGAGAAACTTCTAAGGGCCAATTTATGCAAGATGCCTCAAGGAGGCTAACTGAGCACAACTACTAAGGCTAAGTAAGATTTCACACAGCCTAACTTCTCATTTAAAATATTTCTTTACTTAAACATTGGCCCCTTCATATTTCTAACCCTCTTTCCAGTGTAAGCTATGGACTGCTATACATACCAATGGTAAATATGAGTGTGTCAGTATGTGTGAAGGAGCAAGGGACCATGTGAAATAAGGTATGGGTAGCTGCTTTGTCCACTCCTTGGATCTGATATTGGCTTTGATATCAGAACTGGCTTTTGTTTGCAGAGGAGTGGATCATGGTGAGACTTTAGGGTGGGAGGTCCAAGGTCAATACAGTTAGGGTTTTAAGTACAATTAGAGAGTGAGGTCAAGACAGGAGTGATTCCCTCTTTGCATATCCTTGGTCTCGACATCAACAACAGAACAATACACAGATTAACATGGGAATCACTCCTCCCTACACACACAAACACACACACACACCCCTCTCTTCCATGCCAACATTCTCTGAAGATGCTAGCCACAGATGTTGGTGAAACGTCAAGAATAAACTCTTCTAGAACATGGTCACATAGACAGAAAAACGCACAAAAAACTATGGATGCCAGCCAGGAAAGCCTTCAACTTCACATGACAATTTTATGCTTATTTTACTGGCTTTTATCAGTTTGCCAGTAAAATTCAACAAAATAGCTTTGAGACCCACTTATTGCCCATCCTGGCATACTGGGTCTAGAGGTATAGCAGATACATTGTCCCAGTAATTGCTTCAGCCTGAAATGAAAGGTTTTAACCAGGAACAGCAGAAACACTTCCAGTCTCAGCTACAGCTTATCAAAAACTTCTGGACATTTTCTTCATGAGGAGAATTCCAATACAAAGTAAGCCCACTGTTCCTAAGGAGACCTTTCCTGCAGGGAAAAGCTCCTTCAGGAACTAACCCTTTGCATGCCTTTGCAGACTGAAGTTTTTAAAAATGGATAATTAACCAAAATGACTCCAAGCAAAAATGAGATTGGGCCTTGTCAGATGGGCAAGGATGGGCTGAGCCCATGCTATCCTGGCCACAGTTCTCGCCCAAGTTATTTCCTAGGTTGGTGTGGGGATGGACAGGTGTTCACACACCTGTCCCCTCACTGACCCAGGACCGGAGCACCGGTTTTTACCTTTCTGGTGGGTGATCCATCTGAAATGCCCCCCTGAAGTGGCCCCATCTGGAGTGGAAATGGGGCATCTGGTTGCACCCATGTGGTCAGGCACCCCTTTTCTGTGTCAGACAGGGCAACTGGAGGGAGGGGCTTCTCAGAAGCATCACCCACTAGAAAAGTAAGGATCATGGGGAGGGGGAGTACCTGTATGAACAGCCCAGTATTTCCATGGAGTTTTTAAGAAACTTTGCAGAAATCCAGGGCTATTTTATCTCAAGGCACAGGCTCTTTATCCCAGGGTCAGACTGGATCCTCCAGCCTGCAGTCTGATCCTGCCATAGGAGTTTCTGCCTGTGTCATCTAATCTAGATGACATGAGCCAGAGGGAAGTGGGCCATTTAGTTCATGTGTACAACCATACTTCTGATTTTGGAACAAAAATAATTATTTCTGTATTAAAAAGATTAAAAAATAGCAGCAGAAATCAACAGAAGAGTCTTTATTCAATGCAAGCTGCTTCTCAAAGTAAAAGAGGGCAAAGACCATTGTTATTGTTGTTGTTAATCATCCTCAAGTCAATGTTGACCCATGCATCCCTGCTCATGAAACATCTTGAAGACTCCCTGTCCTCTATTGTTCTGCTTAGTTCCTGTAAATTCATATCTGTGCCCTATTTAATAGAGTCAGGACTATGTGGCACATTTGGCCTGGAAATGACATGGATGTGGCCACTAGGTGGAACTGCAGCAAAGGTAACTACAGTTCAAGTGACAGGTGTGCCTGAGTCAGCATTTGGAAGCTGTGCATCATGGGACATCTGATGCAACATGCAAGTAGGTGAAGTCAGCCAGAGGTGCATCATGGGATACAGTATGAGGCAACCTACACTGGGGATGAAACCAGCAAGGTTTCATTGGTGGCAAGACATCACATGACTTCACACAAGACCACCAATAAAAGGGAGAAGATATTTATCTCCGTTGTTGGGTTGTTGTGGTCAGTGACTGGCAAAGCACTTTGTCTGTTTGTATATAGATCTGTGAGTATCCAGATGGCTGTCTGGTAGTCTGTGCGATCCTGTAAATAGTTTGCAACAAGTGAATTAAAGCCCTCTTGTTTGAGTGAGCGCTTTGCTGTCCAGTAGTGTTATTTCTGCAAGCCGGGAGCTCAAGGCTGAATCCTGCATGGGAGGAATTTTTACTTCTCTGTCTGAAACCTTTGCAGACATCTCTCCAAGAGCCTTCCTGTGGCATCCTGCCTGCGTAGATCAACTCTGCACGTGGTCGTAGTGGACACAGCACATCTCTTTACACTCCAACAAGTCCATCTAGCATGAGGCCATCCTCTCTTTCTACTTGCCTTTACCTTTCCTTTACAGTAAATCATGCCTTCTCATGATGTGGCTGAAGTACAACAGCCTTGGTTTTGTCATCTTGGCTTCCAGGAACATTTCCTGCTTGATCTGCTCTAGGACCCATTTGTCTTTTTGGCTGTTCATGGAATCCTCAGTGCTCTTCTCCAGCACCACATCTCAAATGAATTGATTTTCTTCCAATCTTCTTTCTTAACTGTCCAGCTCACATCCATACATGGTAATATGGAATACAGTGGTTTGTATTATTCTAACTTTTGTGCTCAGTTGTATATCTTTGCTTTTTAGGATCTTTTCTAGTTCTTTTATAGCTGTCCTCCCCATTCTTAATCTTCTTCTGATTTCCTGGCTGCAATTCCCTTTCCTATCAATCTTTGATTCTAGGTACAATAATTGTTTTACTATTTCTATTTCTTCATGGTCTAGGTTGAATTTGTGTAGATTCTCTATGGTCATTATTTTTGTTTTCTTTATGTTCAACAGTAAGCCTTTGCACTTTCTTCCTTGATCTTCCTTAATAGCTGTTCCCGGTCTGTGAGGTTTTCTGCTAGTATTATGATGCCGTCTGCATGCCTTACATTGTTGATATTCCTTCTATTTTCACTTACTGTGTCAAAGCTTGCATTTCTTACAATATGTTCTGCATATAAGTTGAACAGGTAATA
>NC_056522.1:291386364-291398483 GCF_019175285.1 Sceloporus undulatus | reverse complement strand
ATAATAATAATAATAATAATAATAATAATAATAATAATAATAATAATAATAATAATTTCTATCCCACCTCTTCAGTAAGATCGAGGCTGCTTACATCCATAAAAACCATACAGCAGTATAAAATAAGTCACAATATCCCCCCCTCCTTAAAATGACTTTTCAATACAACAAACTATAATAAATACAGTTAAAATCATCAAAACAGTAGCAACAAGGACATCATGGGAAGTTATTAAACAATCCATATCAGTGGGGACAACTGGGTCAGTTATTCAGGGAAGGCCTGTCAGGAAATATCCATCTTGACAGGCTTTTTAAAGCTGTCAAGGTTAGTGATATGTTGGATCTCCTCTGGCAGGCCATTCCATAATTTGGGAGCAGAAGATGAAAAGGTCCTCTGGGTGACCATAGCCCACCTGGTCTTTATTGGCTGTAATAAGGTTTTCCCAGAGGACCTAAGTGTGTGAGGTGGATTATATGGAAGAAGGAGATCCCACAAGTAGGCTGGACCCAAGCCATAAAGGGCTTTAAAGCTCATCACCAACATCTTGTACTGTGCCTGGAATCTAATAGGCACCCAGTGAAGAGATTTTGAAATCGGCATTATATGGTCACCTCTAGATTTTCCATTGACTCGTAATCTGGTTGCCATATTTTGGACTAGTTGAAGTTTCCAAACTAGGCACAAGGGTAGCCCCATGTAGAGGACATTACAGAAGTCAAGTCATGAGGTTACTAGCACATGTACTACAGTTTTCAGGTCCCTTGGCTCCAGGAACGGTTGCAGCTGGCATAGCAGGCAAAGCTGATAACAAGCACTCCTGGCCATCACATCTATCTGACTCGACATTTGAAGGGACAAATCCAGGAGCACTCCCAAGCTGCGATCACCAGCAGGGTGATAAGATGCAGCCTTGCCTGATCCCTTTGTCAATTGGGAACCATTCTGTTTCTATATGTTCTGTTCTGACTGTAGCCTCTTGTCTTGAGTACAGATGTCTCATCAGGACTATCCTTTTTCTAACCAATCTAAGGCTTGAGCGAAGTTTAAGGTATTACAGGCTAAAACACACATATTGATTTTTTTTTACTCTTTGACATGAAGATGATGACTGGAGTGTGGAACATAGAAGAAGGTAAAAATTAGAGGGGCACAGATCAAATAAGAGATGGATTCTCTCTGTGTGTTTGATTATAACCTCTTCCTAATTTGGGGGGGGGGGGCAACCTCCTAAGAATGAACAGCTCTGAGTGTGGCAAAACATGACCTAAACTAATGCTGCAAATGACTTTTAAGTGGTCTGAACAGCTGAGATAATGGAGTTGTGTACATCAGACAAAACCAATCCAATATAGATATTTATGCTCTTTGAAATCTAGACAGGTTTCTCAACTTCTCTACAAACTGCCTAATACCTCAAAAGGGGGGCTGGGTACCAGTCTGAGCAACTTTGGCAGGTCTTCAACCACTCTGAAAGCATAATAATACTTCAAAATAGAGGTGGTGGTGATGGCAGCGGTGGTGGTGGTGTGTCAGTCTGAGCCAGTTTAGCAGGTCTCTATTCTCTTGAGGTAAACAAGTCAGTTAAACCTTGATTAGTCTCAATCAATAGAAGCATGTCCTTGTTAGCAGGAGGGGAAATGAGGCAATTCCCAGTTTAGAATAAGGCTTGGCTTTTTTCCCAAGATGAAGAGGGTCAAGGCCATCACTCTACATGTCCATTGAGTTTTCTTAACAATTTGTACAGATTTTGGCAACATACAACTTTCTTGTCTTATGCACTGAAGTCTAACATTCATTTTTATTTAATGTAACATGTAACAAAGCATCTGTATCATCTTATGCAGGCCTTTGATAATGTGAGGCAAGAGTCATGATTTGGACCATTCTGGATCCTATTATATTCCATCCCACTCCCATATTGTGTAAGTATGCTTTAGACCTAAACATTTATTAAAATTCTGTACTACATCTGAAGAAGTAGTTTTATAGTCATAAAAGCTCATGCAAAAGATAAAACCAATTTAGTCCTAAAGGTGCTGCTAGATTCTTTTTTTCCCCCTTCTTGACCAAACAATTTTTTTTCACATGGGAAAAAGTGCTTTTTTTGGATTCATGGGAACCAGAATATGAGCAATTTTTGAAAGTCAAAACAACCTTGAAATGAGACAAGACAAAAAGGAATTTTATGTTAACACCATCCTGTATCTGTTGACAGATTGCCAGTAGCATTTGATAGGCCCTGAAGAGCCAGCAAGAGTATCCATATATAGAGTGGTAGTCTGCCCTGGAAGTTAACAAGGCAGGAGTGATGATTGCTGGATGGTTGTAGATTTCCATGGGGTGGGAGTGTTAAATGTGAAAGGCAATTTGTCGCTATAATAAAATATTTCTTATTGCCTCTCTGAACTCAAGACTATCCAACTGGCTAGTCTATAGGTGTCACCCATATGTATCATAACTGTTTTTATTATGACAAGTGACTTTGTTTAAAAGCTTTGTTTTATTATTCAAAACATAATATGGATATGTATGTCTGTGAATGGAATAAAAAATGAATCACACAGCTGTTGTTAATACCATTATTATATTACAATGGATTCTGTGACAACCAACCATACTAGATACAAACAGATCATCCTGTGGCACTGAAATGGACACTAGTCTTCTTCACTTAATAGAACAAAGCAACCATTACTTGGTCCTATTGATAACACTACAAATTAGATTCTGGAAAACAAATAGAAGTTGGCAGTATGAAGAGGAAGTGCTGCATTTGCAGCATTAGTGGGCAAATTACTATGGCTGTTGTTGTTTAAAAAATCTTTATTAGTATACAGATTTAGATTGCTATTATTTAAACAATATCATGTCTTCTAATACCTATGCTTCCTAGTTCATAATAAAGGTCCACATAAAAGTATATTTAAGGGGATAACATGAGATTTAAAATCACAGGGAACAAGCTTGCTGAAGGATTATCTCAGAGACAAAATGAATGTGACCCCAACATATGTAATAAGAACATATTCAAAGACTATTCCACATACAAAGGATTGGTGGTTTATGTATGTGCATGATGGCTGGGGTAAAGGGAAATAGCTGTACTTGATAAATAAATTTAAAAGGCAGATGCTAGGTCTCTTAGGTAATAAGTGGACGTACATAACATCCATCTCTCTCTGTTTTTTAACAAGTCAGTGCCAGGACACTAAGTCATGAACTGCAGTGAGGTAAGAAGTGGTGTTAATAAAGTTATGTTTTATTATCAAGCACAAGCTTTTGATGGACTCAAAAGGAGTGCAAGATGACAAAATGGAAGTGTATAATGAAGGATAAGCATTATCACTGCACACCATTTTGAATGGTATTGTAGTGGGCATGGCTTCTCCTATCATGGAGATACAGTTTAGAGTCTTTGTTAGTTTCACAGCAAAATGCTCTCCTTTCACTTTTGCTTGGCTCTTCAAGTCTAGGAAGTGATAAAAGGCTGGGAATGAAGGGAGCAGGAGAGACAAAAATCTCCTGTTAGCAACCTACATGTACTGTTTTATGATGAATTTTATCTAGAAATGGAAAGTATTTTGAAAAATATTTGCAAAATAATCAAAAACATGTTTTTGCATGTGGAAAAACACACATGAATTTATTTATTTATTTAATTTCCTTTGTCACTTTCCCCAAATTTGACCCAAGGCAGCTCGTAAAAAAAATCCTTCAAAACAACAACAATGATAAAACAGTACACTAGAATTTTAAAATATAATTAAAATTAAAAGAATTTTAGATTGATGAGATTCTTCACAATTCAGGACTTAGTCTGCAAATTTGCATGTAGTTGCTCTTTTGGAAGAAAACAGAATTTTATGCATAGAACATAGTATTTCTATATAGAAATATTGGGTCTGCTAAAGAAAGCACTGTTTCCTGTATAGAAAATGCTGTAATAGCTGATTTATTTTGGGCAAAATTTAAACATGGTAGATTTGCCTAGAAAACAAAATTTTGTCTGCAGGAAACAGCATTTTCTACACAGAAAATATTATTTCTGCATAAAAATATTATTTTATGTTTTTAAAAATGCAAAACAGAAAATGCAAAACAACTGTATATGAATTTTGTGCAGAAAACATCTGGAATTGCAAATTGGGTTTTAAAGACTTTGGCTTTTAAAGACTTTTCTAAAGCAGGAAGAAAATTGTAAAAATTACTGATTGCTTCTTAGTAATCTTTAGTAAAGAATTACATTCCTAGTCACATCTATGCACTTCAATTTTCTTAGTTTAGCTATGTCAACCTTGGACGTCAATCTTCCATTGGACTTCCTTGGGGCAGGGTGCAGCCTAGCCCAAGAAACCTCATAGCTGGCCATGTTTGTCTGGAGCGTTGGCCATGGAAAGTATCAGAATTTCTTGTTTAGAGCCCCATTTCTACCATTTGCTGCAAGGGGATGCTAGAATCCCTCAGCTAAAGGCCTTGGGGTTCCTCCTTTGCTTTAGATCTTCCTTAGCATCCTTTACTGCCTACCAAGCTTATGTTATAGCAGCAATATGTGCCAGTTTCCAGTACTAAGTGAGGCCTTGGAAAACCTGGGCCTGCAGCCAGTTCCTTCTCAGAAGAGATGTAACACTTGTGAAGCCCCATTCTACACACTTGTTCTACACCAAGTCCTAGAATATCTTGTAGAAGATCTAACCATAATGACTAGAATTAGGCCATAAGTATAAGGAATTTTATTAAAATAAATATTGTAATCAGATCTGTCCATGATACTAAATGCTGTGCTAGATTGCTAAGCACAATTAATGTGTATTACTATGTTAATGGCATGGATACAGAGATATTCATCCAATAAAACTTCCATATGACTACATCCTTTTCTGAATGCAATATTGAGACTAAGTGTTTGTCCTTACTATACAATTATAGCAGTTTGATCTGTTTAAACTGCAAAGGTTCCATCCTACAGAATCCTAGGACTTACAATTTGCTGGCATACTTAGATCCCCACCCTGTGCCATCACCTGAACTATAACAGTAGAGCTCTTGTGGCACAGAATTCCAGGTACCTCCAAAATGATGAGTCCTGGATTCTGTAGATTGGAGAAATAGCAGTTAAAATGGTATCAAACTGAAAGCAGATGGAGAGGAAAATCCAACTCAACCCCATTCTTCATCCACAGGAAGAATCCTCTGACCACACTGTCAGCTCCCACAATGGACCAACGACTGATGCATAGTTTGCATTGCCATCCTCCCACTATCAGAGCAATCATGACTACAAACCAAGCAGTATCATTATTATTTTTTCTGTTCCATGGCACATGCATCACATAAGTGCATGGGTGCTTCAGCAGTTATTTGGTTCCCTCATTCTGCCCAGCCATCGGACCACTCAATGTCCCAACTGACCATCTGCATGATCAGTCAACTGCTTACATGATGCATTGGTGCAATCAGTGACACATTGAAACAACATGATCATGGAATCCCACTGTAAAAAAAAAAACACTTTCCCCCATGCCTCCTGTTAGACTGGCTAGTTTGTCAACTTTTGTATTGGATTGGATGAGGGCAAACAATTTGAAACTTAATCCAGATAGATGTACTCCTGGTCAGTTGGAAGGCAGATCAGAGTATAGGGATCCATCCTGTGTTAGATGGGTCACATTCCTCCTGAAGATGCAGATTCACAGTTTGGGGGGCCTCCTGTACTCAGCTTTGAACCTGGAGACCCAGGTCTCTGCCGTGGCCAGGAGTTCTTTTGGACACTTATGTGCACCAACTTCCTTGAGATGCCAAATCTGGCCTCAGTGGTACATGCCTTGGTAACATTCCATTTAGACTACTCTAATGCACTACTTGGGCTGCCTTTGAAGAGTATTCGGAAACTTCAGTTGGTACAAAGAGCTGAAGCCAGGCTGCTAACAGGGGCAGGTTGCAGAGATCATGCAACACACCTGTTGAAACTGCTCCACTGGCTGTAAAATCCTATATATTGTACCGCATCCGGTACAAGCTTTTGTTATTGACTTTCAAAGCCCTCCATGGATTGGCCCCTCCTTACTTATCTGACCTTCTTTCTCCTTACATTCCTACTTGCACCCTCCACTGTGGTAGTCAAGGTCTCCTGTCACAGTGTAGGACTACCACTGTCCCCTCCTGAATTCATCCCTTCTCGCTTGCTGCCCCTTACTCCTGGAACCTTCTTCCCCCACATGCACACCTCATCACTTCTCTACCCAGTTTCAAAACTGAGTTAAAGACTATATTGTTTAGAGAAGCATTCCCAGAGGCAAGCCCCTCTCTGACCCAGGAAGCTTCCTTTTAACCAACCATTAAGAAGCCAAGACCTTCCTCCAGTCCATCTGCCTTGGTCCAGGCCTTGGAGGTGGAGAAGAACTGCTGGACATGATCCCATTCCCCACCACCACTCCCTTCTCCTTTTGTGTCGTGTCTTCTTAGATTGTAAGCCTGAGGGCAGGGAACCATCTAACTAAAAGATTGTATGTACAGTGCTGTGTAAATTTACAGCGCTGTATAAATAAAGGTTAATAATAATAATAATATATGATTGATTCATGGGCAGATGACAAAAATTAGGGCCTGAAATGGTGCCAGTGGTGACCTGGTCCCTCCCCCTTTCTCTGCACCTGCATGAAGTCCACACACCAGTGAAATAGTTTGCTCTTTCCAGATTGAACTGGAGCAATGAGAGGTATTTTGCTCTGGTGTCAAGTCCCAGAGCATGACTTGGGTCTGTTTCCCTGCCATTTAATATGTTAAATTAAAACATATTCTCTCAAAATAAGAGCTAAGCATTTAAATGTCTATTTTCTTTCAAAATGCATGTATTTAAACTACTTACTTTTCAGAGAAATGCACAATGTAATCAGTAACTTAGTTCTGATGCAAATATTTATTTGAGAGCTGTGTTATAGACAATTTGTATAGGCACACACATTAAATTCATCAAGCATCCCTAGCCATGACTATATTTAACAGACTTAGAGCCAGAAAAGAGTGAGAGAATTTAGTGATACCATCACCCATACCTCCCCTACACCAAATATAAAATGAATGTAGTGGATCATTGTTCAAATCTTCTCAAAAATTAAGCTGTCTTTCAGACATTAAAATAGCTTATTTTAGTTCTTAATACAGCAACAACATGACACAACAGCTTAACATGGGCAGAACCTGTGAACTAAAATAAAACCAACAAACAAATACCTAATAGGTTTGTGATGGTAAAATCAATGAATTCTTAAATTATTTTTTAAAATACTTGGATTGGTCCCTAGGTTTCCAAGGCTCACATCATACGGATGGAGATTCAGTTAACACAATGCATTTTCAAGTAAAAAAACAAAACAGAACAGTGTGGTTGCATTGCAACTTTCAGTGTGCTAAAGTGTGTGTGTGTGCACGCTGGAGAGGAGGATTCCCAATCCAGGAGTACTAATCCTTCTCTCTTTTGGGTGCAGCTCCAGAAATATTATCAGCATTATTCCTTGGATCTGAGCTCTGCTTACCACCCCCCTCTGTAACACTTCCTTAACAAATAGGTATTTGACAGGTGGCTGCATTAGATGGTTTGTTTGGATGCTATATTTAAACACTGTGCTATCAATTTTGGTCCTTTAAAAAGGGGGTTATGCTTAAAATGTATTTTTTTATTTAATATTCATAATTTTATCCCTCAAACCATTACACTGCCTTAGTAATCAGGACTAGTAAAACTGAGGAGCTTATCGCACAGCTGCCTTGGATGCTTCCAACGCGGAACAAAAGCGGGCAGGATGGAAACAGAATGGGGGCTATCACACATTTTATCACATGCTGGAATGCCACTGATGCTGCCAGAAGTTCCCATTCCATTCTTGATCCGCCCCAGAGGATGCAATTTTCAGGAAACCTTCTGAACAGTTTCTGAAAATTGCCTCCTCTGGGATGGATTGGTAATGGAATGGAACTTCCAACAGCATTGGCGGTGTTCTGGCATGTGATAAAATGTGTGATAGCCCCCATTCTGTTCCCATCCCACCCCCTTTTGTTCCATGCTGGGAGCATCCCAGGGGGCTGTGCGATAAGCTCCTGAGGTGGAGAAGGGGATGATACAAGTGTGGGCGGGGTGTTTCCTCCCTGCGACATATTCCCAGTCCACGTGCAATGAGTTAGGTTTCAATATCCCAAACACCACGCCGAACACAGGAAGATGCTTCAAACTACTAAATGTAAACAACAAAAGTAACAAACTGTCCAAGGCCTGGGTTATTGCAGCACGAGTCCTAACTTCACAGGTTTCCGCCCCGGTCTTCTTCTTCAGAGTTGTTCCCCGCCGGGCGTCCTCCAAATCCCTTCTCGCAGGGTTCCCAGTCCACCTTTTCTCTCAATTCAGGCCCTGGTCTTTGCTCCCAATGTTCCCCTTTCAGGTCCCACCATTCGCCCTCCAAGTTTTCCCTAGCCGGTCATCTCCATTCCCCTTCGTGTGGGTACTGGAAATTCCCTTCCCGTCGGGCATCCGGTAAGGTTGCCGTAGCATGCGGTCCTACCCTTATCAGGCCGTGTCACCCCTCCAAAGTTACCAGGCGTCCTGCTCTTCCCGGACTCCTAAGTACACATGCTCTCCCTCTCGCGGCCACCTCAGCCCATCCACCTCTTCCGCGTTCTCCTCCTCCCCAGTTCACCTGTCCCTCTCTACTTATACCCCTCTCCAGGGGTGTCGTCTCCTCTCCAACCTCTCCCTCTGGGTCCTTCTGCCCCTTCTCCCCCTGCATTGCCCATCAACCCTAACTTCCCCCTCCCTCACCTGGCTACAACAAGCTACTTTGAATCCGCACATACTACATCATCATCATCACCACCACCACCACCACCACCATCACCACCATCATCACCAATTATATTTATTTTTATCCCACTTTGTCCCTCAAAATTGGGACTCAAAGTAACTCACAATTTAGAAGATCAATACAATACAAACATCCACAGAGAGAGTGTTTTTCTACTTGTTTAACATTATATAGCTCTATCCAGAGACTGATGTGGCATGCTTATAGTTTTCAGAATTCATTGTTAGCATTACAGAATGATAGAATTACAGATAGCCTTACAAAACTACAGATCTTGGGGCTTACTCAAATGGCAATTAAACCTATTTAAACCTGTGCTGTAGATCCGCCTTTAGCTGAAGGATTCATCAGAGTCAATAAAAGTGGGGATGCTTGACTTCTGGCTGCTGTATTATTAGCTCCCTTGACCATATAACAGAATTACAGATGACTAGAACTGATGTTTCATGCATGAGCATATTTTTAATCTTACTATGGTGTTGGCTTATTGTTGCCACAGAAACAAGCTCTGGAAAGCTTCCGAAAGGACACAGATCTTGCTGGAACATAGATGCATGCCGGTTTCTTGTCACTTTGTCAGCTTCGGCTCCAGTTCCCTAAAGGAGTCATTCTTTGTTTTACTCAATTAACCTCTATGGTTAGACAACTACTGAATATAAACAGCAGGTTCATTCACATTAATGACTGAGAACTGTCATGAATTTACAGGCTAGAGAACAATTTCTGGAGCTGTTTTTGTCACTTAACTCTATTTCCTCTAAGGTAACTATTTCCTTCTGTGTCCCTTTTTCACAAAATCACAGAACTATGGAGTTGAAAAGGATCCCAAGTGTAATCAAATGCTTGAGCTTGTTTGTAGTTTCTAGCAGGGGAGTGCAGTTATCATATACCCTTGATCAAAGAATGGTACACTCCTTCTACCTGAGATGCTTGTCCTCTTCCACTGAGTGTGCAGCTTTGGGAGGGATGCACATGGAGTGGTGAGGGAGGAAGGGGACATCCACTTAGCCAGCCAGATCAGCCAAATCAACCCTGATGAACAATGGGGGGACAGATGTCACAGTCAGATCACCCTCACATCTATTTAAAAACCTCCAAAGGAAGAACATTCACCATTATTCAAGTAGTTAAATCCATTGTCAAACAGCTCTTACCTTCAGGACATTCCTCCTAATGTTTAGTTGGAATACCATTTCTTACCGTTTGAGTCTAAAGAAGAGAGTAGTCCCAATTGTATAGTGCTTTTGAAAAGAACATGATTTTCATGGTAGAACAGCCTGGTGTGATAAAGTTCCTGATAAGGACTCCCTCTGCTCCATCATCTAAGTCACTGATTAAAATGTTGAAGAGTCATGGGCCTAGGATAGAACCTAAAGGCATTCCATGTGAGACCTCCTTCCAGTTTGAAGCACAGCCATTGATGACAAATTTTTAAGCATGGTTTTTCAACCAGTTATGGATCTATCTGACAGTGTACCTATCTGTTCCGCATTTAATCAGTTCACTTATCAAAATATTATTAATGACATCAAATGCTTTGCTGAAATACAGATAAATGACATAAATAATAAATGATTCCCACCATCTACTAAACTTGTTCCCTGTTCAAAAAACAATATGATTACTTTGGCAAGATTTCTTCACAAACCTATGGTGATTCCTCCTGATCACCACATTGCTATCAAGAAACGTGCAAACAGACACCTGTATAATCCCTTCTAATATATTTCCTGTTACTAAGGCTGAGGGGTCTTTTGTTTCCTGAATCTTCTTTTTTGCCTTTTTTGAAGAGAATGAGAATGTTTGCTCTTTCCCAGTCCTCTGGCACTCATCTGTTCTCCAGGATTTCTCAAAAATGATGGCAATGGGTTCAAGGAGTGTATCAGCAAGTTCCCTCATTATTTTGGGATGCAGTTCATCTGGCCTGGCAGAGCTGAACTCATCTGGGTTAGCTAGGGGCCCATACAGATAGGGCAAAATGAAGCTGCTTTGGGTCACTTTGGAGGTATGCTATTTCAATGATACATGCATCCTAAGAGGCCAAAAGCCATGCCAAAGCCACGCTCCAGTCCTAAAGACTGGACCACAGCTTTGTAACAGCTTCTGGCCTCTTAGGAAACATGCATCATTTAAACAGCATACCTCCAAAGTGACCCAAAGCAACTTTATTTTGGCCTGTATGTACAGCCCTAGGTGATTCCTGATTAACTCCCTATCAATCTTGGTTTGCAATCCAGATCCCTTGCCAAGGTCTCTACTGATATATGGGAGCACACAGTCCTCTTTTGGGAGACAAACTGAAGCAAAATAGGTATTGAATACTTCTACCATTTCTTTGTCATCTGTTACCATTTAGCAACCTTATTGAACAGTGGCCCCACAGTCTCCTTAGTCATTCTCCTGCCTCAAATGCATAAGAAACACTCTTTGTTGCTCTTTGCTTTCTTAGGCAGCCTTTTCTTTTTGACCTATAGCTTTCCTTATACTATTCCTGCAAACTTGGACTACACATCAGTATTCTTTCTTGGTGATTTGTCCTTCTTTCCATTCTATATACATACTTTCCCCCCACTTACTCCTTAAATTTTGCATTCTGCAGCTATATTGGCTTTTTCATATGTTTTCTATATTTTCTATTTTTTCCCTTTGTGATTGTTTGTGATCACAGGGTTTTTTTAAACTCTTCTTCAAGATTTTCCACTCTTGCTGGGTGTCTTTTTCTTTTAGCATGCCTAGCCATGGGATTCCACTCAGTAATTCCCTGAACTTGTTAAAATCAGATTTTCTGAAATCCAAGGTCTGTGTTTTGACTATATTCCTCTTTGCCCTGCCCCACAACTGCAAATTATAACATTACATGGTCACTTCCCTCTAGAGTACTAAGTGCTTTGATTCCTAAGGTCCTGAGCAGACCGGAGATTAAGGCCAGCCAGGGGGAGGATTTGGGGATGTCACATCCACATGATGCATGTCCTGACTCCACCCTCAGGGCACCATGATACTGTGCGCCACTCCACATAGCAGATAGCATCATGTCGCTCCTCTGGCACAGTGTCCACACAACGCAGTGCCAAAGGAGCACCTTCAAGCTGCAGTGCCACAGCAATCGCACCCTTTTCAGGATGCAAAAATGAGCAAGTTTTTGCTGCTCCTTTTTGTGCCCTGGAAAGGCCAGATCAGGGCTACGGCATGCGGTTGCCACGACCCCAATCTGGCATATCTGAAGACAGCTGCAGACCACCTCTTAGGGGATCTCACTCTGT
>NC_056522.1:291330038-291381364 GCF_019175285.1 Sceloporus undulatus | reverse complement strand
AAAAAGGCAGCCTGGTATTCTAGAATACACTTTATGATGTCCTTTATTTTTGCTTATTTATTTGTTTGAACATTTAAAAAATCATATGGGGACCTCAATCCACCAATCAATCTATCATTAGGGGAAAAATGTTTAAGAAAAGAGAGAGGGGAAGAAGGGGAGGTGGAGAAGGAGAAAAATAAGAGGGCTATAATTGGTCATTACAAACTGGAAAGTTCCAGTACAATTGGACAAAACGGTACTTCTCACCCAGTCTCAAAATGCCAAATGGGAAGGTGGAAAAGTTTTTGACCACATTAACAAATGTAAATCAATAAACGATCCTGCATAGTTCACTTCCCTCCTCCAAAACATAGTGATTCTGTCACAGTCTCCATCTGATTGTGCTACATGCCTGTAGTCCAGATACGTCAAAGAAGACTTTAGTCTTGTAGGGGTTTGTTTTGTTTTTTTAAACAAATTTAGGAGCCACTGGCTGTGAGATTAAAGAACAGTTGGCTGAGGGCCTTATATCTTTAAAGTAGACTATTACATTGGCAGCAACATTTCTAAACATCAGGTAGGGCTGGCATCTTTAATTAACACAGTTAAGTGCCTTCTTGTTCCAGTTTGTGCCTGCAGGACAGAATTAAAGGGGTGGGCAAGAAAAAGAAAGAAAATCTGACAGATATGTTAAGCTCTGCATTCTGAAATGCCTGTACTAGATCCATTGTGATCTATTTGCACCAATTATTCAGCTTTATGGATGAAACTGGTTCCTCAGAACTATCATCTATTATGTATGGATACAGGCTTGTATTTTTATGAAATCTAGTGTATCCACATATCCATTCAAATACTCCTATAATGTTAGAGGGACTTTTACTTGCTAATCCTTCAACATGATTTATGCCATACTATGTCACCAATGCCCTTCCTCATTCTACATTAGGCAAACAGGCCACTCCCTATGCCTGAAGATAAATGGACATAAATCAGTCATTAAGAATAAGAATACACAAAAATCAGTTGCAGAAATCTCCAGTCTTACTGGACATTCCATCTTAGACATCAAAACAACAGTTCTTGAGCAAAAGAACTATGCTCGTCCTCTACATTTGCAGCTTTGACTTTTGCGGATTTGATTAAGATGTTCTTTACAGGAATAGCCAAGTCCTCCAGCATAACTCTATGGTCAACTTTAACCAAAAGTTACACTGAAGAACCTAAAGATTCATAGAGAGAACACTCCACTAGGCACTTGTAGCTCCTCCAGTGCAATTTTATGGTCAATGTCTGGCAGATATTGACCACAGAGTTGCACTGGAGGACCTAGAGATTCCTAGATAGGTGTTCTCTCAGGTGAAAACATGATGTTTTTGTTATTTGTATTTTTTTCACATTCATGGGTGTCCTGTGCCCCTAACCCTAGTGAATGTGGAAGGACAAGTGTACAAAAAAAGCCTGGAAAAAGAAACAGCAGAATTGGAATGTGTCCACGGAGATAATGGATTCCTGGCACACTACACACATTCCAATACTATCTACCCCCCCCCAAACCTCATGAAGGGGCCCGTGAACCTCTAATCACCTAGGAAATACTGAACAAAAACAGGTATACAATATTAAATAATATAGGATAGAGTTACATGAATAAGATGACAATGCACTCATATATAACAATTATGGCCATAAGCATCCAATATACATAGCTGGAATAATAGTGAAAAATACATGGAACTAATACAGCAAAGAGTTCATAGGGAAGTTTCCAGCAGAAATACAAAATTATAAAGTTCCCCATTCCAGAAAAACTTCAAATTCCTGGACTTTTCATATAGAAGATAAGAAGTGTGGATTGAGTGACTAATAAATCATTTTTTTCTGGAGTGCATTGTCATCCTGTTTATGTAACATTACACTATCCTATATTATTTAATATTGTATACTTGTTTTTGTTCAGTACTTGACTAGTTCATCACATCTCCTGTCTGGTTCCCACACTATATTCCAATACTCATGCTGTCATTGGCTTTAGGTAAAATTCTTTCTCCTTTCTTTGTCCCCCAATGACAATTGTTAAGACTGAACTTGCCACCTCATCTCCATACCAATAAGGTTTAAAGTTTCAGTTGGCATTCTCATACACAAGCAGCTTATATAGGTCTGTCTTTGGACACTCTACTCCAAATATGCAGCTGAGGAAGTGAGCTCAAGTTGGTAAAACCTCATGCTACCAGTTTCTTTCTTACAGAGAGGGCTGAAAGATGGTTTGATGCTGGCCTTTTGAATGCTGGGTTGAGGCTGTGGTAGCTCATGCCACACCCCCAACCTGGCCTTTTGCCAGCACAAAAAGAAGCAGCAAAAAGCCGGCTTTTCTGCCAATGCTGCTGCTTTGTGGCGCTCCTGCAGCATGTGGGGTATAAATGCCATGCCATGAGCATGCTACAAAGCTGCCTGCCATGTGTGACGAACTGACTTACTAACCAGCCAATCAGAAGCCAGAGACCCTAAGCCAATCAGGTGCTGGCTGAGGAGTTTGAAGATTCTGCTTGGCAGTTGGGTTGAGTCAGTTAGGGTTTGGAATCCTGAGGGATGAAGCTGGAGTTCAGTGGGGGAGATAGTTAGGCTTAGAGACTGAGAGAACAGTATTTTGATGATAGACCAAGGAAGGGTCTGTTAGGTCCAGAGAGGGACAGTATTAATTCTGGAGAGTCTAGAGAGGAAAGACTCAGTGTAGCCAGACTCAGAAAGAGGGGTTTGGGTTACATAATTTCTTGAGTGATAGTATAGCCTGTGCGGCTGAGTTATTATTGGAAAGTTAAAACCAGACTTGTATATATGCAACAAAAGAAGACATAGTAACAACTTCATGTCAAAGTTACCTTTGCCTATTCTGTGTTAAAATAAATGTTTATTCTTGTTTAACTTTCCACTTGGCCTGTGATTTAACATCCATCCACACTACTGACCTTTTAAAACCCACAGGGGTGTTGGGTCACAAATAAGGAAAGAATTGGGAGGTGGTGGGGAAGCGTTACAGCCAGCTTGAGGGCGGTGTCAGAGAATGCAGTGTCTAAATGCCACACTTTGATGCTTCCCCCAATTGGTTGCAAAGGGGAAGTCTGTTTTGCACTTTAGTCTCAAAGGTATTACAAGATTCCTTTGTATATTGATTTTTCCAGACTAACATGGCTATGTTTTTGACAAAGGTCTGTTTGTTCTCTTGTTCTCTGGCATTTTTTTCCATGTGCTTGAATAAGATACTGAAAGCATTTGTCTATTTTAACATGTACTTCTAAAAATTACAACTTTGATCAAACACAAAAAGCAATTAACAACATGGCTGTATTGCTGGCATGAGTGGGAGGATTCCTCCCAACACAAACAGCAGCTTCTGAAAAAGCCATTTTCATCAGGACTTCAGTGCCCTTTCACACAGTCAGTTATAATACAACAAGCCTACTTTATTAGCCATGGTTTTAACCTCTGGAATTTTGGGATTTGCTGTTTAGGGAGGAGCAGGTAAAATTCACAACCACAAAGTTCCTCTAGAGCCTCCCCAAACTACAGAATTGAGGATACCACTGGATGTTGTCATGGCAGTTAAAGAGGAATCACAGTGCTATAATTAGTTAGTGTGAAAGGATGCCTAGTAAAGGGATGGCCCAGATAATTAAAAGGAAAGAAACACTGCAGTGTCGTATTTCTGTTTTGGCTCTCAGGAACAGTTCTTTGTGGAGGCTGCACTACGTAAGCATATCTTATTTAGCTATTGTGTATGTTATGTGTTCTTTATCCATTTGTCTTTTTGTTAAGTCTCCTGCTTTGAGCTCACAATTACTTCTTTTAGTAAAGAGCCTGTCAAGAGCTATCATCTGTGGGCAGCTGCACCATGTTATGAATCACTGATATGTAGGCAGGAGTTTCTCAAGTTTTCTTTAAAGTACCTTCAGGCCTTCAACTGTTGCATACCCTCCTACTGTTCTGATCTGGCAGGGACAGACTTAATTAATCCTCTGCTGTTCCCTTTTTTCAGCTACTTCTAAAATGTCCCAATTTCTCTTTTTCCCACTTTTCCCCTTTGTTATCACCATCAGAGAGAAGAGGAAGGGACAGAATATTTGTGTGCCTTTGATCTAAGGTGGAACATTCATGACAATTTTCCCAGTTTGGAAGAGGGAGTCCTGATTAATCTTCTGTTGTCCCACTTTTCCAGCTGATATTAAAATTTCCCAGTTTCTCTTCTTATTCCCCCCACCCCCCACCCCTTTTTCCTTGGCTTACTTCAGTTGCTTCAAACTGAATGCAAATGCAAGAGTAGTTTGCACTCAATTAATTCAGCAGATGAAAAAGGAGACAAGGGGCAGAAACTTGTCCTTCCCAATAAGCACAGGCAAAAACAAACTTCTCCATCTCCTTCTAGTTTGTGTGTTGTTCTTCATTGTTACTATCTTGACCACACTCTGATGTTGTTGGTGACATGTCCTGGGTTTTATGTATGAAATGTTGGAAAAGATATCCATGCCTACCAGATACTGACCACTGGATCAGTCTGAGCAGAAAGGAGTATGAGAAGCCCTACTTGAGCTACTTTTCTCTTTTCAGTTTTGGTGCATTTTTGTTTTTTGCATCAAGTTTGTAAGACTCCACAATTACATTAGTCTAGGAAAGGGAAACATGAGGTTGGGAATGGTTGATATCATATAACTCTTTCAAATTGCTGTGGTGCTGTTTCTGTCCCAACTTCTGTCTTCTGCACACTGACCTCAATAACCCCACCTCCTTGCCCTATGCTCTTTGCAGCATGCCTTTGGGTCTGTATTTCTTTTTATTTATTCTTATTTTCAGCACAACTGTGCAATTGTGACAATCCATGAAGTAAAAAATAAAGTAAATGAACAAACTGAAACAAGAAAATAGCTTTTTGGGGAATAGAGAGGAGGAGAAGGGAGATGCAGAATCACATCTGTCCACACCATATGACTGCTTACATATCAGAATTGCTTTGGGAGGAACTTATTACATGTGCATCAACAGTGGAAAAGCAGGACACATGGGAGGCAGTGACAGTTTTTACCCAACAGTGAGAGGGAGTGCTCCAGTAACAGATGGACTACAAATCAGCTTCTGGAAAGACACAGCATTGTGTGATAAGGTATGGCTACAAATGCTACTATCTTGCTCTAACTGCACTTTTCATTGCTCATGTGATGAAGTCCTTTTCCTTCAATCCTCAATTATTTTGCTCCTTAGGAGATTATCGCACCTGCAGATCCTGCCAGATGCGGGACTGAAAAGTCAAAACCAGGTGTTATCACACACACAGCCAAGGCCAGCTGAGTGCAACCCATCTGCTGCCCAGACCCCAGCCACACTTATCCAGGAGCTTTTCAAAAACTGGAGCTTGCAGTTTGAAAGCAGCGGGATACGTGCCCAGCTGGGGTCTGGCTGCTGATGGTTGCACTCACCTGCCTTGGCTGTGTGTTGATACACCTGGTTTTGACTTTTCAATCTGCGTCTATCCTGGTGAGATTTGAGTTGCAATAATATCCTTAATCTCCTACTTTCTTTTTTGAATCTGATTTGTGCTTTAGCTTTGATAACTGTCTTGTTTCCTGGCTTCTGATTCCCAACTCCAGGTTTACCTTGTCAAAAGGAGCAACCTTAGCACTCTCAGCTCATACTTGATAGCTGCTAATCTGTGAATCTACAAGTTTTCATGTATTGATTTCATTTTCTGTTTGGTGAATTCTAGGTCCGGTACATGCCTCTTGGAAACTCTGGGCTGGTGGCTGCCTGTTTTCCCACAGAGGGACGTCACAGCCACCAAGCTGCCCAGCGTCCCTCTGCCCCCCCAAAAAAACCCTGGAAAAAACAGGTTCTTTTTGGGTTGCCAGGTGGGTGTCACGAGTAGCGCACTCGTGATGCGCCTGTGGCATAAATTACATGCACGAACACTGCGCGTCGCTTACGCCAAGATAGCAGTGCCCATGTAGATGGCACGCCACCATTAGGCCATCACTGTGCTAGTATTAGGGACCGTGCAGTTGGTGCGCGGTCCCTAACCCTAGTATCGCTGGCAGCAAGGCGCTTCGGGATCGTCTGTCCCGGGTCTTAGTTACTCTTCTTTCCTTGCATCTGTTAATCTGCAGTTAGTCTGAGTTTGATCATTCTCCATTTTTACAACCTGCAGTTCTTTTCCTCTCTTCATGTCTGAAGATGTTTTACAGTGTCTCACCATGAGATGTAATGAAACCTTTAGTATTTGTAGATAAACATACTTCATATATTTTTACAAGGCACATTAAGAAAAAGTTTATTTCCTTACTAGATATTGTTTGTGGTGCACTGATGTGGGACTGCTTGTGAATCCTAATCATTCCACTTGTGAGATGTACCACTATTTCTCTCATTCCCAAACAACCTTATATTGAAGCCCTTAGCTAAATTCTTACACAGGCTGCATCTACCCCACAAAATTAATCCACTTTAACTGTCATAGCACAATGCTATGTAGGGTTGCCATAATTCTCTACTAAAAACCGGGACAAAATGTAGGACAAAATTTAGACCAAAATGTAGGACATTTAAGAAAAATGGAGGAGCTTAAATGTCCTACATTGTGGGCTAAATTTTATCCTACAATTGTCTTATATTTTGGTCTAAATTTTGTCCTGCATTTTGTCCCGAGTTTTAGTAGAGAATTATGGCAACCTTAATGCTATGGAATTTTGGGTTTTCTAGTTTTATGAGATATTTACCCTTCTCTGTCAGAGAGCTCTGATGTCACAACAAATTACAAATCCCAGGATTCCCTATCCCTGAGCCATTGCATTTAAAGGAGTGTCAAACTGTATTCATTCTGTAGGCTCACAGAAGCCACAGAGTCCAGTTATGGACTGAAACCTGGAATCATGGATAAGTTCTGACTAAAATCAACATGTCAATATGTCATGATATGACCCCTCTCTTTCTACTAGAGATATGTGCAAGGTCTTGCTTTAATCTTCTGCAGGATGTGGGTATTTTGTTTAATCACTGGCATAAGGTGAAAAGTATATGCATTTTTGTTAAAGTAAGATGGCATGCCTTTTATCCCACTCACTGTAGGACAGTCAGTGGGGTTATTGAGTTGCTACTATTCATTTGCAAATGATTTGTCTCATCAAGTGGAAAAAACTGCATAAGCTAGTACAATATAAAGATTGCATGTCTTCCTGTGAACTTGAGACCCTGTTCTTCCTTCACAGGAAGGGCATCTGTAGTAGTCTGCATTGATTCCAGAGATTTGATAAGTAAGGAAGAATAGTATCAGGTCCTCTGTAGACAAACATTTGTTCTTTTTCTTAATGAGAAAACTGTATCTTACTGTGTCGATTAAGAGAGTGAGGAGCTGCCCTGAGCCAAATGAAAAGTGCAATAGAGGATTTGAATCAATGCTAGAGAAACCACGGCACCAAGGGACAATGAGGAAGTCAAACATTCAATCAGCAGGATGAGAAATTGAAAATTGCATGGTTCCTTCCTTCATTACTTCCAAAGATCCCAGGTTTCAAAAACATTTTTCCCATCAAACTTTTTTATCCTGCCTTTTCGCCAAACTCAAGGGAAGTTGCAATTTAAAACAAGTCATTCTGGCTTTTCTTCGCAAACGAAGATTCAGGAAGGACTCATCCCACGCTTTCTACAAGCGTGCTGATGACTAAAAAGGCCAATCCGAGATAAACAAGACTGGATGCAGAAAGCACGGCAGAATGTCTGCAGCATCCTGGATAGTGCGTCTCCATGCCTCCCGATGAGAGGCCTGGGAGGACCATTGTTGGTGATCGATTTGGTCAAGCCTGAGATGTTGTTTCAGGGAGTCCTTGTATCTCTTCTTTGGGGTGCCCCTCTTATGCTGACCCGTGGTGAGATCATTGTAGAGTATTATTTTTGGGAGGCAATAGTCCTCCATCCTAGAAACATTTCCTGCCCAGCGCAGCTGAGTTCTCAATACCATGGCCTCAATGTTGATGATCCCTGCATGCTCAAGGACAGCAACATTCATCACATAGTCCAGGGTATATTTAGAATTGTGCGTAAACAGCACTGATGGAAGCGTTCGAGGAGTCATAGGTGTTGGCGATAGATTACCCATGTTTCAGACCCATAAAGGAGAACAGACAGCACAATGGCTCTATACACACTGATTTTTGTGCTTCACCTCAAGTGTTTGTTATTCCAGACTCTTTTATGAAGCCTTCCGAATGCACTATATGCCTTTGTTAATCTGTGATCGATCTCTTTATCAATCTTGGCATCTGAGGAGATGATACTTCCCAGGTAGGTGAACTGCTGAACGGATTTAAGCACAGATTTGCCTACAGTGACGTGAGGATGGTACTGTTCTTCCTGTGGTGCCGGCTGGTGGAGAACTTATGTTTTCTTCAGACTGATTTCCAGTCTAAAGAGCTCTGCAGCTGTAGCAAAGCAGGATGTTAGGCACTGCAGAGCTGCTTCTGTATGGGCAATGAGGGCAGCATTGCCAGCAAAAAGCAGCTCACGGACTAGATAGTTTAGAGTCTTAGTGCAAGCCCACAGACAGCTTAGGTTAAACAAGCTACCATCGGTATGGTAGCGTATATAAATGCCGTCATCGTCTTCGAGATCTGCCGTAGCCCTTTGAAGCATCATGCTGAAGAAGACTGTAAATAGAGTTGGAGTGAGAATACAACCTTGTTTCACTCTGTTAGTTATTAGAAAGGGCTCTGAAAGAGCATTGCCATATCTGACTTGACTGTGCTGGCCTTCATGTAGCAAGATAATCATTTTGAGTAATTTAGGGGGGCATCCTAGTCATTCCTTATCTACTCACAGTGTCGATGGCTTTGGTGAGGTCGACAAATGTTACATAGAGTCCTTTGTTCTGCTCTCTACATTTCTCTTGCAGTTGTCTAAGGGCAAATACCATATATGTAGTGCTCCTATTAGCTCTAAAGCCGCATTGACTTTCAGGGAGAAGTTCTTCTGCAACAGCAGGAACTAATCTGTTCAGGAGTATCCTTGCAAGGATTTTTCCAGCAGTGGAGATCAATGTTATATCTCGATAGTTTGAGCAATCAGATTTTAAATAATAAAATAAAGTTTTTATTTTTATCCCGCTCCTTCCTGCGATCAGGGCGGCTTACAACAAGGTTAAAAACAGCAGTACATAAAACATTGTAAAATACAAACATCAATAAAAATAACAAGCAAAAAAGCCCCATAGCCCAACCTCTTGGCCACGGAAGAGGAGGGAGGCCCACAGGAACTTAATCGGGGAATGCCTGTTGGAACAGGAAGGTTTTCAAGTCCTTCCTGAATTGGGACAGGGTGGTAGTTGAGCGGAGCTCAGTGGGCAGCGTATTCCAAAGGGCTGGGGCAGCTGTGGAAAATGTCCTCCGTGTAGTGGAGGATAATCTAGCCCCAGGCACCTTCAGTAGATGCGCCTGGGGCTAGATTATCCTCCACTACACGGAGGACATTTTTTAGTCCTTTTTTCTTATACAGGGTGATGATGACTGCATCTTGGAGATCTGATGGCAGTTTACCCTTTTCCCAGCAACTCACAAGGAGCTCACTGAGTTTAGCATGGAGAACATGACCTCCATGTTTCCAAGCTTCAGGTGGAATTCCATCAATCTCAGCTGCCTTGCCATTTTTCATCTGCTGTATGGCCTTAAGGGTCTCTTCCAAAGTGGGAGCTATGTCCAATTCATTTTTCACAGAACTGACCTCACCCTTTAAACCAAAGCTTTGTCTGCTGTGGCCTAGCAAGCTTGGATGGTGGCAGTGAGGTCCTTGGGTTGTAGGTTTGATTAGAGTTTCTTTCTCTTAGATGGTTGACCTTACAGGGTTAGACGAGCACCATCTGCCCGGGTTTGGGATTAGAGTTTTCCTTCTCCTAGGATGATTACTGTAGGCTAGAGAGCTCATCCTGCCCTTTGATGCTCTTGGTCAGACCCTTTGGTTGTGACCTGTTGGACATGGGAGACCCTATTGGTGGTTATTATACCACTGCCAGCATAGCTCACAACTTCATTAGAGCCAATGGAGAGGTAAAACAAGTACAGTATAGATAAAACATACAAATGGGAATGGGAGAGAGCTGAGGGGAATGTTTTGTTTGGAGACCAAGAGCCTTATCACATGATAAAAGTAAGACAAGAAGGAGAGAGATAGAAGTGGCTTTCTGTTTACCCCCACATGACATTGCAATACTTCCATTCTCTCTCTGGTCATAAAAGTGTGGCTTTTGCCAAGTGGATTTTTCCAGCAGGACCAAAGGCACACTTTTACAATAGTTTCCTTCAGGAACAGAACAGAAGTGCTTCCAGGGCAAGTGGAAATGTAAACATAGAGAGGCTTCTATCTCACTGCCTCTTGTCTTAGTTTGTAATGAGATAAGACTGCCACAAGACAATTTCAGAATGTCGGGGTCTTTATGCCTGAAAGGCAGGTGCACCTTTCAGGACTTTCCCGGACTTAGAATCTTTCTGAGGTTGGGGATAAATTGTGATTCTTTTCAGTAACTTCTATCAAATATATTGCTGACTAGTTTCTGTTGTAAATTATTTTATAACATAAAATCATGTGGAATATTAATTGGAGTGATCTGCAATCAATTCCTTTGTAATCTTATTTTGCTCATGTAGTACTATGTATGTGGCTAATTAATTGAAAGATTTTCCTCTAACCCATCTTCAATTTTCTCTCTCTCTTTTGGCTTTGGCATCTTTCCTCCCCCTCCCCATTTTGCTTTTTATCTCTTCTTCCCCATGCCACTTTAATTATACAATTAAGTTAAGCTGGATGCAAGAACTCTGGGCTTGTTAGACACCTGATTATTTAAAGTGAAGTTGCCACAAACTGATGTTGAGATCCATGCTTGCTGTATGCAAAACATGTGCTTTGCTATCTGATCTCTTTTTCTCATTGTTCTGTAGTCGTTGTGATAGCATAGCCAATTAAGATAGAAGCAGTTTTTAACTGGGACGGATTCCTAATAGCATCAATAGGAGACAACCAAAGAGGTTGTAGGAAAAGAATGGATATTTTTGATACTTTGAATTAAAAAGGAAACCAACATAGAAGGTCATTCTTCCCTTCTTTCCCTCCTTAGTTGCTGACAGAAAGCCTGCTAACTGGATGTGGGTACAGTTGCACCTTCATCCTTTCATTCTCTGGCAAAAGATAAACAGAGGCATACTGCCTATTATAATGGACGTGGCATAAAGCCATCCTGGCCAGTAGCCATTTATAGAACCATCTTCCATGATTTCATCTAGTCCCCCTTATAGCCATCCATGTTGACAACCATCACTGCATCCTGTGGCAATAATTCCATATTTTAACTACGTTTTGTATATTTAGTTTCATTTATTCAATCTCCCACCACTCAGTTTCATTATATGACCTTGTGTTCTAAGGATTATGAAACATGCATAACTTTACTTGTATTTTTCCTATGTTAAACAGCTCAAAATATTGCACAAAACTGTGCAGAAAATGTTATTTCCTGCACAAAACAATCATGTGTAAACTTTCTCATCAGTTTTTGGCAGGCTTTCATATCACATACCATTTCCCCAATATTTTTGAATATCTTTCCCTTCTCTAGTACAGCCTTAACTTCAGGTTTTACAGTAGCAAAATTTTCTTTTGAGAGTACTTTGTCTCCAGTCCTATCACCACTGCTTTAGCTCTTAAAATAGTTTATCAGAGAGACAAATGAGTTAGGAGACTTCATAGGCACAATTGCATTTACTTAATAGGATCTTACATATTTTGTCCTTTTTGCTTGCTATATTCATTGTATCTGTTTTATATTTTCAATTTGGTGAAAAATTCATTTATTTTGCCATTGCTTTGACAGTAGTCAGACTTTTACCTACTTCAGTTCATTTACTGTCATGACGTTTATTTTAATGAAATGTATTCTGTTTTTCAAAATGTATTGAACATATTTTGTGTTGCAAATAGGCAAAATTAATAATGGCCTGCTTGCTACTTTTGAAACACATCTTAAAGCTACTGCTTTAATTAGAAAGCATTGAGGGGAAAAAAACCAGTCTATTCCTTTCCATCACTGTGGGGATGATCCTGTGCTTATGTGTCTGCTTATGCTTATTTACCTTACATGTATGCTAAATGTAGGCCTCAGCCTGAGGATATCTGTATAATTTCCAACATGTCACAATTGAAAATAGAGATACTGGTGTAAATTTGTAAGATGGTCAAAAGAGTATGGTGGAGTACAAAAGTTATGTGGAGGAACACCTAAAACTGTTAATATTTTAAGCAGAGAAACTTTTGAACCGATGTATTCAATTCAGGAAAATAAAAATAAAACCCCCATATCAATAAACATATGTACTGAATGTTCAATCACCTTCTGAAACAGGACATAATGAGCCTGCTCACCAATTTCTGATTAGTTTTTAGAGTATTTCTCCTCTCTAAGGCTGTCTGGTTTTCATGTTTTGATTTGCTGATTGATAGGTTGCCCAATAGAAAACATTCAGTGGTTTAATGTTGATATGCAGTATAAGGGGATGGCAGTAGGTTCCCTAGGACACTCCATGATTTTAAGACATTTAGAGGATATGTACTTGAATGCAGACTCACATGCCCCAAGGGAGAATAATTGTATGTTCCCCCACTTGCAGAAATATCCTATTCAGTCACAAAATGAGGCAAATGACACACTCAGGGATGAAAGCATAAAATCCTATCACAAGAACAAGAAAATTCTGTCTTATTATCAGGATAAGATAAATTTTGATATGCAGAATGGCCTTCTGTTATGGCTGTTACCACATCTCCATCTGCTCAGTCAATGACATTCTTCTCTCAATACTACAGTTTGCAAATTGGCTCCAGTACAGGAAGAGGGGAGATAAGAAAGGAGTCAGAGCCATAAATGAGGAAATGACTTTTCCTTGTTGCACTAACCAGTTTTATTTTTATTTTATTTTTAATTGTTCCATGTTTACTTGATGTTCTCTTGAATTTTATTCACCACTCCTCATTAATTAGGGAGGTTCTTGGGGAAATTGTTGATGTGATTCTACAGATTTTCTTTTCCAGACAGCCATGCCTTTAATATACAGTGGACCCTTGTTATACGCTGGGGTTTGGTTCCAAGATCCCCCGTGTATAACAAAATCCGTGTATGCTCAAGTCTCATTAAATATAATGACACAGCAAAATGATGTCCCTTATAAAAAATGGAAAACCAAGGTAAATTTATACTTTTTTGGAACATTTTCAAACCGTGTATGCTTGAATCCGTGTATTAAAAATCCATGTATAAGAAGTACCGACTGTAGCCCAGAAACTTTGTAAACAAAGACATGAATCACATATTCATAAGGGGTCCTAATGCTTTGGTATCCTGTTGAAGGAACTTTTCCACTGTTTCTTGTACTTTGCTTCTCTTCTAAGAAAGGATCTTGCAGACTGTCTGGGAACAGTCTTTTCTTGCCAAATGCTGGAATACTCCAGAAAGTTCAAATGTGAGCTCAAGATGTAAAGTAACAGAGGCAAAGCAGGAATAATGCTCATAAACTAATGGCTTTTTCGAATGAAGCTTTTGTTTTATCTATTCAGCAAATGTCATATAACTCAATACTACAATAATATCCAATGTCTACAAAATAGCAATACGTTTATAGATCAACCCAAAGTATCACTGTTTTGTGGGTTTTGGACATTATTGTACTTTGCTGGTCAACATGGATATCCCTTCATATTCTTTCTAGTTTTGAGGTTATCACATTGTAGCCACAACAGGGGAATCCTAAACAAGAGGGAACTAAGGACTGGGGCTTAATTTTGAGGTTTTTATCTCCAACAAAGGCAGTGGCATTACCAGCCCAAGTGTCACCTGGTGTGTTGGGGAACATGACTGCTGGGTGACATGCCCATAAGGCTCCACTTACATCTTCCTCTTTTCTGTTGTGGCAGCAGGCTCCTCACAAGGAGACCACTGCCACTGCAGGGAAGCAAGCCTGGGTGCCATCAACCTTGTTCTTTCCCATGATGGTGGTGGCCTCCTCAAGAGGAGACTATCACCGTTGCAGAGAAAAAGATCTTGACCTTCCCCATGGTGGTGGTGGCAGTGTCTTGTAAGGAACCACCACTGCCATGGGGATGCAGGGCTGGGGTTGCTTATCTTTGTCTTTCAATGTTGTATCTGTGGCTCTTGTCGGGAAGCAGAGCCAGGGGGAGGGGCTGATCAGCTGTCACCCTTCTTCTGTGGTGTCACTCAGTGAGGGCCGCACCACCACACCCACCCTAGTGATGCCACTGAATAAAGGAAAAGCTATTTTTTTAAAAAAAAATGGGACTGTATTTGGCATATTTTACCTAAATGGCATCTAAAAGTGTTCCAAATACAACAACACAGAGACTTCTTGAGAAATTCAGTGTTCTCTGCCCAAGATAGCCTTTTCTTTTGTCAAAGAACACATTCTGTAGGCCATATTCACATGTGCTTAGAAGCCAGGGCACCTGAACAAAAACGAATTTTGCCTCCACAAATGATATTTCCCTGCAGCTCCCAAATTTCTAAGATTGCTAACATTGAAACACTGAAAATCATTTACATCTAGAAGTTGATAGTTACTGCAGCCACACCCACTTGGTAACTTTTCCTTCCTCTCTTTCAATGATGCCTAAAGAACAGTATTTCTAAATATTCAACTGAAGTTTCAGATTGCTGCAATTTTAGAGATTTGGGAACAGAAGAAAGAGTTTATTTGACAGGCAGAATTCTTATGTGAGTGAGAGAATGTCCTCATTTTGTCCTAAAATGCCCCCCATAAATACTTTCCTACTACACAGATTTCAGAACACTATTCATCTCCAAAAAGATGGATAACTTCATATCTAAAACTGATAAACTGTATGAGGTCTCTGCATTGGAATCAGTGTTCTATTCGTACCTCATCATAACAGCAGAACATCATCCTTGCCTTGACCCAGTCCCATTTCCATTAACTGAATGTAGGGAGCAAACCTAGAGACTAGCAATGTTCATAATGGATAGAACAACCAATGACAATATGACTTCTGTTTTCAGAAATTGAAGTAAGCAGTGGAGAAATAAGGAAAGTGAGAGTAGGGAAGAGAAATGGGACATTTTTAAAGCAACTGAATGGGATGACAGAGGACTGTAGTTACAGCAAAAACAAATCTATTTTATATAAAATATCAGGCTATAACTGAAAGCATTTGTTGCCTTCATGCAGGATGTCCATCTGAATTCCACTCTAATTCCATTTCAAGCAATGCACGAAAGGATTAAAGCACCTATTCCAGTACAAACATGTAGCTGGATATAAGCTATTGAAATATCCAGCCCTCCTAGTCAAATACATTATTTCCTATGATTTATTTGTGCAGCTGTGTTCATTTTAAAGCAAATCCACATTGAAATGAAGGGTCTCTGAGATGTTTTAATGTATTTTTTCATGGTTAATTCTCCTGATGTAGTTCAAAGATCACAGGCATTATTCTTAATCATGATTCCCTGTTTCATCTTACATCTCCAGCTTCTCCTTTTTAAATTTTTTTAAAAGCTTCTTTTAGCTATAGAATTATCTTCTTAACGCCAGGTGCTTACAAAATTGGGAATAACAGCTTGCTTCCTGGTCCTTTTTTCTTTTTACTCAAGTTTTCAGAGAATGCTCATAATAACAGAGTAGCCAAAATAATATCGAATATTATACTTACCACACAGAGCAAGTTCCTTAGATTTACTCTGAGCCTCACACCCTGTTGTTTGTTGCTATGTGCACAACCTCTGAGATTTATTTCTGATGATGAAAAGATTGAGTGACACAAAGCAGTCCTGGATCTCGCTAGCCTAAAGTGAGATTAGTTGGATCAACATCTTCCTACCTTCCAAATCCTAGAGGAACACCGCCATCCATAATTCCATTTGCTGGCATTAAGCATCACTCCCCACAGAGTGCTCAGGACATCACATATACAAATACTTTCTTATAAATAAAAGTAAATATTCAGTTGCTGAGAATGAAGGGGAGGCGATATCCCACTATACTCTTCTGTTTCTGCAGTCAAAATAGTTATTCAATTTATGAGATGTTCTTCCTAGCAATATTGTTCAATTTCAACTTTGTGCCAATATGAGGAGCAAATATAATAATAAAACCATTGGTGTTGTAATTATTATTACAGTGAATGGCACTCTTGTATGTCCGACTATGTACTTTGTGCCTAGCACATTCAGCTCTAGAAACAGTAGGCGTAACACTAGGACTTTATAGGTCATAACGAACACTTGGAATTGTGTTTGAAAATAGACCAGTAGCCAGTAGGGATGTAAAGAATATTCTCCAAAATTTGAAAATTAGTAGAAATATGTCTAATTCGAAAATTTCGAAAGCATTTTATAGAGAAGAAATTCTGATCACTTCTCAATCATGAGTAAGAATTTTGATTTTTAATCATTTCCAAATGAAGTGAAGAGACGAAACTTTCAGCTGACAATTGGATGGCCAGAATTTGGGTATTTTGCGTAAGAAAAGCTACCATTCATCCTGGGTTTTACCAGAGGCTATTTCCTTTGTTAGGGTGATTCCCCCTCCAACTTTGCTCACTCACAGCTTTGCTTTGAAAAACAAAAGAGAACAAAAGGGGAGGCCTTTTGCCCTTTATGCCATGCTCTGCCATTCAAATTCTCTCAGAAGAGAAGAAGGGTGAAATCTTAGCATTGGATCATCTCATCCAACCCCATTTTTGGATACATCACATTCTCTTATTCATGGATATTTTGAACTCTCCTTGCCATATATATATATATATAGGTTTGCCTTAGCATCACCTTGAGAGAGCTGGAGAGAGAAGTTTGTCATGCCCTGCCTCTGAGGCTGAGAGAATGTGCACTCTCCTTGCCAATTATTATTATTATTATTATTATTATTATTATTATTATTATTATTGCATGACCTTAGCATCACCATAGGAGAGGTGCAGAGAGAGAGGGCAGGGAAACGTCTAACAATTTGTAAGCTGCTCTGATAGCCTTTTGGCTGAAGAGCTGGGCAATAATAATAATAATAATAATAATCATAGTACTAATCCCAGCTCAGCCACATAAATCCAGAGGTGACCCTGGGTAAGTCATATTGTGTCAGCCTCAGGGACATTCTTAACCATCCTTGCCCAAAAGCAAACCAATCATAGAATGAATGAATGAATAAATAAATTGTAACTTTATTATTTAAAGAGGCTTTCTTGAAATGAAACAAAACCAAAGGGCAGAACCATAAGCATTTACATGGCTGAGCTGGGATCAGGACTCTAGCCTTCCAATTCACCATAGAAATTCACTGGCTGACCTTGGACAAGTTACATGCTCTCAGCTTCAACTCCAACTCCTAGGTATTCCTTCATGGTAGAAGAGGGGGGGTGGTTGGATGACCTCTTGGAATCCTTTCGAATGCTAGGTTTTATCCATCGTGGCAGAAATTCCTGCCATTGCACCCCACCCTGCCCCTTCTTCTCTCTTGTGAGGGTCACACTCTCTCAGCCTCAGAGGCAGGGCATGACCAACTCTCTCTCTCTGCACCTCTCCCATGGTGATGCTAAGGTCATGCAATAATAATAATAATAGGCAAGGAAAGTGCAGAATATCCATGAATGAGAGAGTGTGACTTAGCCAATGTCATCCTGTGGAGTTAGATGGCTGAGCTGGGATTACACTCTAGCCTCCCAGTTCACCATAGAAATTCACTGGCTGACCTTGGTCAAGTCACAGGCTCTCAGCTTCAACTCCAACTCCTAGGTATTCCTTCATGGTAGAAGAGGGGGGTTGGATGACCCCTGGCAATCCCTTTGAATGCTAGGTTTTATCCATGGCAGAATTCCTGCCATTGCACCCCACTCCGCTCCTTTTTGAGGATTCCTGCTTGGCAGAAGAGTATTGCCATTTGACACACCACCCTCCCCTTCTCATCTGTGAGGGTCACACTGTCTCAGCGTCAGGGGCAGCCCATGGCAAAACTCCTCTTTATGCCAAGAAAATCCTTGGTTTGTCCCATCTTCCAGTGCCATCCTGATGTTGAACAGGGCTCAGAATACATGTCCTCTAGGATCCCATGTATTCCTATGTATTCCTTCATAGCAGAAGGGGGTTGGACTGGATGGTCCTTGAGGGTCCCCTCAACTCTAGCATTTCTTGTTGGGGCTTCAATCACAGTTTATTTGTTGAGACTGGGCTTTTTGCCCCCTTTTGTGTGTGTGCCTTCAGCTTTTTTAAAGCATAGGAATGTTCTTTAAACCTCTGCCAAACTTCCTTTTGACATGGTAATTGAGTTTGAAATGCAAAGTAATTAGCATGATTATTTGACTTGTCTTTTATTGTCATTCAAGAAATCTGTGAAAAATATTTCACTAGCTGCTGAAAAGGAGAGAAGAAATCACCTTTTGAAAGGGGGACTTGTGGAACGAATATTTTTTTAAAAAATTCTCATCAAGTTCTCAATGAACGAGAAGAAAAACATGGGTTTCTCAAATCACTAGTAGCCAGTAACACTGTTTCATCAGGGGAGCTGTATGCAGTTATCCCTTCACATTTGTGGGTTTGTTTGTTTATTTTTATGGTATTTCTACCCCACCCTTCAGCCCTAAAGGCTATTTAATTAACAATCCACAGATTTATTTTTTGGGGGGATTGCTGCATTTGCTCCTGTCACTGAAAAATATGTTCTTCCTTGGCATCTGTAAGTTCTTCAGCATGATTCTATGGTCAACATCTGTTGGAAGCTGACCAGAGAGATGAATTAAAGGACCTACAGAGGCCTTGAAAAGTCTTTTCTTAGGTAAACAACAAACAAACAATAGCTGACCTATATTTATGGGTTTTTCACTTTTGTGGGAGAACTGTTTCCCTAACCCTTTCAAAGAAGGGTGTGTGAGAGACTTCTTTCCCTGTAACCAGTGCTGATTGGCAGTCTAGCCTACTAAACCTACTAAAGTTTCTGAACAGTTTCTGAAAGTCAGCCTCACCTGGAGTGTACAATAATCTAAATGGGATTCAATCAAAACAAGGGCTTCTGTGGCCAGATCTGACATCTCCAGGGACTGTCTCAGGTGGTGCACTGGTATTAGCTATGCAAATACATTCCTGGGTTAATTCCTTGATCCCTAATCAGCCTTAGAACTGAAAAGGGACATCTATGTCATGTTCAGTTTAAACTTCAATTTACCACATTATCGTTAACAGATATTGGCTTGGTACTGAAAATTTTTGTTGGAGTTTGGTAGAAAGAAGAGAGAGTGTTGATTACCATCAGCTTGAGATTACAATACATTAATTATTGTATCATACAAAAAGGTGAATATTTATTTTTTCCACAGTATGCTCCCTGTATTTAAGAGTCCAAAAATGGTCTAGAGATTCTTTTCTTTCTGAACAGAAAAACATAGTTTCAAAAAAAACACAAAAATGCACAGGAAACATATTTTTACATAGAAAAAATTGTAATTCTATCACTTCTTACAGAATCTGAGCAAATGCAATGATGGCAGATGTATATCGTTTCTTTGCTGCCATCATTGCCACAGAATAGGGCTTCTGGGCCCTATCCTGTGTTCAGTCAGATCTTTTCCAGGTTTCCTACCATCAGCATTTTAGATCCCATAGGCCCGTTACAGACGGGCCTTAAAGTGCGCACTCCACGCGTGCTAGGGTTAGAAAGGGGCATCCTTTCCGGACACCCCCAACCCTAGCATGCGCTGAGCACGCACAAAATGGCAGCGGCCGTTCCACACAGCCGCCGCCATTACGACATCACAACCACACCGCCTCTATACGGGGCAACGCGGACATGACGTCATCACGCCGCGCCAGGGCGCATAGTGCACCTTTTCCCCGGCCGCAAAAGGAGCTCCAAAACGGAGCTCCTTTTGCCGTTTGCATTGCTGGGCGCAGCGTTCAGATGGCTGCGCCCAGCGACGCAGAGGAGAAAGGGGCCAAGCGTCCCCTTTCTCCTCTCCCCACCACGCGGTTGTGTACCTTGGGTAGGCTTTAAGCCCCAAGGACACCCCTTTCCAGGCCTTGGGGAAGGGACCTTTTGCTGCTTCCCCATGGCCTGGAAAGCGGCAGATCGGGGCCTCAGTGGCTGCCGCTCTGAGCACTGAGTCCCTGATCCGGCGGGGAAAGGGGCGGGTGCAGGCCACCGCTTTTCGGCGGTCTGTAACCTGCCTAATTTTCATTTTTGCTAGCTCTCTAGCACACCAATGGGCTTGCTTTCTTATTCATTCATTCATGTCAATTCTCACTTTTCTTTATCCCAGGATTCCATATGTTCCACTCTGTGGGAGAAGATGCTGAAATACAATTTTATCTACTTCCCCACCTGCTTTTCCATTTCAGATATCCAAAAAACAAAAATAAACAGCTTAATTTATATCGCTTCATATGGAACTAACAGTGTCTAAGTGGTTTACAACTGTAAGCTAATTGCCCCCCAAAAGCTGGGTACTCATTTTAGCGACCTCAGAAGGATGGAAGCCTGAGTCAAGCTTGAGCCCTTTTGCTGGTATTGAACTCGCAACCTTGTGGTTTTGAGTGAGTGGCTGCAGTACAGGCATTTAACCACTGCGCCACCAACTGGTGCTTTGACAGGATTGTCTTCCATGGTAACAGGAAATTCTCCAAGACTAACTAAAAATCAATTCAGGTCCAAAAAACCCTAGGGTAGACCATCTTAATGCAAAGGCTTAGAGCCTTAAGTAATCTAAACCCCACTAGTTAACTGACCATGAGAACATAATTATAGAAAATTCTTCCACACCCATGTCACTATCAGCCCATCCAACACAGAAAATTAGGTCTAGAGTGTAACCTGCAACAGATACCACTTGGGACAGACCCATGGACATCCTGGAAGACATTAAGTCCAGAGCACTTCCTGACAGAGTGGTCTCAACACAAATGTTGAACATTCCCACCACAATAAGTTAGAGAAAAACTCCAAAAATACCCCATGATCAATTCCAGCTACCCAGGAACAGAAATTGTCAATCAGTGAAATGGTGGTGTGTCCACTGCCTCCCTCTGTCTGCTTCAAGAAGCCAGATTATATCCTCTTTCAATAGGGCACATGTGTTTGTTTGGTTGACTAGCTATCAGCTGACTCAGTGCCTTAGAACCTGGTTTTTATAGGACTGGGTTTGCAGGAGGTTACCCTCTAGAGTTTTTATAATCTTTTAAAAAGTGTACATGAAATCTCAGGATTCCTCCAAAGTCTCTTGGTGACTCCATACCTCCCCCTTTCCCATAGCCAATGTTCCTGTGAAGTTTGGAAAACAAATATATTATTTGTGATGAAAAAGAGATTCAGTGACTCTGGACAGCTGTTGTGGAATGGATAGCAGCAGCCAGCAAGTATTTTCTAGACTAGAGCTGGAAGCAGTCTGCCTCAAATGTTAACTAGCATAGAATTACTTTAACATGATGTAGTGCAGGAATCTGGCTTGTGGGGGTCCCTAACTCATTCTGTTAGCTTTTTCAGCACAGACTACTCCTTATTCCAGAGCTGTGCTTATCTCTGGGAAATAACAGCTGGAATTTTCATGCTCAAGGCTAAGGAAAATCAGCCTTTCTTCAACACTAAGTAAGAATCCTCACTATTCTCTGTGATCAGTGATTGGCTATAAGAGGCCATTTAAAGACATTTAAATCCTACACTGCTTTTTAAATGCTTCTGAAATTTGAAGAGTTGGTTATTTAAACCTTTTGAATAGACATACATAGCTGTGTTGGGAGGGAAATATCCAGACTGGATAGAATTACATTTCATCCTGCCTGGTTTGGCCTTTGCCTACTACGTATTTGTTCCACCCCATTCTGCTGTTGAATCCTCCAACCAAAGGGTCCTGAGACCCTTTCAAAATGGGAATCCCTGCCACAGAGCTGAAATACGTTCTTCACTTCTGGTGTAGTGGTTGTGAATATTTAATTAGAACTGGGAACACCTGACTTCAAATCCCTACACAAGCATGAAACTTGCTAGGAGATCTTGTGCCATTCAGTCTAATTAATCTAGCTTCTTAATATAGTGAAGGCAATTCCAATTCCACCCATTCCAATTTATCTGTTCCCTTTCCCTCAGACCAAAGATGGAAGGAGAAACCCAGCAAGGAGAATCATTATGGGCTGTATTCTGATAGCCAGCTATCAGAACACAGGTGGAAAGCATATTATCTACTCAAGCCTCACTTGCTCTCCTCCCCCTCCCAAAGCCACACAAGAGTAGAGCCAAGAGAGGATCATGGAAGGTTATGAGCTTTTTCCTGAACTCTCACAGAACCAATAGAGGATATCTTCACCCACTATTATAGGAAAGATCCTCATTCATATCCACTCTACCCTCCTGATGTGACATAGGGTTTCGCTGGGGGAGCTGCACCCTACCCTAGCACCAGAGGCTTTATCTTCCTTATAAACCTCCTTTGAAAACTGTAATGTGGGGATGTTGTTGTTGTTGTTCCGTGTGGGAAATAATAATTTAAGACAGGAGGAATTATACGTGGAAATATGAGGGTGTAAATATCTTACCAGTCATAACCTTCAAGAATCAATTGAGGTTTATCTCCTTAATCTCTGAAACTATGAAGTGAAACAGACAGGCAAAATACATTCCAACACACGTTGAGGAACGGGTGAGTTCAGATAAGCAACACAACCAATTCACAGAGGTAGGGGTGGGGGAAACTGGACTGAAGCGGAAAAAGCTAATCCAGGGTTAAAACGGAGAGGCAAAGAGGAAGTCCAGGATAGGGGTTTAGTACTGAGTACGCAGAAAAAAAATAAAAAGTGCAATTTTCACACCCTGCACCCAAAAATACGAGTGCATACTGTGAAAGCAAGGGAAAGAAGTAATAAATGTGAGCAATTTAACAATGATGATGATAACAACACACATAACGAACAAAACAAATACCACAGTTGTAAGTGCAATGAAGTAATAAAAGTAGGTGTATACAATGGTACGTTAAGAACCCTGGAGTCTTATTGGGCTTTGTCAATATAATCACTTAAAAACACTGTCACATCATGCACTGATAGACCCGAAAAACGGAACTAGCCAAGTTGCAATCATACAATATATTACGGGGTTAATGGGACCAATCAAAAGGGTGGCCCTCCATGGGATGGCAATCTGGAATATGTAGGGAGTAATGAAGGTGGGATTTGATGGGGTGTTCAGCAGTTAGATTGCGAAAACAATCAAAACAAAAATTAGCGTAGTGAACACAGCGGTTTATGCCATGCCATGTAGTTGGATCATAAGCAAAGTTGGAAAACAACTTCAACTTAGGGAATGGGCCTTGTGGGCATCGAATGTATGATTGTGAACGCTGCTGTAAAAAAAACAGAACTTGGGCATGTCTTTTTCCTCCCTGCTTGGTCTGATCGGTGGCGCAGGGCCTATAGTAGTACTCCTTCAGAGTTGGGGTGGTGTTGTGCCTCCAGAATACTGAGGGAGCTAGGGCATTGAATTTTTCATGTCATATCAGAGATGACTGCTGACGGAGACTCAAAACGGAAAATCGAGCAAACGATAGTGAAATAACATTGGTGATGGTCAATATATGAAGGATTGACAATTATTTAAGATACAAATATTCCCCAAAAAACATTAGGGGGGGGATGGAGAACACAACACAAAGACAGTTTAATGAGTTGTGACCCCAGAAACGAGAACCAAACAAATTGACCAAGGCTATTGCGATTGTGTATGGTGCCGCATTAAATTTTTAATTTTACAACTGACCAGCTATCAAGAATATGGAAACAAACAATAATCAGAAATCTAAGGGAAATCAAACTGATCAGTAATACAAGTGGTACACGATCTACGAGCAATAACTGGTAATAATTGACTGCTTTACAAATACGGTTAAAAATCCGCGTTAGCTTATAAATTGCATAAAAGCCAAAAAAAGAAAGGAAAAGCTGCCTCCTGCTTTGACTAATACAAGATTGTATACAAAAAAGAAAAAAACAGGAAAACCAAATAAATAGGGGAAAGGAACCAAATATAATTAACCCTGCAGAATAGAATTCTGGTAGGATTAGTTTGTGGTAGACCAGCAACATAGTCTGGCGGAGTTGAGATATTTTTCATTTCCATGTTAGTTTCCACACCGTTAAGGGGAATCTGTGGTTCAGTGAGGCTGAGAACAAAGTATACGAACAATACACCTGAGCTGATAGTAAGGGGCGTTGAAATTGTATGCCCGGGAAACACCCATCCCACAGAAAGACACACACCCTCGGCCTTTTTTTACACCCCCTCCCCATGAGTCAATCTTCCTTCTTAAAGCCTGATGTGAAGAGAAAATGGGGGTGAAGGGGAAGATGTAAAGAGAGGCCGAGGGGAAAGAAATTAATGGGGATGAATCTCTTGAACAGATCGGCGGCGACTAATCATAGCAATCTTGATCAGCACAGACAATGAGCTGTCACCGGTAAATGCAATGGCATTAGTCAAACTCAAGGGAAAGGAAAGATATCATTGGTTATGGGCCTAGACCGACAGTCTGGGTGAATATATGCTCCTTATGACAGCTGGGTGTATAGTTAAGTCTTCAAAAAATAAAACCCCTCAAAACCTTGGCACGTTTGCTTATCATAGTCTTAGTGAATTAGTGCTTGATGTGCAAAGGGCACTTGATAAGTAAGAGTTTACTAAAGAAGCATATTTATTTTTATAATTTGTAATGAACAACATACAAACAAAATAGGGTGTAAGAGAGATCGGTTGCTATTATCACGCTTATATAAATATTCGAAAACATATAATAGCAGTTGACAGAACAGGACCTGTGCCGCATTGAATTGGTCGCATTGTGAGGTAGGGATACTCGTCGAACACCAGATAGGGCTGTACGGCTGATGAACATACTCATAAAATGGGGCAGTCTCGGGAAGCATGGAAAAATCATCGCAGAATATAAACTCCAATACGAAGAAGCCGAAGCAGTTAAATCGAACTGAAAATAACACTATAAATAAAATTGAATAGGAATATTTTATGCTCACAACCGCATGTTCACCAGTTAAAAGATCTGCCTGTTGCCCACCCTTACGAATCACCACTGTTATGCATGCCGAAGTGTGCGTTTGAGCTTACACCTAGGGATACTGCTAAATATGTTTGCTAAAGCGGCATAGGTAGGTTTTGGGATGAGTTCGGCTTATAAGGGTGTGGTAAATAATGAAACTTGATCTAGAAGTAATGTAAATGAAAAGAGGAGGTAAATAACTGCACATGAAAGGGGATTGGATATTCTTTTTGTCGAACCGCAAATCTCATCAACAAAAAAAGACGGACAAAAATAAAACAGTTAATTTAATATACTTCAACCACAAAAAATGACAGTTCAACTTATGTGATGAAAAAAAATAATGCAATATATGACATTACTGGTATAGGATTGTCACAACTGCCCGCCTGGCTAAATGATACTAAAGTGTAACATCCAGACACACTAGCTATATTTTGCAGCACATCTCTGCCAAGATGTAGTTATTATTGTAACAGACCAGAGTATGAGAATATTAGAATCTCTTTTAATCTCAAATTCATCATCATTTTAAAGGTAAAACAGAACGTGAAACGAAGCACTTTCAAGACAAACTATTTCCAAAGTAACAAGCACCAGACAAAACGATTTCAAGAGAACTCCGACAAAGTCTCCAGACACAGAGCCAGAGGGAAAAGTCCCATCCCCATTTTCAGCTTAAGTAAGTTGTAAAGAACTGAAGGCTCTACATCGCCTCAAGGGATTGTGGGAGGCTGCCCCTTTCGGGCCGGATCAGGCTGTGGCACCCTGCAGGCCACAGCCCAATCTGCCGCTTTGGAGGGTGCAAAAAGGACCGTGAAAAACAGCTCCTTTTTGCACCCTCCAAAGGATCCAATAGCTGCAGCAGTGTAACTTATGGTGCCCCCTTCAGTGCTGTATCCTAGATGAGTGGTGGAGGATGCCGATAGTCCTGGCACCATCGGGAATGGCACATGCATCATGAATACCCTGGGGGCAGATCAGTGTGGTCCTCATCAGGACACTGCATTCTGACTCCTCTCATAGCTCAAGCCCTAATTACCGGTAGGCCCATTTTAGAGAGAAAGTGGGGGAGGAGAGGAGACTGGCGCATTTTAAAGAGGCCAAAAAAAGTGGAATGGCAGGAGGATTAAACTGGTATTGGTCTTTGCTAAATTGGTACAGGTGGAAAGTATGGACAGGGCGAGGAAAAGTGTTGGACATCCTCTTGGGAATAGTCAAATAAGGATGAGACAGAGGAAAATGGTGTGGGAGTCACTGGGCAGCCCTACAAAATACACTGCTCTCGGAGGGAAATGCTGTAGTGTAAATGATCACTACAATCCACGAAAACGAAGTTGAAAGACAGCAATCCAATGCCAGATCAGCTATTGGAGCCACTTGAGGTTAAGGGAGCTATTCTTTATGGTGGCAGGGCATGGCAACTCATTTTTTAATCTTAACCCAGTGGTTCGTCAACTTTGTCAGTCTTCAACATATCTTGAGTGCCCTTCAGAAAATCCCATCCATATTGCCATGAATCAGAAATGTTTAGATGAAGTCCAAAAACAGCTGAACAGGCCAATTGTTTGGACAAGAAATCAACGCAATTCAGCCACCCATTGACAAAACACTGAACCACCACTTATCTAAGGATTCTGGGATTTGTATTTTAGGTGAGGTAGCCAAGATTGATCTTGGTCCAGTATGGTGAAGTGGTTGGAGCATTAGACTATAACTCGAAGATCAGAAAATGGTTCCAGCTGGCACATGGAAACTAACGGGGTGACCTTGGGTGAAAACCTTATTATAAGTTACCTTAAGTGGTCATAAGTTGGGAAACTACTCAAGGCACTGATATACAACAAAATCAACAATCCTTTTCTCAAGGTACCTGAATCTCAAAATATCAGAATAGTAGTTCAGACAAGTAACCTAGTGTTCATATAAAATAAAAATAAATTAATTGTTTATTTATTAAAACCGCTTTTCCCAGGATCAAGCGGTGTACAAGTGTCAGTAAAGACAGTCAGTAAAAACAATCACAATTCCATACTAATTAAAATACACATTAAATAAATAATACCAAAGCATAGTTAAAAAAACAAATACAGTTAAATTACAAATACATATCATCGTCAAAGTCAATAGGGAAAGATAATCTAAGAAGGAATTAGGGAGGGTAGGCTTTATGGAGAAGTGGGTGTTTCTTCCTTTTTAAAGGCTTCTACTGTCAACTAAGGTGATCCCTTCAAAGGATCAGCATAGTACACAGGAAGCGGCGACTGCTGTAAAGGCCCTTGTTAGTAGAGAGAGCCAGCATCTCACCTTAGGGTGATTGAGTAACAGTTTCCCCTGTATTCCTGAGAGTGTGGGGAGGATTATGCAGGAGGAGCGTTCCCTCAAGTAACCTGGGGCCCAAGCCATTAGGGCTTTAAAGGTGATAACCAACCACTTTGTACTGGGACCGGAAACGAATTGGCAGCCAGTTTAAAGATTTTTAAAAACAGGGGTGTATATATGGTCAACCTCGCGTGGTCCCCATTAGATTAGGGACCTGGCGTACTAATAAAGCTAGCAGTTTTGAATCAATATTGGAAGTTTTCCAGAACCTGAAACTAGCAAGGTAGGAACCAATGTATAGGGCGGCATTGCAGAATCCAAACGAGAGGTTATCAGAGCATGTACTACCTTTTCTAGGTCCCCCAGTCCAGACAGGGACGTAGTTGGCGTATCAGCCAAAGCTGATACAAAGCACTCCTGGCCATCACATCTACTTGAGATGATAAATGTAGGGATGGATGCAGGAGTACTCCCAAACTATGCACTTTGTCCTTTAGGGGAAGTTTAATCCCGTCATTAGAAGAGAATTCTAAATTTCTTGCTAGACTAAAAATCCCCTTAGAATGGAGCCATTACAGTTGAAATAATATCAAATTGATATATTGTGCAGTGTAAATATATTTGTAGATTCTGTCTCCACACAAGATAGGTCTTGTGCCTGGCACCATGAAAGATCTAGTTAGTTTCAACTAAAATCATTGTTTATATTCAACAAATTGTTGTATTCAAGTTGTTGCAATAAAATTACATTATCCTTAAACTATTTTTCTGCATTTGACTGGGTTTCTGAAGAGTCATATTTGCCCAGTTCTGTCTCTTGGGCATGTTACAGACCGCCCAAAACAGGCGGTCTGCCGCCGCCACCAGTTGCTGTGTCTGGGAACCGCAGCGACCAAACCGTGCAGTTCCCAGGCGCAGCCAGAAAGAAGCGCCGAAATGGCACTTCTTCCTGGGCCCCGGAAGTGGCGCCACAAGGCGCGAGGCGTGCACTTGCAGTGCCACTTCCAGTGTGTGACGTCCAGACGCTGTGCATCCGCGACGTCAAAATGACGGCATCCATCTGTATGCGGCGGCGCCATTTTGACGTAGTCGTTACGCGCGAGGGGCAAGGCGCGTCAGGAAGCGCCGCCCCTCGTGCGTAACGACGGCACCCCATAGGGCCCATCCGGAACGCGCCCTAGTGTGAAGTTTCTTTTTAGTTATTATGGCTTACACCCCCTTGGATATACTCCCATTAATAAATTATGCAAGGCCTATCTGCCTTAGTCTTCCATGAGAATGAACTTTGCACTGATTTTTCAGAATTGTTTTCTGACTGAATTTTACTGTACCTAGTTATATTCTGACCTAGAGAGAAGACCAGTGTTCTACTCAGTAAGCACATTTCCAGATAATTTGGTTTGATTAATATTCTAATGAGCTGGACTATTGCATCACATAATGAAAAATATAGCAGCATTGCTTGCTGTTGTGCAGGCTATTTCTGGTGGCTGAAACAAGGTTGAAAACAGGGATAAATAAAATGCACATAATTACTGATGGGCAAATCTAACAGAAATGGGATTTGTTTTTGAGATCACTGTGCATAGGTTACAACTAAAATGCTTGCTTTTGCAAGGGGGAAGTTGCAGATGAAAATATTAATTTGGAAAGCTCTCAATAAGTTATAAGAGGCCATTCAGCAATCTACTAGGTCAATTGAGTATTAGAATTCACAGGCTGACATACTAGAGCAGCATACCAATTTTTCCCAATAAAGCAAACAAGATTTCTTCCTCAAGAGGGTAGTGGAGCTGAAGTCTAGCTAGGTGGTCTGCAACCACCATTAATATACTCTGCTCTTTTTGTGGACCAATGATGAATAAATCACCAAATGTAAACCCACCTCAATTTACTCAGAATGTCATGCTTTTAAGCTCTAATGGCAAAGGAGTGCAAGTTGCCATCACCTTACCTATACACATATACTTTCAAATGGGAAAATTAATTGCATTGTATGCTAACATAATAGCAATAGAGAAAATTGCAGGTAACAATAATAAGCTGTGTTTGCATAGTTTTGTTCGTGAAGGCAGTTAGCTCATAACATCCACGTGCCATCAGTAAAATAAATTGCTTTTCTCACTTTTGCTTCCTGAGTGATACTGCTGTAACAATTTAGCTAAAATGAGGCTTTTAATTACAGCACCTGTGCAATGCTAAGGTATTAATGTTGATGAAAGCCTTGGCAGATTACAAGAGAAATTCAATAGAATGAAAAGTTTAATCACCAGTGAAATGTGAATGCAATAGATTCCTCACATGATGGAGCTGTCACAGGCAAAAGGTTATTAACTTGATAGTTAAAGTGGATGCTTGTCCTTGTGTTCTTACTAAACCAATGACAAATAGAATACTGGAAAACACCCACCAGCCTCTGAGAATGCAAAGCAAGGACGGAAAATGTTACATTCTACTGTTCATTTCCAACCGCATAAGCTTCAACCCCAAATAAAACACTGTTGTTCTCATTGCTGTCTGCCTTCAAGTTGTTTCTGACTTATGGAAGCCCTAAAATGGGTTTTTCTTGCCGATATTTTTTGAGGGGTTTTTTCTTTGCCTTCCTATGAAGCTGAGAGAGTATACTTGCACAAGGTAACCCAGTAGGTTTCCATGGATGAGTGGGGATTTGAACCCTGGTCTCATTGGATCATTAAAGGAAAGCAATGTAGATTTCCTCCCATTTTCTTATCTTGCCTTGGGATCATGACATTTCTTTTTCAGCAATCAGTTGTTATGAACACATTTCTCAATTTATCTAACAAAGACTGCTAACAAAGATAAATTCTTTCAATCAGCTACTTGATCTAAAGAAATAAAATGTTTTTTTAATATTTATACATACACTAGGTATATCTTATAATATTCATTTTTCTTCACCAGTACACCACCTTCAGTGAAGGTAAAAAAGAAAAGAAAAGCAGGATTACAGCAGTATGTGGTTGCTCCAGCCCCGATCCAGTGCAGCTAAAGGCAGATGTAGGCCACGCCTTAGGGGTGGACTGCACAGCCCCTAAGACACCTTGAGGAATGGCATGCTTGTCTACTTGATGGGTGAAGGCATTAGCACACTTGAGAAAACCTATGTATTTATATGTAACTTCCAGTTGCCTGTCAACTTATAGCACCTCATGAATTTTCATAGGGTTTTCATAGGCTGTGTCTGCACTGCAGAAATAATGCAGTTTGACACCACTTCAACTACCATGGTTCTGGTGCTGCAAAAAACTACAAATACAAGGATTCAATTACTTTGAACCATGGCTGATAAAGCAGTGTCAAACTGTATTATTTCTGCAGTGCAGATGCAGCCCCAGGCAAGGAATCTCAGAGGTGGTTTTGTCAGTTCCTTTTTGTGAAATTTAGGCAGGGTACTGACTGCCCAAAAAGGGTGGCCTGCCGGCTCCTGGTTTTCTGCCAGAGGGAAGCAAGGCTTCCCGCCGGTGGAAAAAGAACCTGCAAAAAGCGGGTTCTTTCTACACCATGGTGGCGGTGTAATGAGTGCGCCATTGGCATACTCATTACACAAGTGCCATGTGGCACTGTCTGGATGCAGCATGGTGCTTGCGTAACAATGGCGGCGCCTGTGTGTACAGGGCACCGCCATTTTGACACCCTCGTCATGTGCAAGGGTTGTGGGGCATCTGGAAGCGCCAACCTGAGACACCCCTCAAATGTGATGAGGGCTTCTTTTCCGGCCCATCTGGACTGGGCCATAGTCTATAGAACCCAATATTCAAGGACAGTATCCTATTCAAGTACTAACCAGGACGGACCCTCCTTCACATCCAAGATCAAATGGGATCTGGTGCTTTTAGGATATTTAGGCCTGCCTAATGGAATAGAATGCAGGCTGATGAAAAAATGAGTGATTGTAAATTTAGTTTAACAAGAGTCATTATAAAAATTAGTTCTATTGTCTTGTAATCAGCTTAGCACAAATCAAACCAATCTCTTTGCTCCAGTTTAAAATGCACTGATTTCTATTCATAGGATGGTTGTTTAGATAATTAGTTCAAAGTGTGTTTTGATATTTGAGGTGGAAACCTGAATTCCTGATTGAAAATGGAATGGTGAAATATCTAGCCAACATGTAATACTGAAGGTGCAACAGAATGGCAAAAAACCTTCCCCTCAGGACGTTGCTTTAAAAAGATTGAATGCAGCAGAGCTGAACAGTTTTGTCCTCACTCTGAGCTGCTCTTTGGATGAACAAAGAAGTTAATTTAGAAGACTCATCTGCTGCTCAGCTCCTTTTCAAAATAGTCACTTAAAGAACTTCATATCACCCAAAATGCTGTTGGCAAAAAGAGGCAGAGCAGGAGCCCAGTTCTATGCAAATTTATTCAGAAGTAAGTTTATTTCCCCTTACCCTCCAACATTTTACAGATGAAACCAGGACACATGAGGCCAAGCAACAACAAAGTGTGGTAAACATGACAAATTGTTCCTTTTATTTTAATATAGTTGGGAAAGTGGGACAAGAAAAAATTAATCAGGACTCTCCTTGCCAAATGAGGATAGCTGGACTGTATCATATAAGTTTATATATAAGTCAACCTCATGTATAAGTTGAGGGCAGTTTTAAGGGCCCAAAATATGGATTTTGCTTTGATATGTGGATAGGTTGAGGGTACCAATGCCAATATCACCATGTCCTCCCTGCTTCCCTTGCCTCTTGCCCCTCCTTTGGGGGGAAGTCCCACAGAGCTACCACTGTCCTTTCGTCTTATCTCATTGCTCTGCTGCTTTGTTGATCAGTCCCCTCTCCACATTGGACAATCTCCATGAGTGAAGGCTGCTCAGACTCCCATTTCTTATCATTGTCAGGAGCACCTCAAATTACCAGTTGCGATGCAGAGCCTGCCCAAGAGACATCCTTCCCTTTCCCCCTCTTCCTTCCCCTTCCCTCTCAGTTTGGGCTCTCTTCAGCTTGAGGAACAAGTGTTAGGTTTCTGCCACGATGACTGCAAAGAGCTGCCATTGCAGGAGGGAGAGTGGAGGGGATTGGTGCTCATTTTAGGATCTCTGGACCTGGAGAGGGCCTAAAAGAAATACCAAACTCCTCTACACTCCCCCACCATGGAGGGGAAGTGCCAAAGAGGTGCCTTCACAATGGGACGAATGGAGGTGGTCAGTGCTTCTTTTAAGCCTCCAGGGAGACCCTTAAAAAATTACTGACCAACTTTACTCTCCCCACTATGGCAGGTAAGCAACAAAGAACTGCTGACATAGTGAGGAGAGTGGAGGGGCATAGTGCTTTATTTAAGGTTCTCACAGGACAGACTACAGCAAGAGCTAAGTATATCCAGGGAGACCCTTAAAGAAGCACTGAGCTCCTCTGCTCTCTCCACCTCAGCAGGGAAGCACAAAAGAGCTACCAGCACCACCATTTTTAATGTTTTAAATTAATTTTATTATTTTAGTTTAATTTAATTTTATTCTTGAGCAGGCATTACAGAATAATAATAATAATAATAATAATAATAATAATAATAATATTTATTTGTATCCTGCCCCTCTGAGAACAATCAGGGCGGCTAACAAAGTTAAAATACAGAACATATAAAATCCCTGGTACCCCTCGTTAAAAGAGTATTAAATCCAATACAGAATTTAAAAAAAAAAACAAGATAAAAACTGACCAAAGGTCAACAACATCACATCAGAAGAAGCAGCACTGTGGAAAACAGAGGTTTTGGGGATTCTTTTCCTTTCCTTTTTTTTACCTACAGATGCAGATATACAATATGTTTCTCTTGCAGCTAATGCTTGATGTCTGATCAAGTGCACAAACATCTGTATTCATTCCTTCTTTCTCCTGCTGTTCCACCCCCAAACAAGCAACAGAATGACCACTGGATTACACAGGATTCTTCTCCTGTCCTATAATAAATAGTTTGAGCCTTTTCTTTCTTCAGAACTATCTTTTTAACCCTTGGTCCTCCTACTGACTTCAGTTCCTTTCTATTAAGTGTTTTAATGTTCTTGGTAGTGTGCTGTTGATGTTGTTATTTATAAATCACTTCAAGCCACTCTTTTATAAACAAGAAGAAAAATAACTTTTATTTACAAACAGAAGTTAAATTATTATCTGTTTGCAGTTGACTCTCAGGGCTTGTTGTTACGTGTACATCACTTCACTTGTTACAGATTGACTTTGTCCCAGTTCACTCACTGACTTGGTTTCACCTTAATCTCTGTTTTATTTCTCTTACACAAGTTCCAATAAAGCCTCTTCATTAGGAGTATAAATTCTATGAGAGTTTAGCTCACTTCACAAATATCATTCCCCTAACTGGCTCTTCACTTCTTAAAGAACATAAAACTCTCAACTAATTTTACTGGACTAATTTTGTCCCTTCTACACATTTTTCCTTACATGGGAGTTTGAATCCTTTTAAGGCCAGTCTCTTCACTTCTAACTGCACCCCTATCAGTACATGACCCACTCATCCTTCTTAATGGATGAGTGGGTCCTTCCCCTTTTTATAGCTGTTCATCAGGCAAGCCCCCACATTTTTGGCAACCTGTCTCTGATTGGCTGTTGTGAACATTCCACTTTGCCAGTGTCTCTCCACAGAGTCACAGTGCAGTATCATCTGGTCACCTGCTGGTCCACACACCAGATAAGCTGAACCAAACTGAAACAAAACAGAAATAAATCTTGCAGGCAGCTTTCCATCTGTCTGCAGTCCTGGGTCTCACAATAAAACAAAATGTTCTTTCTTTCATCTTAGCAAAATGGAACTTGAGTACAATGACTTGTAAGCATAGATTCAAAACTGAAAATAAAGAAGAAGCAGTTGGCAATCAGCCATGCTAGAGAAAAACAAAGGCCTGGGGTGCAAGCCCTTCTGTGTCCCCGGCTGGTCATTTGTTCCATTAGAATCCATAGGCAAGACTTGCTGATCCACACATTGCTCTCACCTTTTCATTGCTTCCTAAAAACCTACTTGGTAAGAAGGAAACATTGGCCCAGTACATACCTTTTCTTCTGGTCCGGGCTGGCGGTGGCCTTTTTTCCGCCAGAGGGAAGCCGCAGTCGCCAAACCATGTGGCTTCTGACCGGTGGAAAAAGAACCCGCAAAAAGAACTCGCAAAAATTATTATGAGTTGTGTACTGGATTAATTGTCTATAATGTTACTAATCCAAAAAATAGTATAAGATAATGATGATCTGAATAACTGGCTTACTTAGCATACTCAATTAATTGCTGTTCCAACAACTTGAACAATTTAGGCTGTAATCCTACAAAGGGGATTATTTCATTAAAAATGCATGGTATTGTGCTGCCCCGTGTGTACCGAGCCACTGACTATGAAAAGAAGTATGTTATGTGTAACACTGGCGTGGTACAGACCTACCAAAAAGGGAGGCCTGCCGGTGCCTTTTTCCCCCTGCAGGAAAGCCACAGCTGCCAAACCGTGTGGCTTCCCTGTAGAGGAAAAAGAACTTACGAAAAGTGGGTTCTTTTTGCTCTGCCTTTGTGACGTCCGAGTGCACCAATGGTGCACTAGTGCCATCACAAGCATGGCGCAACGTGCGGATGCTATGCATCTGTCACATAACAATGGTGGCGCACATATACATGGGGCATCGCCATTGTTATACCGCCATGCTGTACAAACATCATAGTCAGTGGCCCGGTACACACGGTGCTAAAGCGCCATGCTGGTGGCGTACTAGGGTTAAGGGACTGTGCTGCACTGTATGTATCATAGAGGACTGGAGCGTGGCTTTGGTGCGGCTTTTGGACTCTTAGGACGCATGCATCATTGAAATACCATACCTCCAAAGTGACTCGAAGCAGCTTTATTTAGGCCTGTCTGTAACAGGCCATTGTAATTTAAAAGTATACTTTTAGTTGTGATAGTTGTTTATATCACAACTATTAGCATTACATTCAGTGACATATAGATATAACAGTTTATGAGTAACTTTAGTACAAAAACATAAGTAAGGATTCTGTATGGTGTGGTATGGGTGGAGGTCAATGCATGGGGTGATACCATGCGTTACCACATCAGGTGACACCAATCCTAGTGACACCACAGTCCATAGTCCAAACCTCTGGAGGGCCACAGGTGTCTGGAGGATGAGAGGAGGCACTTGTATAATGGATTAAGTATTCTTTCCCTTGTTCAAATTTCTGTTTATTGCATCTGAGCCTATGAATGTGATGCAGTGGTGCAAAAGTCACATGAAAGGGGCAGCTGCTTCACTACCATTCACATTTTATTTTAATCTTTAAATTTTTACTTTTTAAAAAGTGTTTTGTAGATAAGGACACTATTGAGCAAAAGATTTATATGCGCACAACTATTTATAGAACAGTCATGCACATACTCAGAATATTACACTATTGATCTACAATACAGGAATAACACGCCTATTCCAACATGATAAGGCACAAAAGGAAGGCAATGATATCAAAGAACTGACAGGATAATGGGATTGAGATTGTTACTTAGAGGGTTTTCTTTAAAGAACAAATAAAACTGAACCTGTCTATTAAAATTCAGGTCCATCTACTTTTAAACATCACAAGTTTCCTAGCCTTGCAGAGACTGTTGAGCACTGGAAATTCAGTTTCTAGACATTGTATAGTCAATGTAGTGAACCAATAATCTTTTAATCACTACCAAAGTCACAGTCAAAGAAAGAAAGAAAGAAAGAACTGTTGGACAAATAGGGAAATGTAGAATTGAAGCAAACTGTATCAGACATAGAAATGATCCTCAACATCTTGACCTTACATATATTAATGAGAGCTTGGACCAGATGTTACCATTTGTATCAGTTTTTGGACTTTGTCCTGGAGGTAGGCATTTTCTATGTCCAAAACAAGAAAGAAAAAAAAGAGGGGGAAAAAACTGGAAAACCATCCAATGAAATTCACAGAAGAAGAAAAAGAAAAGTAGCATGTCTCAGGATGCTAAAGAGAGGATTTTTTAAATTGGCTAAGAAATCCCAACATGTTTTGGTTTGTAGAGCCTCTTATGTCTTTCTTCGATGTCCAAAGGCTTTCTACAAGGAAAATATGAACATGGCTTCTGTTGCTGTCCTTTTAGAGCTTCACAGTATTTTAATCCATTTGCAAATATATTCAGGATGTTCCATCTGTTGTGCCACTGTATTCTTATCAACATGTTCCATGGCTGCATACCAGGTATGCGAAGAATATCTGAAAGTGTTTTTTGAAATGGTCGAAAATGAGTTTCTTGAGTATTGGGAAACCTGTACAAGAAGAATTCTAGATGAGTAAGAATATTTGCAGTTTGTTACTTAACACATAAGCAGAATCTTCTTCTTCTTCTTTTGCAGAAAAAAAAGTTTATGGTATGTCGGTGCAGAAACCAAGTTAAACAAGATGCTCACTATACCAAACTCTGTTTTCTCTGTGATTTGGTTGCATTCATTTGATATTAATGTTCATTGCCATCAAACTGGCTTTGGTTTATGGTATCCCTCTGAATAGGAAACTGCTAAGATAATCTATTATAAAGAGCCATGCTACTTTCTTGTAAACTTGGGACCATGACTTCCCTATTCTGTCCTCCACTTTTCTTCTGTCATCTTCAAAAGCAGTTTTATTATCGCTTGTTTTAAATTAGATGGAACTATTCCCTCCCAAAATGATGCATTTATTAAGAGTTGCAATGATGTTTTTATTGCATCCCCTCCCTGGACGGTCAACCATGATGGGCAAGGATCGAGGGGGCATGTCGACTTCCTCACACTTCCAAGGAGCTTGTCCATTTCATTGGTATTTACAAACTCAAGGTGATCCAGTTTAATGCAGTCTGCAAAGTCACTGGATATCTCTTTTTGTTTCTGTTCTAATGCCGGCATCAAGATCAGCTCTTATCCGAGAGATTTTATCTGCAAAGAAGTTGTTAAAAGCATCACAGAAGGCTTTAGTTGGTTCTAATAGGGGGTTCAGGGTTGGAGGCAACTGGGTTAGCTCTTTAACTATCCTGAATAGCTCTGCTGGACAGACTTTGCAGATGCAATACGTGCAGCATAGAAAGAATTCTTTGCTGTATCTATTGCCACTCCATAAGAAGCTAATGAGTTCATATGGAGTGTCTTGTTGGATAAACGCTGATGTTTCTGCCAGCTAGTCATTGTGCAGCCCGCTTCATTTGGCGAAGATCTTCCGTGTACCAAGGTTTTTTATTTGAAGCGAGCTGGAAAAGACTCTCAGGAGCAATAGTGTCGATGGCCCTGGTAAGACCATTATTCCAGGAATCAACCAGGGCTTTGACAGAATCACCATCATTCCCAACCATAAAGCCCTCTAGGGCTTTCTGGAACCTTTTGGGTTCCATCAGCCTTCGAGGGCAGACCATTCTAATGGGTCCTCCACCCCCGAGGGGGATATGTGTGGTAACCTTGAGTACCACCTTGACCAGAAAATGATCCGTCCATGACAGGGCAGAGGTACGAGCTACCTCTGCCCACGGATGTTCCTGTTCCTTACTAAAAACCACATACATCAATTATATTACCAGCACAATGTGTAGGACCCAAGACTAATTGGGAAAGGCCCATGGTACTCATGGTATTCATGAACTCCCGAGCTGGACCTGCCAGATCTAATGAGCTGGACTCGAAGGGGATGCTGAGGTCCCCCAGGACCAAAAGCCTGGGAGACTCCAACACCAGCTCCAAGACCAGCTGTGTCAACTCGGTCAGGGAGTCTGTTAGGCAACGGGGTGGATGGTAGACAAACAGAATCCCCAAACTGTCCCTAGCCTTCAGAGTCAGGTAAATACACTTGATGTGATTTGTTTTCCAGATAGGTCTCCTGGTCAGGGTGAAGATAGATTTATTGACCAAGGCTACTCCTCCCCCTTGCCCATTTTCCCTCATTTGCTCTTTAATGGTATACTCAGCTGGGAGGGCCTTAGCTCAGGTCACAATGCTATCCTCTCCCAGCCAGGTGTCCGTAAGGCAAGCCAGGTCAGCATTTTCATCCTCCAAAAGATTGTAGATTATGTGGGATTTATTTCTGACCAACCTGGCATTGCAAAGGAGCAATGTGAGGGTTTATGGTATGGCTGGGTTGACCCTCAGCTCTTTTGGGATAACAGGGTGAATGGAAGGCGAGATAGATTTTAAGCATCGATCTTGTCTTCCCTTATACCTCATATTCATCCTGTTAACGCTGTATCTGGAATCTATTCTCTTATGATTCTTCTCATCCATAATTACAATTTCCTTCCCTTTTCCTCCTTCCCTCATTAGAAACTGTAACAATAATAATATCAATGTGTGGAAGATCAGACTTGATAGTTGGTTCCTGAACAGATTTCTGGTTCTTAACCGAACCATTTCAAGGGAGAAACACAATTAGTAATAGATTTCACAGTAACTGTTTGACTGTCTTCCTACAAAATAAACTATTAGATGTCATTCAATATATTAAAACTAATTGTCTCTGGGAAAGAGGGATGGGCGGGGGCAGATGTTCCACTCGATTTCGTATTTATTTCAATAACCCACCCGCTATTATCCAACCCATTTCTACAAATTGACTAGAATTAACTACAAAATATGCTGCGCTGCTTAGCTGTTTCAGCACTGGGGCTTGGCTCCTTGGGTGGGGGGAAAAGTCTGGCAGGCCAGCTTAAGAAGACACCGCTCCCACTGGCATCCCTCCCTTTTCCTGGCTCCACAGCTGCTGCATCATGTGGATGCAGTACCAAAGGAGTGCTGTGATGCTGCCCGCCATGTGGTCAGGCGCACGGTGTGATGGAAGTGTTGGGGCATGCATCGTGTGGGTGTCATACCCCCACTCTTCCTTGAGCTGGTGTATAATGCCAGTCTGTAGAGGCTGTCAGACACATTTGTCTTTTTGGAAGTCCATGTTATCCATAAAACTCTCCTCTAGCACCATGTTTCAAATGAATTGATTCCTGTCAGCTTTCCTCATTATCCAGCTATCACAACCATATTTAGAAATTGGAAATACTATGGCATGGATGATTCTGGTTTTGGTGTTTAAACTAAAGTCTATCTGACTTGGGAGACTCTACCATCTTCGGTGCTACTATGAGTTCAATCTCTTGCATTAGCCTAATCACAGGAACACACAATACCACTACCAAAGAAAAGTAGTGCCACTTTCTGAGAATTTACTTAGCATTCCAAATTAGCTCAGTGTATACTTTAGCCAAACATGATGAGTTGGGCAACTAATATTCCAAACCAGGTAATTATAGATTGCACTCCCATCATTAATCACACCTGAAAGCTATATAATAAACTGTATTTCTTATCATGGAGGATCCAGAAACAGCTTCTTGAAGGCACAACACATTGGCTGAACTATACAAGAGATAAATGAAGAAGATGGAGTCACTGTAGTGACATATTTCCTTATAAACAACTATGCGTAGGATATCTAAAGAGAGGATTTTATGTTTCTTAATGGAGACAAATAAGCCTATTTTTTCTTCCATTTCTCCAAACTTTCCACCTATCTAGTTATTATCAGATGGGAGCACATTGTAGACAGTTAATCCATTCTTTTATTCCTGTATGTGAAATATCAGAAGAGATCATTAGTTCGTTCACTGCCTCCAGAATTCATCAGCAACTTGTACATTATTCTCCCTCCCTCTGTGTGTGTATGTGTGTGTTTAGGGGGAAGACACGCGAGAGTGGTTCTAATAGAATAACAATCTGCACCTCAGCTTCTTTGGCTTGTAAGGTACAAGGAAGATTGGTGAAAGTGGTTATATGAAACAAGTGTTTTTCACAGGTTTTAGATTTGGAGAGGAAGTTTTTAATTTACTGAGTTAATTACTGGACACTCATCCCTTCTACAGTGGGTTGGACAAATTCCAGGAGTTGGGTGTCATATCCCAGAAATCTCAGAGGGACACAACCCCCCACTTTCTGTTTCTGTTCAAATCTCCACTGCAAGAAGAAGAGGAGGAGGAGGAGGAAGAAAGGAAGGGGAAGAAACAAAAAGGGGAAAAAAACGCTAATAACATCTCAGGTATGATTGGTCATTTGGCCTCATTTTTGGTCTCCCATGACATTAGGCATGAAGAGGATCTATGGCTAGAAAGGCTTGACATACCAAAGTAGATTTTCTTGTTTTTAAAATATGCAAATATATGCAGCACTAAATACAGGCTGGACACAGGTATGTGTACCTAAAGGCACATTTATTTGAACACGTCATTCACATTTAATGAAATTTCCAGTTATTTGTCCCTGGCTTAGTCATTTGCCTAGGAGGGGCGCCGAAATAAACCACAGAAACTTGTCTTGGAGGAAAGGTCACAACTTTATTAAAATGGCAACATTAACAACAACAGCAACCGTATAGGGTTGGCCCATAGCATAAGGTCATGATCTGGACAATCAGACAATACCCCGGCTGTTCAATGACAGTAACAGCCACCCTCGGCCAAACATCGGGATGACCTAGGGGCCATGGTATGCCATAACCAGCCATCTGGATGTATTTCTCGATAGCCCCTAGTCACCGGGCAACGCCAAACGTTATGGCCCCCGCAATGGCCACAATGTATGCCCTCAGCATATCCGTGTCCACAAGGACTCCCACTCCAGTGCTTCGCAGCCCTGGAGACCACTCACCCCAGATCATGGCCTATGCTCTGCCCAAAGTTGTGACAAGCAACACCAACCCAAGGGAGGAAGGGTGGGGAGCCGAGCAAAATGGCCCCCAACATCAGGCCGTGCAGCCTATAGAGGCCTAGCAAGGGGGAGAGGCCAGGAAGAGGTTGCTCCTCCCCCTCCAGGCTGCACCAATCAGCAGCCTAGAGGACAGGAAGGAGCAACCATAGAGAGGCCCTCTCAGGGTAGAGAGGCCTCTCCCCACCAAAGCTCCTCCCTGCCCCTCCCAACCAGCTCAGCTGGCCTCGGATGCCCAGCAAGGCATGCTGGGATGCTCTGCGGCACGCACACAGCAGTGGCAAAGCGCGGCCTCCCTGCGGCAATGCGGCTGGGCGGGTGACCCCGCCTGCCATCCTTTTAGCATACAGAATTAATTCTTAGCACACACACACCAAGATGTGTACTACACCTCATTTTTATAGGGTTTTTTGTGGGGTTTTGTACTATGTGGCCATGTTTTAGAATAGTTTATTGCTAATGTTTTACCAGTATCAGTGGCTGGCATCTTCAGGGAGTGCTGGCATGGAAGTGAATGAGGTATATATGGTCTTGGTTGGAAGAAAGTGATTACATGTTAATCTCTGTGTTGGTCTGTGTTGAACGGAAAGGTCTCAGGGTTTCTATTTAATTAGTGATCCATTGTCTGCTGGGAAATCCCCTGACCCTGAGTGTTCATTTGCATACTTTGAGTTTTGATTGTGGTGTTTTTGAGGACTGGTAACCAAACCTTGTTTACTTTAAGGGTTTCTTTTTTGCTGTTGAAATTGTCCAGGTGTTTGTGGATTTCAATGGATTCCCTGTGCATTTTGGCCAAATAATTGTTGGCATGGTCCAGAATTTCAGTATTTTCAAATTGCATTACATGCCCAGCATGGTTTACCATGCATTCTGCTATTGCTGATCTTTCTAGCTGGCCTGATCTGCAGTGTTTCTGATATTCCTTGATTTGTGTTTGAACACTGCATTTGGTGGTCCCTGTGTAAACTTGTCCACAGCTAGTAAACTCTTGTGTCCATGAGAAGGTCAGGATGCTAACAATTATTGGGTCAGGGTGCACAGGGAAGCCATTGAAACCCACTAACACTTGGATAACCTTAACAAGAAAGAAGAAAATCTTAAAGTAAACAAGGTTACTTGTCATACTTTCTTGAACACAGGGGCAATGCAGCAGCTGGTCTCTCCCTTCCACCCTTTGTTTTCTTCATGTGAATTCATTAGGGGGCTGAGCAGACAGGCCAGGAAAGGATAGGCAGGTGTTCATACCCCTGTCCCTATGCTGACCCAGGACCCATAACTGGTGTGTGTTCCTCATCTTGCCATGCTATCATGCCCATTGCTGTGACTCATGCAGAAACAGAGCACCTGGCCATGTGGGTGAAGAAAAGTACCCCATTTCCACACCAGACATAGTGATGGGGAAGTTCTGAATGAAGATTCTGAGTGAAAGCCAGCAATATAGAGGAATGGAGTAAACAGCCAGATTTCGCTGCCAAGTTTCCAGGAAACAAAACCAGGGATATTTTACCCCCGGGAAAGGCTGTTTATCCTGGGGTTGGGCTGGGTCCTCCAGATCCATGTCTGGTCTGGCAGGATCAGGCCTGATCCTACCCCTTGAATTTTTATATGTATCATCTGAATTAGAAAACACGAGACTGGGTGGAATCCGAGCCTTTTGGACCATGTGGACAACCCCAGGATTCTTGATCACATGGAGATCCAACAGGGAACTTTTCTTTTGTTTTCCATGGAAGAAATGTGAAGTGAGTAAGGGGTGAAACAGATAGTCAAAATAAGGAGGTTTCTGGCTGACTTCCAGGTAGGGTGCTTAGATAATGTCAGCCTTGAAGCCAGCTGGAAACCACTACGGGGAGAAAAGCCAGACTAGAAGGGTGATGAATATTTTTGATTCTTCCCTGAAAATGTGCACCTTCACTGGTACATCTAAATGCAGTGCCACAAAAGCGATACTAAAGGGGTGCTCTATCCTAACCATAACCCTAATTGTGCATATAAATGACCCATTGCAAGAGCACATTTAAAAGGAACAGAGTTGCCGTACCCAAGCTGTGGGAGTTGCAATACCCCAAAGAGGGAGAATAATACTTCTCATGTAGATGAATACAATATTCACAAAACAGACTGTCAAAGAGGGGGCATGGGGTGAAGGAGAAATTACTGTATCTTGCCAGCATCTGCATGGGCACACATCTGGCCTGATGCCCTGTCTGGTGAGTGCTGCATATGTGAATATGTGCAGGTTCACAGGAATGGCCATCCAATAGGATGGCAGTTGCTGGTGGTTTGCTACTGCACAGAGATGGGGGTGACAATAAAAAAAAGTACCCAGTGATGCAGCTTGAAGCCACACCATATAGTCATGACATGCACACATCAGTCACCTTGAGAGTGAGCAGTGGGGTTAGTGGGGTTTCAATGTGGCTTCAGAAAAGGCAGCTACAAGCCACTTTTTCCTGCCTGACTGTTTCCCCCAAAGAACTGAACAGGCATCTTAAAAAAATTAATTACAAGCATTACAAGTTTTAAAAACAAGTTATTTCTGAGTTCTAACTTATGTGTAGCTCTATTTTTACATGCGGATAGGAAGAAAGCAAAGAGAAATATGTTATTAAAATCTGATATCATAGCCATCAAAGAATAAAGAAAAAAATCTGACATATATCTCAGCCTCTAGGCCAAACCCTCACAAGTAACTGAATATTCCCATAGGAAAGTAGAGTTCTATATTTCCAGATGATGCTATGCTAGATATATGTAAATTTCTTCTGTTGGAGGAAACCATATTGGTATGACTTTTGGTAAAGATATCTTGCCAAGTGAAGTACCAACCACACAACTTACATGATTTCTTTTTGGTGTCTTAACTTCTTGACCATACATTTAGCTTTGCAGTTATTAATTGCATAAGGTGGAGAATTGCAAGAAAGAATTTCAACAAAGTTAAGCAAAAACAAGAAGCCTGACACTGCTAATAAAAAACAAATGCTGTAAAAGGATATTGAAGCAAGTGAAATTGTAAGATTCTGCACAATTTCTTCTTATGGAATTGTGCAGCCTTCTTACATTAGAATGATTATGAAAAGAAGTAGCATTACCTTGTCCATAACCTATGAATTAATGGGTTCTGTTCTTGTAACAGAATAAAGGAGGCAGAATACAAAAGAGCAGTAAAAATATAATGTGGAAATACCAACTATACCGTTCTGTGACCATTGCTTATTAATACTATAGTTTTTACCAGCTGTCAGCCTGTATACTCTGGTGCGTGGACTGCCTGACATTATGGAAGTAAAGAGGTAATGCTAGCGAATGTTGAATGAAGTCATACACTTACCACAATCCTGATAGACTAGAACACAGACTGGGTAGCAAAAAGTCCATGTGTGACTGAGATGAGACTGAAGGGCTGCAAACAGAATGTTTGTGGAAGGATTAGGAACCTAAAGTACACCTTTGATGTGGCAGGCCTCTTTTCTTCCCCTGATGGATGAATCTTTTCACAGCTTTATTTCATCCCTTTATACCAATCAAAAATTTGATCAGGGGGGCTTTAAACTGAATTATGTCGGGGAGGGATACAGTACTTTGTACGGCAGGAGTTCATCAAGAGCTGGAGATAATAGTCAAACTGTTACAGAGGGAACTAGGCAAATAGTGCAGGGACCCAATGGTGGGAGGGGAAAAAACTATACACAGGCAGCTAGCGAGGAGGACCCATGGTCCTAGATATCTCTATACCAATGCACAGAGCTGGGAAATAAATATGATGAACTTGAATTCCCAGCACAACAAGCAAATATGATATAATAGGCATCACTGAAACCTGGTGGGATAAGTCTCATAATTGGAATGTAGGAATAGAGGGGTACAACCTTTTTAAGAGAAATAGGCCAAACAGGAAAGGAAGAAGAATAACATATGTCAGGGATACTTACACCTGTGAAGAAATCCAGGACTTAAATCCTGGAAATCAGGTGGAGAGCATCTGGATAAAAATTAGAGGAGAAGGAAGCAACAGTGATGTTATTTTGGGAGTCTACTACAGACTCCCATGTCAGACTAAGGAACTGTATATTGCCTTTCAAGAACAGATGACCACACATCCAGAAAGGAGAGAAATAGTAGTGATGGATGACTTCAACTAATCTGATATTTGCTGGAAGTCAAAATGAGCCAAAACCTCAAGGTCTAGCAAATTCCTTACTTACCTAGAAGTAGGGTTGCCATAATTGTCCATTAAACCCTGGGGCAAAATGTAGGACAAATTCTAGACCAAACTGTAGGACAAATGCAGGACAAAACTCAGCCCAAAATGTAGGACATTTAAGGTCCTCCGTTATTCTTAAATGTCCTACATTTTGGGCTGAGTTTTGTCCTACAGTTTGGTCTAGATTTTGTTCCACATTTTGTTCCAGGTTTTAGTGGCCAATTATGGCAACCCTACCTAGAAGACAATTTATTTGTCCAAAAGGTGGAGGAGGCAAGAAGGGGATCAGCTATTTTAAATCTGATTCTAACCAACAGGATGACTTGGTTATGGGGTGCAAGTGGTGGGATTCTTAGGGTGGGGATAATCATGTTGGTTATATAGTGGAGTTGGTTATATAGTGGAAAGAAGCCAGACAATGGCCCAGTACAGACTGGCACAAAGCGCCAGCCTGGGGTTGATTTTAGGGCTTGGAAGAGCAGAGCGTCCGCAAGCTCCTGAGCCCTACCATGCTGCCTGGGCATCATTTTGGCATGCCCACATTCACATGGCAGATGCGATGATTACATGCCTTGTGTGCTGCATCCAAATGGCATAGTGCACAAGGGATGTCACCGTGTCGCTTCAGGAGATTTTGTGGCTCCTTTTTCATTATCGCAACATACAGTCACCACAGCAATGACCCGCAGGAGAAAGGGGTGGTGGCTCACCACCCCTTTCTGCCTGTCTGTATCCGCCCCCCCCCCCCCATAGTCAGAAACACATTCTAGACTTTAGGAGAGCTGACTTCAATAAACTAAGGGAAATACTGGGGGTCATCCTGTAGTCAGGAATACTAAAAGAGAAGGGAGTTCAGGATGGATGGGAGCTTCTCAGAAGGGAGCTACTGAAGGTGTAATTTCACACTATTCCAATAAGGAGGAAAAATGGGAGGTGTCTCAAGAAACTGGGTTAGATGACTAAAGAACTTTCAACTGAACTAGGTTTTAAACAGGAGATGTATAAGAAATGGAAAAGGGGGGAGATCACTAAAGAGGAATTCAAAAAAATAGCTAACACATGTAGGGGTAAACTCAGGAAAGCTAAAGAACAGAATGAGCTCTGGCTTGCTAGAGAGGTTATGTAAAATAAAAAGGGCTTTTGGGGATACGTCTGTAGCAAAACGAAGAAAGAAATGGTAGGGCCACTATGTGGTGAAGATGGAGAAATTCTAACAGGGGACAGAGAAAAGGCAGAACTACTCAACTCCTTCTTTGCCTCAGTCCTCTCACAAAAGGAAAAGTGTTCTCAACCTTAGGAAAATGGAGCAGAGGACACAAGAGGGGAAATGCAGCACAGAAAGTAATCAGGTAGTACAGGGATACCTCGTTAATCTGAATTAATTTAAGTCTCCAGGATCTGATGAACTACATCCAAGGGTATTAAAAGAACTGACAAATGTAATATTGGAGCCATTGGTAATAATATTTGAAAACTCCTGGAGAACATGAGAAATCCCAGCAGACTGGAGGAGGGCAAACGTTGTTCCCATCTTCAAAAAGGGGATAAAAGAGGATCACAACAACTATCATCCAGTTAGTCTCACATCAATACCAGGAAAGATTCTAGAGCAGATCATTAAACAGAGAGCTTGTGAACATTTAGAAAACAATTCCATAATCATAAAGAGTCAGCATGGATTTCTGAAAAAGAAGTCATGCCATACTAATATGATCTCTTTTTCTGATAAAATTACATGTTTGGTAGATGAAGGGAATGCGGTAAACATAGCATATCTTGATTTCATTAAGGCTTTTGACAAAGTCCCCCATAATATTCTTGCAAACAAGATAGTAAAATGTGGGCTAGATAATACAACAGTTAGGTGGATTAGTAATTGGTTGACTGTATGAACTCAAAGGGTGCTCAGCAATGGATCCTTTTCATCCTGGAGAGAAGTGACCAGTGGGGTCCCACAGGGTTCTGTCCTGGGCCTAATGCTATTCAACATCTTTATCAATGACTTGGATGAAAGAATAGGGGGCATGCTTATCAAATTTGCAGATGACACCAAATTGAGAGGAATAGCTAATACCCCAGAGGACAGGAAGGAAATTCAGAATGGCTTTAATAGATTGGAAAGCTGGGTCAAGGCTAACAAAATGAATTTCAACACAGAGAAATGTAAGGTACTCCACTTAGGGCAAAAAACAAATTGAATTGCATAGATATAGGATGGGGGACTGTATATACTCGACTATGTCAATCTCATATATAAATCAAGGGCAGGTTTTGGGGCCAGAATTATGGATTTTGATATGACCTGTGGATAAGTTGAGGGTAAAACTTAGGGGCATGCCATGAAAGATGTAAAGGATGAAGCAAAGGAAAACAAGGCAAAGAACTTACAAATTTCCAGCAGGCATAACTATATGTGCTCATACTAAAGGCTGGCTGGATGAAAAAGTAGAAGGAGATTAGTGCTTCCAGGGCAAACTAAACTTTTGCCTTTCATCTATATATATATGTGTGTATGTGTGTGTGTGAGAGAGAGAGATTATATGATATATATAATATGTATAATACAAATGATTAAAATACAGTACTTACATTGACCAGTGGATAAGTTGACTCAGGTTTTTGGGGCCAATTTTTTAACCAAAATTTCTAAACATATACATGAGTTTATACAATATATGTAAAAGGAAACTAGGAGTCCTAGTAGACCACAAGTTGAACACGAGTCAACAGTGTGATGTGGCAGCTAAAAAGGACAATATAATTCTAGGCTGAATCAACAGAAGTATAGTGTCTTGACTAAGGGAAGTAATAGTGCCACTGTATTCTGCTTTGGCCTCACCTGAAATACTGTTCTGGGCACCACAATTCAAAAAGGATGTTGAGAAGCTGGAGCGTGTCCAAAGGAGGGCGACAAAAATGGTGAAGGCTCTGGAAATCCTGCCCTAGGGACCTGGGTATTTTTAGCCTGGAGAAGAGATGGTTAAGAGGTGATATGATAGCCCTCTTTAGGTATTTGATGGAGTGTCATATTGAGGATGGTGCAAGCTTGTTTTCTGTTGCTGCAGAAAATAGGACATGGAGTAGTGGATGCAAACTGCAGGAAAAGAGAGTCCATCTAAATATTAGGAGGAAATTCCTGACAGTGAGAGTTGTTCAACAGTGGAACACACTCCCTCAGAGTGTGGTGGACTCTCCTTCTTTGGAGGTTTTTAAACAGAGGCTAGAGAACAGCTGGCAGACTCCCCTGACGAGCTACGTGGCCGCCGGGAGGTCGCACCAACCAAAAAGGCCCTGCCGGGCCTGGTACGCCCCCGCATGCTTTGCTGGGAGTGTCAGTAAGCCCAGCATGCTTTGCTAGGGCCAAAAAATCATCTGATTGGCTGGCTGAGGGGCCGGGGAGGAACTTCCTGTTTTGGTCGCTTTAGGAGGCTCAGAGGACCTCTCTATGGTCTTGGTTTCCGGTCCTCCAGAGAGCTGATTGGTTGGCTGCCCTGGAAGGGAGGAGTGTGCTCTCGGCCCCTCCCTCTTTGCAGTGGCCTATATAAGGCCTTGTTGCCCGGCGTTTGGGGCCATTTTTGCTCGGCTCCCCACCCTCCCTCGGGTTGGTGTGTTTTTGTCACAACTGAGGGGTGGCAGCATAGGCCATGATCTGCTGAGAGTGGTTTCCAGGGCTATGGAGCACTGGAGAGGGAGTCCTTTGGACCCGGGTATATTGAGGGCATACGTTATGGCCATTGTGGGGGCCATTACGTTATTACGATACCCGGTGACTAGGGGCTTAAGGGATAAGAGGCAATCAGAACCTCACATAGCAGCGAGATTGCACTCCCTAGCCCATAGGTCATCCCAAAATTGCGTTCATCGATCAACCGGGGTGTTGTTCGATTTTACACATCATGACCTCATGCTTTGGGCCAACCCTACACTGTTTTAATGTTGAGTTAATAAAGTTGTGGCCATTCCTCCAACTATGGTGTTGTGTTTATTGTGGCGGCGCCCCTCCTAGGCAAATGGTCATCTGTCAGATATGCTTTGATTTTGAGTTCCTGCATGGCAGAGGGTTGGACTGGATGGTCTTTGAGGTCTCTTCTAACTCTGTGATTCTGTGATTTTATGTATTATATATGTGATATATAAGCCTAACCTTTTAAAACCATTGTGTGATATGATTGTGCTTTGCCAGCATTTTACTGGGCACACTTATGCTCCGATACCCTGTATCAGTGGAGGATTGCAGATGCGACTGTGTGGCCAGTCAAAGAGGCAGCCATCCAATGGGATGGTATCTAGGCAGAACGAAGTCAACAGCAGTGTGTTTATGTGACAGGGTGCATGCTTGGTGGGGAGGTGACCAAAAACATTATCCAGCATCATGGTGTGCCATGTGGTTAGGCCACATGCATTCGGGGCACCTTGGGAGTGGCTGGTGCATACAGTGGAGTTTTGATTTACTTAGACAAAATGCAGGTTCAAACTGCTTTTTCCTGCCCATCTGTTCTTTCCCTATGACCTGGGAGATGTAAGGCTGGTATTTCCATATTAAAATGTGAAGGCAATGATTTTCTTTCCCATCTTTACTCATGACATCTCTTCTGAAGATGCCATAATTTTCAAAACCATAGGAACTAGGAATAACCATATAGATGAGTAACAACTATTCAGTTACGTGTTCTTTTATTTGTATGAATGGGGACAGATGTGTATAACATTTGGCTGTTTAAAATCAATCAAAGACTCAATTCTTCTAATCTAGAGAACATAACCCCTAGCCTTTAAAATGTGTGTTTGGGAATATTGCTTTACATGAAAAAGAAACAATTAGACATTCTAGTTAGAAAGTTCAGAGGTTAATTCTAATAAGACCACAAATAATTTATTTGCGTTAACTTCAAACTTTCTAACAATTAAGCCCCAGGACAACATTAACTTTTCAGCACTCACTTATTATTGTTACTCTTTTAATTAATATGCAGATTTCTTGCCCTGGTGGAGCAAACACATTTGTTTCAAAAACAATTCAGAGACTAGAATTAGGGCACTATGTGAACTCAAATGCCTTTCATACCTGGAGAAATATAGGCAGATGGTTACAGACAGGAGCAAACTCTTTCAGTTGGAAAAACACAACTGCACCTTCTACTTCTATGTATGAATGGCTTCCACTATTGTGATTAGATTATATAAAGAGAGAGAAGTGGAGGTTTGTATGTGAAAGAAATAAAACCATAATGTTTTCTAATTAGTAAACATACATAATTTAAGAACTAATTGACCAACAAGTGTTATGTGCAACCCTGCTTAACGCAATTACCCAAGTCATTTATAAAATGAGAAGATAGCTACTACCAGAAGAACTATAAATAGTAATTAAGTGCAGCTAAATGTTTGCCTACTTTTATATCACCTCTGGCTCTTTGCTCATCTGTTCTCATAAGCTAAGCAAGTTAGGACTGCTTGGCTTAAAATACTTGTGATTCTAAAATTATTTCAATGCTATGATCTTAAAAATTATTTCTATAAGCTGATATATTGTTGGTACATGACACCAGAAAAATTGTCTCGGATATATAAAGGATAATTGATTATGTACTGAAAATGTAAAAAATCAGGAAGGGACTTGGTGGATATAAAAAAACCTAAAAGATATTGGACTCAAATACAAGATGTGATGTAAAAATATATATATAATAATTAATATTTAATTGAAACTTGAACTTTTTCTGTTGGGAATGATGAATGAACAACTGGAGAGAAGACACAGAAGAATCATTCAATATATGGTGACTATAGTCAGATTTTCAATGCTCAGAAATGGGAAAAATTATTTAATTCATATGAAAGAAGCTTGATTATTTAAACTGAAGGATTTAGTGGAAATGGACAAATCATCTATTTTGAAAATTCATTGGCAAAGTTTTGGAAAGACTGTAAATTGTTAAATGACATTTTGGAGACAAATAAGGGTGATTTGAT
>NC_056522.1:291317970-291330028 GCF_019175285.1 Sceloporus undulatus | reverse complement strand
GGTTGTTTGTTTTATCCATTAAAATGAGTTAAATATATAGATGAAGTGTTATTAATATGTAAGATTGAGAGGGTTTGAAATTAAGGGTGAAAGATGCCTGTTGAAGAGAGAATTCATGAAGATAGCGTTATATGGAAAGTAATGTTAGAAAACAATTTGGAAGTTAGAAAGAATGAGAATGTGTAATGGAAATGAAGGGTTAAATAGTTTGGAAGGTAAGAGAAGTATAAGGGGAAAAGGAATAGAGGTAACTGAGGCTGTAAATAGATTGAGGGTAAGTGAAGAGTATGGAGAGGGGAAGCAGAAGTGGAGAGGGGAAGCAGAAGTAGGGATGGATAGTCAAGGGGGATAGAAGGAAAGGGAGGAGAAGGAATGGAGATGAAATCGAGAAAGAAGGGAAGATAGATGGCAAATGTAGAAAGGAAGGAGGAGAAGATAAAGGAAGAGGAAGAGAAGGGAGAAGAGAAAAGAAAGGGGGAGACAGAAAGATAGGGAAGGAGGGGGAAAGAATATGAAAAAAGGAAAAGAAAATGAATTGGGGGAGGGAGAGAAGGAGTTATGAAGAAGGTGAAATCGCTGTTGACCATGGATAAATTTACACCAGAAATGTGTATTTTCAAGATTGTGTTTAAATGTGTTATATTTGAAATGTTTTTTTAGAGATCTAAGTTTATATGTGAATATAATCAATAAAAATATTATTCAAACAAAGAAGAGAGAGTTAGAAGTCATATTTTTATTTTGTATTTTGTTATTTGTGGTATGCATTTTATTTTAGAGATAGTGAAAGGTCCCGTCAGGCTCAGTCATCTGCATATTATGCAAATGATATATGCTGATTTTGATAAATAAGATTCACCCTGTGTAATTTTCAGAAACTTATCTGAGCCCACAGTATACCAGAGGAAGAAAACAAAGAAGACAACAGAAGCCCTATTGAACTAATAATAATAATAATAATAATAATAATAATAATAATAACAACAACAACAACAACAACAACAGTAGTAGTAGTAATAATAATAATATAATTTATTTATATTCCGCTTAATCTCAAGCAATCCAAGTGGATTACAACAGTAAAAATAGCAAAATACAGTTAAAAGAAAGATGCTTAAAAATACAAAAACCCATTCCTCATCCCAACCTTAAAAGTAGTTAACACTAAAAAGAAAGTAAACCTAGAAAGAAATCAAACCTATAAAACCATTAATATACAATCAGAATTAAAATAGAAAGAGATATCAATGAGAGTTCCATGAAAAAAGTGGGGGGAGAGGCAGAAAGATGTTCTAATCTGGAAAGGCCTGCCAGAAGAGGTCCATCTTAATGGCCTTCTTAAAGGACTCCAAGGTGGTAATTTGACAGATCTCATCCAGCAGGTTGTTCCAGAGTCTAGGAGCAGCTGCTGAAAAGGTACGCTGGGTCACTGCAGAGAGTTTAGTCCTCTTTGATTGGAGCAGATTCTTCCCAGCAGAACAGAGAGTGCGGGGAGGATGATATGGGAGAAGGCACTCCAGCAAGAAATCAGGACCCAGGCCATGTAGGGCTTTAAAGGTTAAAACCAACACTGTATCTTGCCCAGAATAAGCAGCCAGTGGAGGGATTTTAAGACTGGCGTGATATGAGCAAATCTTGAAGTGCCAGTGACCAACCTGGCTGCCATGTTCTGAACCAGATGAAGTTTCCGAACTTGACACAAAGGTAGTCATGTAGAGTGTGTTACAAAAGTCGAGCTGAGAGGTTAACAGTGCATGTGCCAGTGTTTCAAGGTCTTTCCACTCCAGGAATGGGCGCAGCTGGCATATCAGCCAAAGCTAATAACAAGCGCTCCTGACCGTTGCATCCACCTGAGCCATCAGGTGGAGAAGCGAGTCAGAGAACACCCCCAGACTAAGGGGCAGTCTGTCACATCTTCTCTCATAAGCATAGTTTGTCTTTTCCGTGATAATGGAGAAAGAGGCAAGGGTTTGGACAGGCAATAAATGTATAAATATAATTGTTTCTCCATTTCATTTGATTGACAGTATGAGGCCTATAATGTTTTTCCATTAACTAATATAAAAGAAGGTATTATTGATCTTCCACCTACACCCCTGGGTAGTATTATACCTGCTTTGTTCTTTCATCATAAATCTCAAGCACCATATGATTTCTACCCTACCTTAATCTAATTGCAAATTCCAATAACAGTAAAATGATGGAATCAACAGAACTTACCAAAATTCCTACTGAAGCACTGGATATATTCTTGTTGGGACTAACATTTGGATTTAGGCCCATAATCTTGTATATATTTAATTTGGCTGTGCAACAGTCTGGATTCTAAAATATTGGTGAATAGTTTAATAATCAGACTTCCATCCATCTTTACACATTATAAGCACAATATTAATATAGTATATTATAATAATATAACACTGCTGCAATATACAGTGGGCCCTCCCCATATGCGGGGGATCCATTCCAGACCTCCTGCATATGGGGAAAAGCACGTACGCTCAAACCCCATTTGTTTTAATGTTCCAGCATGTGCCACAAGCATGCACATCATTATATATATATATATCTCCCACAGCTTCACCTTTAATGTAAGGTTAAAGCTGTGTATGGTGCATCCGCGTATGGTGCAGGCGCACTGTATATGCATTCCACAGCTTTATCGCATTCAACTTGGATTTTGTAGATTTCAGAAGGAGACCTCAATTATAACTGTAAATAGAGATGTATGAGCATGCTGCCCTCAGCACTAATAATGAAAGTCTTTGAAACATCAAACTTCTTTTAATCTGGGATGAGAAATTGAGGGAAAATGTCTGTTCTGAATAAAATCACACTGACTTCAGTAGAATGTACCCCCAGTTCGAGGTGTATAATCTTTCAATATCTACCTTACTTTTGGCTGGCAAGAGTGCCTATTTTGAAGTAAACTCCAATGACTTTAGTGGTACCTTCCTCCAAATTGAAATTTATGCAGTGGCAGTTTCAGTCTTGCAGCCATCATGTTAGTTTTTTTAAAAAGGAAACATACCAGTTTCAGAGCAGTCAGTATCACAGATTTTCACAGATTTTCTGCCACCACACTCTTTTCCTGACTCCCCCTAAATCCTGCTTTTCTGTCCTATGCTATACTCAGCATGCTACAGTGATTGAAATTTTAAAACAACAACAAAAAAAATAGAATACACGCACATATGGTCCATCAGCAAGAGAGAGGAGGAATAGCAAAGGGAAAGAGAGAAAGAAGAAGACACTGACACCACATAACTGCCAATATTGCAACTGCCCCAGCAGCAACATTTCGCACTTGGAGAGACTAATGTGAATGCAAGCTCATTGATGGGTTTCCCCTGTCAATAAAAAGGAATGCAGCAGCTACCGTTTGGAAGTGCCATTATGAAATAAGTAAGTATTGCCCAAGATGCTTAATCTTGGTGGTAGTGCCCACTTGGAAGTAAGCCCTGCTGCTTTTGTGAAAATTATGGGCTCTACAGATGGGCAAGAATGGACGGTGAGACGCTGCCCCTTTCTGTCTCTGATTGGTGCCATGGCAATCACACACCACGGCACTGATCTGGCATCCATAGAGACAAAAAGGAGCCAGAAGAAAAATGGCTCCTTTGTGTGCCCTCGAAAGGGTGCCACAACTGCCGCCACGTGGCTTGATGACACCCCTTTGGCACAGTGCTGTTTGGGTAGTGCACCAAGGAGGCATCATCATGGTGCATGTTGTCTGAACAGGTGTGCACCAAGATGGTTCCCGAGCAGCTCAGTGAGAGCTTTGAGAGTGGGAATGCTCAGCCCTCACCCTGCCCACAGGCCAGTGCTTTTTGCCAGTCTGTAAAGGCCTTACTTCCAGGAGCTGTACAGACTTGCAAGATCAGCGTTAATCATGGGGAAGTTCCTATTTGGAAGTACCCTCCCCCCCCCCACACACATACTGATTTCAATGAGACTTACCTTCAGGTTAAAGTACATGGTACATAGTTTCAGCCTTAATCTTTGTGGGAATACCCATTCAGAAGTAAGCCCTGCTGCTTCAGTGGGATTTACACACAGGTTGAGTTAGATATTTCTAAGTAGCCAGTGTCAGACTAGACACAATCTAATCTCAGTAAGTATGAAGGTGGGATGTAGGGAAGGAAAGTTCAGCTGCCTGAAATAGTGGGTTGGAAAACAAACAAACAAACAAAAACCTTGGTTTGGTGAGCCTCTTCCATCCTCCATATCATACATACTTCTGGAGGGATAATACATGTCTACTCAGAAGTAAGGCCAATTGAATTCAGTGGAACTAAGGTACCAAACAGACCAGCATTTAATGCTGGCCTTGAGGCAGAGTGGGCATGGCATCTGCATGTAATAGTGCCACTGTATTCTGCTCTGGTCAGGCCCCACCTAGAATATTGTGTCCAGTTCTGGGCGCCACAATTCAGAAAGGACATTGAGAAACTGGAGCGTGTCCAAAGGAGGGCGACAAAAATGGTGAAAGGTCTGGAAACCATGCCCTATGAGGAACGACTTAGGGAGCTGGGGATGTTTAGCCTGGAGAAAAGAAGGTTAAGAGGTGATATGATCGCCCTGTTTAAATATTTGAAGGGATGTCATATTGAAGAGGGAGCAAGCTTGTTTTCTGCTGCTCCAGAGAACAGGACCCGGAACAATGGATGCAAGCTACAGGAAAAGAGATTCCACCTGAACATTAGGAGGAACCTCCTGAAAAAAAAAAAAAAAAAAAAAAAAAAAAAAAAAAAAAAAAAAAAAATAGAGTCTCCTTCCTTGGAGGCCTTTAAACAGAGGCTGGATGGCCATCTGTCAGGGATGCTTTGATTTGGATTTCCTGCATGGCAGGGGGTTGGACTGGATGGCCCTAGTGGTCTCTTCCAACTCTATGATTCTATGATTCTATGATTCTATGCACGCTGCATGCCCCGACGCTGCCCCGACGCTGGCATCACACTGTGCTCGCGACCACATGGCAAGGGGTTGGGGCAGTGTCATGCTGCTGCTTTGACACAGCACTTGGACATACTGTGCCAAAGGAGGGGTGAAAAGCCACCACGGTGGTGTCAAGGGCACCTTTTTGCTGGTGCTAAAAGGAATGGCATTTTGCATTCTTTTTAGCTCCAGCAAAGCACCGGATTGGGACAGCAGAGTGTAGCTGCTACAGCCCCAATTCAGTGCTGAAAGGAGCAGCGGGAAACCACTCCTATGAAGCCATCTGTTCAGACCCTTTGTGCCTTTTTCACTCAGAAAATATCCCTCTTTCCTCAGTCCTCACTAGACAGGAAGGGAAAACTGGCAGGCATTTTATATAAGGACATGTGGCTTTCCTCTGAGAGATGGGAAGAAAATTTAGGAAAGGAGTGGGTGAGGGGATTACAGTGGGAAGGCACACATGATGCTTTTGCTTCTGCATGACAACTCCAATGTTGTGGAGGGCTGTGCATATGTTAGCCATGAAATGGGGCTGAATATAGCCATGGGGGTAAGGAGGGTGAGCCTGGACTTTGCTAAAGAGGCAGATATTCCAAATATGGGAAGGAAGCAAAAAAAAGAGGGACAACAAAACAGATGCCTCAAACTGCAGTCAAAACAAATCACAATTATATTTGTTTTGTCTTTTTTAGTTGTATTTATTTTATTTGTTTTTCACTTTTAACCCACAAGGGAAAAGGTGCTGCTGTTGTCTCAGGAACATGGGAACAGTTACCAATGCCAACAGCATCATGTTGATTGCAAATTTAGACCTGGGGATTTGCAGTATAGCATCAAGCACAGATATCACAATTTTTTCATAGTTTGGATTCACCCACAGTCTTACTAATAATAGAAATGTTGTCTTCAGAGGCTTTATCTAGATCTTGTGCAATGAATAAGTAACTTGGTTTATTGTCCAAAGGGGAAAAATCATTTCTAAACAAAGATCCTCCATTTAGTAGTCACAAAATAAAGCTGGTGGTGCACAGTTCTGTGATAGTTTGAGGTGCTTAGATGAAAAACAGTCTGTACATTTTTCAATCCTGCAATTTCAGGTGGCATTTGTTAAGGTAAGCTATGCCATATCTGATATAACAGCTGTTCTGTAGCATTAGATATGGCGGTTTTGTGTAACTGAGAAACTTTGCTCATTTGAGCCTTGTGCACTCTTTTATTATCTGGCCCTGTCAGTGGACTGAGGGTTCTTTAGGAGGCTATGGTGAGTTACTTACATCTGCACAGGGAAAAAGAAGAATTTGAATACCAAAACCTGCAGGGCCGATTCATCTTTCTGTCCTTAGAACTGTTATTATTAGAAAGTTCTCCAGAATACAGACACTATTATAACATGGCCCATAGCTAGACAGTTTATTTAGGATCACATTCTAGGAGGAAGCCAGACCTACAAAAGCTCTGTATAATGAACCACATCATTTGTTTTAACACTTCTCCCAAACCACACGCCTGCAAAACACAAACAATAACAACAAAAACCCTTCATCAAGGAAATATCTTAGTGTAGCATCTTCTGAGCTTCCTGAAAAAATATTCCAGCTCTCATGTTGTAGATGCTGGTTTCGTAGAAAATGCATGTAATAAGCACTATACTTGCATTTTGAAAAGAACAAAGCAAGTGCATTTCCAGAGAAGAAAAAGGTCAGGGCACAGTCAACTGTGTTGAAACCTTTACATAAATGCAGCTGCCAGTTGACTGACTTTGAGAATAAACTGTGAACTAGTTAAATCAATTTAAAAATTGCCAGATCTCAGTTCTTTATCACAACAAAGCATTCAGAATGTCATCATAGAACCCCAGATGACTGTGGTAACAGTCTCATAATAGTTAAAGCCAGAGTTTGGGGTATTTATTTCTGGATATAAAGAATATCATTGTAATGGGTTCTCAGGCCAATCAATGACTAAAAAAATAGGAGATGTTAAAGGTGGAAACTCCATGCTGAGTTTTATGGGATGGATATTATTAATGTAAAGTTGACAGCATTTCAGTTTCATTATACAATATACAATTAGAATGAGGGGAAATAAAAGAACCAAGCAACATCTTTGAGATGGACTGATTTGTTTTAGCACAAGCTTTCTCCTCCTCCTCCTGCTCCTCCTTCTTTGTGTAGATATCAAGATGTCCTTCAGATGTACTGATGGAGTTAGAAGTACAGTCACAGTATATTGGAGTGTGGGAATCAAGCAGTAATAGGTTATGGAAAAATGCAAATTGTGGCCCATGTAATAAACCTTCAAAGAGTTGTATGAGGTGATATAGCAGATGGAAGGATATGCTTTCCCCACTGCAACTCCTCTCACTCTATATATTTGACAAGGTTGCTATTATTTTCTGCAGCCTGTGGCCCTGTGCCTTTGACAACACTTCAACTGCAGATATTGGCCTGTAATGTAACATTATCACTGTGCCATGGAAAACTGCAACTATCGCCTTTTTTCAGGAACATATATCAGGCAACAGATGGTATCTTCCTCAGTCTGCTGGCAGTCTTATTAAGAGTTGTGAGCTTTAATTTGCAAATTACCTGAAGGTAATTTTGATCAGTAGGGCTGTGAAGTAAGGATACACTGATTTTATTTCTGAAATAATTTATCACAAATTTATCTACTATATTATTATAATAGGTGTATTATAGTAAATCTAGGAATGGTTGTACCTGTCCCTTTTGGTTTCTATCAGCTTCCCATTTTCCCAGTTGTTGTTTCTGACTTATGATAACCCTAAGGTGAACTTATCATGGAGTTTCCATGGCAAGATTCATTCAGAGGAAACTTGTAATTGCCTTCCTCAGAGGCTAAAAGAATGTGACTTGCCCAAGGTCACCCTCTGGGTTTCCATGGTTGAGTAGAGATTGAAATCCGGCAGGCCTGATCCAGGGACAACTTACAGAGAAGGGAGGCTTAAAGCAGGGGATTTGCCTCAATTGCAGGACTGCGATCCTACAGTGACTTGCTACATTTGACAGGCATACCCAGGAACTACTTACTGGCAAGAACAATGGGTTCCAGATTTACCTCCCTGTCCACAGGAGCCAAATCCTGAACAGTCATTCTTTCATTGGTACTCAGTCCCACTGATAGTAATCCTTAGCTATGGAAGTGATCCAGTTAACAGTGTTGGTCACAGTGTGGGTCTTTACAAGGAAAATCTAGCTACATGAATTGAAAGTGGGAGTCCTCAAAGGGGACAAACACATTCACCTCTCTGTTGCTTATAAAGCTTAAAGGCTGGCACCCACATGGGAGTCAGACTGCCTTATGCCAGGAGTCAATTACAATGGGCATATCCCTGGGGAGAGAGTAGTGGGACTGATGTGTGCATGTCAAAAGTGGAACATCCCTGGCACTGAGGATGGAGCTGGAAATACTATCCCTTTCCCACTGGATGCCCCCTGCATGCAAGTAAATGAAAAGGGCTTCTGTTTAGTTAAGTGGAAGGCTTGTGAGAGTTAATGCTTCCAGTTTAGAAAAGGATGAGGCAGAAAAATAATGAAAAGTGGGGGTGAGGAGTCTTAACTGACAGTTCCTGTCTAAGATAATGCTCTTCATTTAATAGCATCTCCTGGAAATATTTAACTGTAGTGTGCCCTTGTGTCATTTACATAGAAACCATTGAACAACTCAAAGTGTGTCAGTGGCAAAAACATCATTAATCACAGGGTGAAGCATTAGGTTGCAGCAGAAATGCAATGTCAAGCTAAAGTTTGCCTTTGGCATATAAATAGCCTATCACCACAATGCTACACATCTCTACTCAGAAGTCCCAAAGTGTCTGATGGGCCTTAATCCCAGATATATGCAATGAGAATGGCAACCTATTTCTTATCATGGTCTTTAACCTGTTCCTTTAAAAAAAAACTACTTTGGCAATTAAACTTGATCAAGATGGTAATCCCTTCTCTCCCAGCTTCTCAGAAAGTTTTCAAATCATTTATTAGCCCCAATGAACTGGGCCTGAACAAAACACAGCCTGAATACAAGGCCAGACATCTAAGATAAACGAACAGTTTGCTTCTATTGCACAAGGTTAGGCAAAGTAATTCCATTTGAAAAATTACTTTGTACTCAGCATGGTAGCATGTGCTAACTTGATTCTGAAAATGTTATTTATCTTTGCTTTGTCCAAGAGACATGAACGGTGTTCAGGCATTTCTCTTGTTTGCCAATGTATATCCCTCAGAGGGCAATATATTTTGTTGAGATGTGAACGCCAATTCAGCAGCAAGAAAAAAGAAAGAAAGAAATTAAGTAGCTTACATAGTCCTTTGAATAACTAAGGTAACATTTAAAATGTAATTGGTTTTGCAAACTGACAACTAATTATTGAATTGCAAAAAGGATGTTAGGCGTTTAGATAATGAAGTGTCAATCAGTGTAACAAATGTGTCACTTTCTTTAATATATTTTAGCTTGTGAAATTGTTTTACCTTTCTTCCTTATCATTCTGACCAATGTATATGTGCAGATAACAGGGATCTAAGAAATCTAAAAGATGCTTAAGTATACTCATGATCAATCTTAATTTCATAAGCATTAATAAATATGGACAAAATATATGGGGACTGTTTTGCATGTGCATTTTTGTATTCTATTTGTTCCTGAGGCTGCCTTTGAATTCCGAATCCATTGTTATAACAGGACCAAGGCAGATAAACATTAAACAGGAAAGACCACTTCTGTGCTTGAGTTGGTTATTCTTCCACTAGCTTTGCACTCATGCAGAACTTTGCTTTAGCTCAATCAGGTTAAAAAAAAATGAGGATTCTATCCAGGGCAGAACGCAATACAAAGTAAGATCATAATATTAAAACAAATAAGCAAACAAACAAAAGCAGAGTCTGAATCCATACCTGCAAAATAATTCAGTTTCATTGCACAGTATCCAGCTCCAGTTTTGCTTTGTTAGTGCCACACTCCCCCTTTAAATTCAAATTGATCTTAGAGCCACACATTTCCCCCAACCAAACCCATATCAGAATAAATCGGTATTTCTGCCTTTGGCCACAAGTCCAATGAATCCAGTGATTTTTTGGGCCACATGCCTTCAATGGCTACAACATTGTGATTTTTTTTTTTAAACTTTCCAGCATGCATATCCATATGAAACAATAGGCATTTTGTTTTCCTGTCTCCCCATGGAGCAGTGAAACATAGGCCCGATACACACTACCAAGAAGTGTTGTCCCAGCGGCAATTCTAGGGCTTGGGAGCACACACAAGCCACACACTCCTGAGCCCTAGTACGTGCAGGCGGCACCATTTTTAAGCAGCACCACCCACATGAGGCATGTAAAGACGATGTGTGGGCGTCTGAGCGCCCACACATCTAATGCAGGAAGCAGCGTCCTAAGGTCTGTGACACAGCTCTTATGAAGTCGCAAAAAAGGAGCCGCTCCAGGCAGCTCCTTTTTTACTGTGCAGCTGTGCCGCAGGGTCTGGTTGCTGCGGCAATGCTACACAGCACAAAAGGCTGGCATTTCCCTGCTGGTATGTACTGCGCCATAGTTGGGTGAGCTTGGTCCAGTCAGTTTCTCTCAATGTGGCCTACATCTCTGGTAAGAAAAAAAAAGCTGGAGAATAATGTAATCTAGCTTGAGGCTACTGAGGTTCATTGGAGGAAAGTTACTATTGTTGCTGCTAAATAAATAAATACAACATATAACCCCATGAGTGAATGGCTTCTTCAGCTATTCCTAAGACTTATTATGCCAGCACAATACTTTGGAGAACTTATATAAGTAACTCCATTACAGCCATATTTTGTAAGAACTTAAGAAGCATCATACTGGATGAGACCAAAGATATATCTAATCCAGCATTGTATTCATGGTTGGCCATAGCTACCTATGGAAAAGCCAGCAAGACAAGAGTCTCTGTGTTAGTGGATAAAATGCTATATCTGGTTTAAGTTGTTTGAATCCTAGGTTCAGGGTCCTGCTTTGGACAGGGGATATCATGTAAAAATAAGGTATCAGGGAGAGGACTAGAGTGGAACCTTTCCTTCAGAAGTGACAATTATCTGCAAAGTATTTGTTATAATTAAGAATTCAAAATATAATTATTTAACTGCTGTTGGAATTGCTGCAGTTCATGAAGAATTTACATGCAGTATTTCTGAAACACACTGTTCGGGTCTCATCCATTAAATTCCACAGACAACATTGCCTTAAACAAACAGTCTTGAGGAAGCAACACAAAAAGGTTTGGGCACAGACCTTTAATTCCAAGGATATCGCAGGACACATGTACCACCACTAAGGCACTGAGAAAATCTTAAACTTCCCCTTACACAAACATGATAAATTCTCCACCTAAAACTGTTGTAGCTTCTCTAGACAAACTCTCCATCTTAGGGAAGAAGAGCTAGTGTGAAAGGCCCTTTAAAGAGGGTCTGTCTCTGCTGTAACAGCAAGATGTCAATATGGACTCAGAGGAAGAGAGGCCCCCAAACCCCCAGAAGAGAAAGTATCAGAAGCAGCATGAAAGAATTCAGCTCCAAGCACAAGAAAACAGCAGAGCTTGACCCTGTAGAATCTGTCTTAATTAGTGAAAACTATAGTCCAACAGTTTTATTTAAATACCCACGAGACACTGAGTTGTTGACCTCTATCTGTCTCAGCTTGCTTTAAACTTTGCTTCCAGCATTACTTCCTGTCCTACATCTCTTTGACTCTTCTGACCCTTGTCACATCTCTGAGCCTTTTTTATTTTTGTCTGCTACAACTTTGCATTCAAAGCTGATAGGATATTAATGTGTTTATCCAACCTTGGCTGCTTGACTGACTAGTCTTTTTTGTCTTCTCCTCAAAACACTGATGCCCCCGTGAATCTCTATGCACTGGCCTAGGTCTGTCTTTATTGCTCCCCCACACTGGCTGCTTGTTCAATGAACTCTCAGATTATACTGGGTACTTGCAGCCTCCAAACAGGGCAAAATTAAGGACTAGGATCTTATTTAAGGATCTTATTATCTTAAGGATATTATTTCTAAACATGTCTGTTTGTTTCTTTGTTGTTGTTTTTTTTAGAAAAGAGTAGTCCAGTGTCCCAAAATGCT
>NC_056522.1:291293442-291317960 GCF_019175285.1 Sceloporus undulatus | reverse complement strand
ATCCATCCATCCATCCATCCATCCATCCATCCATCCATCCATCCATCCATCTATTGAGATTATGAAGCATACAGATGCAAGCACAAATATTTAGACTGTGTAAAGTAGGAAAGAGTTAGTGCTCTTTCAGGGGGTTATATAACTGCTTTAAATAACTATCTTCTAAAGAGGGAAAGAACCTCTCTGCTTTCAAGCAAAATGTTATGGTTTGAGCTGAACAAAGAAAGAAATTTACAACACAGATTATTCTCCCCATCCCACCACTCCCAGGGCTCACTCAGAAACATGAATACATTGATGGACCATGGTTATACCTTAACTCCCAGGTGAATTGGAAGGGGGACAAAGTGTAGCCTGTGGCCTACAAAGCTGTTTTTGTACTTTCAGGGCCTCCAGGGATTTGAGAGTTTTTTCCTACAAAAACAATTCGCCCCAATATGCACCTAAAGAGCATGGAAGCATTTTCGTCACAATTTTAGGTCCAGGAGATGACTTCTTCTAAACCTAGAAATGAACATGAAATTATTTTGGTCACTTTTCTTGCCTGCCCCCCAAAAGGGGAGGGTCTCTCCTGGGCCTAAAATGGTTCAGGGGGCTGCAAAATATGGCAAAAATGCCTCCCTTCCCCTTAGAGATCATTTGGGGATATTGGGGAGCTAACATTTGAGATTTCTTTGCAAGAAGTGTAATGGACGATGCAGCTGCCCATGGTCTCCTAGTCTTTTACAGTTGTCCACATCTGAAGCACTACAATCAGTACTACAATAAAGTCCCATTAGTGCTCTTTCTATAGTAGTGTTCTTGCTACAGCTTCTTAAAATGGTGAAGAAGCTGAGGTATGTGAAAAAATGTACTTGAACATTGAGATGAATATGACAAGAAAAATAAAAAAAGAATATGTGTTGGAAAATTTTTATTGAAGTAAGACAAAGTACAGAAAAATGTATTAGGGGTAAAATAAGTTACATCATGCATTCTTCATAAATACAAGGCTATAAGTAAGTTCTTTTCTTTCCTGGGGTCACGAAAATGATATCAAGAAGAGAAAGTTAATGCACATTAATGTGAAAATGGTTTTATTCTTTGTATGTAGCATATGAAGTTAATAAAGATTATATATTTTTTTGAAAAATGTAGTTGTCCAAACCAAACATGGGGAATTAAAAATCATAATTTTAACCCCACAGTTGCAATTCTGCATTGTCCTCTGGGTAACAAAGAGAAGAGACTCAAGATTCAGAGGGTGCCAATATTGAGGCAGAGCTGCAGCATCAGTCAATAACAGTGGTAAATTACAGGGTGGTAGAAAGAAAGGAAGAAAGAAAGAAAGAAAGAAAGAAAGAAAGAAAGAAAGAAAGCTTTGGTGGATGAATTTGTAAAATTGTTTTAAAAATTGCCATGAAAATAATATTTCTATGAACATATATACATACTATCTTATAAGAAAAAATAAAGAGATAATGTTATTGTGTGCAATGTATGTAAATATACATACTAAGACTTTGATTTTGATATATATCCAGAATGTAGCTTTCTTTCTGCACAGTGAGAAGGCATCAGCTCGATTTTCTCAGCTAAACATGAAGACTGGCTGAGAGAAAGCTGCATTGCCCTTGACATTGAACAGCGCTGAAAATTGAGCTCCAAACCATCCAGCAAGGATTTAAAATGTGCAAATGAAAGAGTTTTTCCCATGAATATTTATGTGAAGCCGTGCTCAATTTGAGCAGGAATGATAAGGATGCACCATTGATAATATGGTTTTAATAGCATTTCTTATGAAACCAATTTGAAAATCCTTATTAAAAATAGGAAATGGCTCAATTCAGGAAGAAAGTGACTATTTCTCAAAGTCTGGTTTCTACTGGAGAAAAATTGCATGTCCAATTTATTAGTGTTCTCCCCTATGTTTAGTAATATCAGTCCTCTTGAGACTCTCCATGTCCTTCATGTGTGGGCAGCTAGTGGAGGGTAAGAGGGATGCATTGGCCCTCCAAGTGGTCTGGGAGGATCACATACATCCCCTGCTTCCCCAGCCCTGGAAAAAAGATATTTTATCCAAAATGGCCCTGGGCATGTGGGAAGCTCTTTCACCACACTGTTGGCCCTCTCTGGGATGTATTAAGCCCGAATGAGGCCTTTTCCCCCCCAATGGGATGTGAGTAAGAAGAAAACTATTTTAAAAAGACCTTTTCTGAGCTTAAATCAGCATTGTCCACCCCAATTGTGATAAAATTGGCCCTTATGACCGTGAAGGGGCATTGGTAGCCATTTTGAGACAATTGCCTTTAAAGGGGGGTCCTGGGTGCTATAAAACCATCCCTCAGGGCTGAACCTTTCCCATCTGTCTTAGCTAAGTGATGGACAACTATGGGCCTCCACATGTTGGACTGCAACAAGAATCTAACATCAGACACCAGTGGCTGTGCTGTGCAGCACTGCTGGGGGTTGTGGTTCAGCAATATTTGAAGGACCTCAGGTTGTCAACCCCTGTCTGAGGCAGAAACAGCATCCTAATTTTCATCTTCATCAGGTTAGACAGCATAGAAGGACGGGGAGATTTTTAAGGCCTATCCCAGCCTGATAGGACCATCTGCTGGGAGAAAAATGATAGCACCTTTATGGCCCCTTAAATTTCAACCAATCTGCCATGGAGCAAACTTTTGTGGGCAAGAGCCCATTTTGAAAATTACTGCATGAACCTAACATAGGCACATATCCACATGATACAGACAGAATAATAATGTATATGTAATTTACAAAGTAAGTCCTAGTTGTCCTGTCATGTATACAGTGCTGTAGTTTTGTCACATTGCTACAGATAAATAGAGAATCCAATTAAATGAATTCCAGTTCTAATCAATGGATTTGTAACACAATCTTGACTAATTTCTATAGCAAGTTTGTAAACATCTAAAGAAGGATAATTACTTTCTGTAGTAATTTACTACAGAAAATAATTATCTTTCTTTAGCTCTTCAAGATTTGTTTAGACTTGAGTTCTGCAGGGTCAAAGTTGCTTATGAATTATTTAATTTTTTTCAAGTTTATTTAAAACTTGTAAAGTTTATGTTTAAATATCACAAAAGCTTCACTGAAAGAGTTTGGAAGGGAAACTGTTGAACTGGAAGTTTAAAGTTTAAGGTCTGTGAACTTGTGTCCTGTGAGGCTGAACTGTCCCCACACTGACTTCAAAATATTCACACACACACACACACACACCATTTATTCAAATATTATAGTTGTTTGTGGGTTTTTCAGGCTATGTGGCCATGTTCTAGGAGAGTTTCTTCCTGATGTTTCACCAGCATCTGTGGCTGGCATCTTCAGAGAATGCTTGGAGTTGGGTATATATATTGTGTGACCTTGAAAGGCAGGAGTGATTTGCATGTATATTGTTCTGTTGCTAATGGCAGGCCTCAGGATAAGAGAGTCTGCAAAAGAGCATTAGTATCTGCTTGATAAGTGCTCATTGTCTGCTGGGAAACCACTGACCCTGGGAGATTTTTCATTTGCATTTGTTGAGTCATGATCTTACAACTGCACCCTGCACACCCTGACTCCATCCCAATGCCAGAGTCACACTGACTCCCTAGCCCCTGCACCTGTTCTTCTGAAATTCTTTAGCTCTCTTGTCTGTGGACACATATATGGCCTATATCTCAAACTCTGACTCCGTGGAAGTCAAGATGATGAAACTAAGGCTTCATACTTTGGCCGTATCATAAGAAGGCATGCCTCATTAGAAAATACAATAATGCTTGGGAAAGTAGAAGGTATCAGAAAGAAAAGAAGACCACGCACCATATGGTTAGACTCAATCAGGGAGGTCTCTCAGGCTTTAATTCACAGGACCTAAGCAGAGCAGTAGGAGATAGGGGGCCTTGGAGATATCTCATACTTGCCATGAGTCAGGGTTGACTCATGGGAAGGTAACAACAACAACAACAACCTATACCTCTATGTTCTGTACTGTCAGCTCTACTTATACACAAATTGTTTATCCATTGATTCATCCATTCACACCTTGAAAATATTTTAAAAGAAAAATACAAAAAGCAAATGTTGATTTTGCCATTTTATATACGGACACCATTTTACTAGACCATTGTTTTAATGGGACCTGAGTGTTCACAGATTTTGGTATCCACAGCAATGCTGGAACCAAACCCAAGTGGATACCAAGGGGCCACTGTATTCTTTTTATAACAATTGCCTAGAAAAATCATAGGACTGTACAGGCTGCTTTTCTACAAACTCTCTAATATTTATTCATCTTAATCCTGACAGGCTTGATCCCACCATAAGTGTCAGTTACCCTGGCAAATTTATTCCAGTTCTCCTAAGGGTAAAAAAAGGTAGTTCCTTTAAAAAGGCATAAAGTTTAAACACATACATACAAATAAACAAACCCCTTTATCTATTTGTCTAATTGTGACTGGCATAACTTAACAATGAGAGCCAGTATGGTGTAGTCTTTGGAGAATTAGATCATGATTCTGGAGTCTTGGGTCTGATTCCCTGATCAGCCATGGAAACCCACTGGTGACCTTGGGTGAGGCACACACTTTATACCCAGAAAACTGCATGATAGTTCAGTTTAGGGCCACCCATAAATCAGAAATGATGGCACACAGAAACATAATCCCATGACAAAGAATCAACCTGTCTTCAAACTTCATTTATTATTAGCAAATACATTTTTTTAAAAAAGTTATAGCAATTTCTTGATTATTATTTTTTGTAGTAGTAGCAACAAAGGGCATGGACATTTGGATTTCTGAATCAAGATTTGGAATCGAGCCTGAATAGAATATTGTTGTCATCAAATTGGCCCAAGTGCCATATACTGTTATTCAAAGACCCTAAGCAAGGCCTGAACCAAATTGTGTGGTCAGTGTACACTCTCATTCATCAGTGTATAGTGTGCTGCATGATGTACTCCCTGCATATTTAAATGAAACACTTTCCATCTGGCTGTGTGTGTGTGTGTGTGTGAGAGAGAGAGAGAGAGAGAGAGAGATTAAATGAAACAGAATTCTTGAAACGAGTGCAATGCTGTAAAATATACCTTCATATTTATACTGATTTCAATTTGCTTGTGCTATGAGGGTTTATTTTTAACTGGAAATGAAAGAAAAGAAAAGACCAGTTCTGAGCCGTAGGGGCTGGGTCTACAAAAATGTCCAAATCAATAATCAATTTAATCAGCAATAAAGCAATGAGTGTGTTTAGGCAGAAGGCTCTCCTTACTGCTATTGGTGGTAAAAACCTTTCCATCATAAATATTTCATACCAAATATTTCCAAACACAGACTGGGCTTGATATTCTGCATGCATGGTCAGTGCCTGAGGTGTTCCTTAAAATTCATTTATTTATGAGAAAATAAACAGAGCCTGAACGTCAGGTTTGAAGTATGTGGTAGATTTTTTAAAAAAATCTATTATTTAAAAAGCATTTGTTATTTCTGATAACAGCACTTTAATCAAAGTGAAAAGAATAAAAAGCTGAAACTTTCTAAGCAGAGAGGTCCTTGAAAAGGCATTTCCCCAGAGAATTTTACTTTTAGTTGAATGTGGACTATTTGAAAATGGTTTATCAAGTTTGTGTGGTGCTATTTTATTTTATTTATTTATTGCCTTTTATTAACATTCACCTAATGACAAACAGCTGCTCCTTATAGTTGCTTGTGCAATTTACAAAATTTACACATGAACTACACAGTGTTGGGCTATTTAATCAAATCAATGCACAAACACAAAAAAGAGGCTTGAATGCTGAAACAGAAAGCATAAAATAACCACCAGGTGTTAGAAGGCTCTACACGTAAAATATTTGCTCTTTGCCTTAAGTATCTGGTATCTACCTGGTGTGGGGGAAGAGAGCAAAGTCATGTAGAGAAAGAATTTACAGATCAAGGATGCAGAGCAAAGAATTCACAAAAGGCAGATCTTGGATCCTGACTGTGAAGCATGGGATAATGATGATGATGATGATGATGATGGTATGATCAGCCCTCCGCACCCACAGATTCTTCATCCATGAATTCAACCAACCACTGTTCGAAAACATTCATACACATTTTCTTTTTCAAAATGCAAACCTTGATTTTGCCATTTTATAGATAGGTTTGAGCATCTATGGGCATAATGGGACTTGAACATGCACAGATTTTGGTATCTATGGAAGCAAACCCCACCAGTGGATGCCAAGGCCGCACTTTACTTATGAGAGAAACACAGCAGCTAGTCTTTATCCACTCTATCCAGGGATATGGAAACAAGATCAGAGGAAGTGAAAATTGTCAACAACATTGACCATTTAGGAGATTATTGCACCCAGGAATTGTGGCAGGAGAACCCATATCTGCTCATGCAGCCCATCTGCAACCTGAACTTCTCTGCAGCTTTTTCAAGAATGGGAAAGTCTGGGTTGCAGATGGACTGCCTGAGTGGCTATGTGCTGCCTACAGCCCAGACGTGGGTAAATGCGATAACACACATTTCATCTTTTAAATCCCCTGTCTCTCTTGCTGGGATTCCTGGGTGTGATAATCTCCAATATCAAATGTCAGTTCTATCAGTAGCATTTTAAAAGGGTTGGGAATTGTAGGCCCATCCAAATGTAGTTGAACTGCAGATTCCAGTATTCCTCACCATTAGTTATGCTAGCAAGAGCTGTTGGGAGATGCAATCTAGCAACATCTGGAGATCCAAATGGTTCCCACTGCCACATCATACCCAATATTTTCAGTGTTTTTTCTGCCACCTCCAAATATTTTGTGCCACTTTGAATGATGAAAGGATCTAGAGAATTAGAATTCTTGCACATTTATGTGGCATTTTGGTTGGTTCTGCTAAAAGCATTGACCAACTGTGAATGTTCCTGTTTTAAAGGCAAGAGGGAGGTCATATCTGAGCCAGCCCGAGGTAGTGCAGAAGCAGATTAAACAAACAGACCAGTGCCAGCTGAAGGACTACAGGGTTGTGCAACCACAAACAGGTTTACAAATGGGGGAAAGGGTGAGGGAATAACACCAGTGCCAGCTGAAGGGATGACAGCCAGTTATTGTTGTTTAAAAATGGCAATACATGTGCAAGTTTTCTTGAAGTGGGGAAATGTTATTCCAAACCAGAAAAGAAACAGGCACTTGAAAGAAAGAAAGAAAGAAAGAAAGAAAGAAAGAAAGAAAGAAAGAAAGAAACTGTTGCAAACTCAAGCAGCCATACTGTGCACACTGGGTTACACAGGATTCTTCTCCTGTCTTATCTTAAATAGTTTGATGCTTTTCTTCCCTCAGAGCAATTTCTCTAACCCTTGGTTCTCCCACTTACTTCAGCTTCTTTATTATTAAATGTTTTAATATACTTGGTAGCATGTTTCTGATGTTTTACTTATAAATCACTTTAAGCCACTCCTTTGTGAACATGAAGAAAATAATTTTTATTTATAGAAAGAACTTATTATGTTATCTCTTTTGATAGTTGTTTCCCAAAGCTTTTGGTTGCGTGTCCATCACTTCACTTGTTAGAAATTGACTTTATTTCAGTTCACTCAGGCCCGTTACAGACGGGCCTTTTAGTACGGTGTCAGTCAGTTCTAGGGTTAGGAAGGTGCGGTGTTTCCGCACCCCCCTAACCTTAGTACGGACTGAGTCCGTACAAAATGGCGGCGCCCCATCTACATGGGGACCGCCATGACGATGTCACGACCGCGCCGCCTCTATACGGGGTGGTGTGGACGTGACGTTGTTGCTCCGTGCCAGGGCGCTTAGTGCGCCCTTTGCGCGGAGCAGGAAGGAGCTCCGTTTCGGAGCTCCTTCCTGGTTTGCGGCACTGCTTTGCGTCGCTGGGCGCAGCCTTCAGACGGTTGCGCCCAGCAATGCAAGGGAGAAAGGGGCCAAGCGGCCCCTTTCTCCTCCTCCCTGCCACCACGGGGTGTCCTTGGGGCTTGAAGCCCCAAGGACACCCTTTTCCAGGCTGCGGGGAAGTGGCCTTTTGCTGCTTCCCCGCGGCCTGGAAAGCAGCGGTTTGGGGCCTCAGCGGCTGCCGTTCTCACCGCTAAGGCCCTGATACCCCGGGGAAAGGGGCGGGTACAGGCCGGCGCTTTTCAGCGGTCTGTAACGCACCTCAGTGACTTCAGTAACACTTCAGCTGTGTTTTAATTCTTCACACACACCTTCCACTAAAGCACTTGACCTGGAAATTATTATTATTATTATTATTATTATTATTATTATTATTATTATTATTAACCTTTATTTATAAAGCACTGTAAATTTACGCAGCACTGTACATACAATCTTTTAGTTAGACGGTTCCCTGCCCTCAGGCTTACAATCTAAGAAGACACGACACAAAAGGAGAGGGGAGTGGTGGTGGGGAATGGGATCAGGTCCAGCAGTTCCTCTCCACATCCGAGGCCTGGACCAAGGCAGATCAACTGGAGGAAGGGCTTGGCTTCTTAATGGATGGTTAAAAGGAGGCTTCCTGGGTCAGAGAGGGGCTCACCTCAGGGAATGCTTCTCTAAACAATGTAGTCTTTAATTCAGTTTTGAAACTGGGTAGAGAAGTGATGAGGTGTGCATGTGGGGGAAGAAGGTTCTAGGAGTAAGGGGCAGCAAGCGAGAAGGGACGAATTCAGGAGGGGGCAGTAGTAGTCCTACACTGTGACAGGAGACCTTGACTACAAGAGCGGAGGGTGCAAGTAGGAATGTAAGGAGAAAGAAGGTCAGATAAGTAAGGAGGGGCCAATCCATTGAGGGCTTTGAAAGTCAATAACAAAAGCTTGTACCGGATGCGGAAGGGGAAGGGGAGCCAATGAAGGGAGGATAAAAGAGGAGAAACATGGTCAAAGCAGCAAGCGGATGTGACAATATGGGCAGCTGAATACTGGACAGAGATTAAAGGATGGAGGTGAGAAAGAGGAAGCCCTGTCAGAAGGAGGTTACAATAATCTAGTCGCGAAATCACTAGGGCATGGACCAGAGTCTTGGCAGTCTTGAAATGACATGGATGTGGCCACTAAGTGGAACTGGAGCAGAAGTTAGTACAGTTCAAGTGGCAGGTGTGTATGAGTCAGCATTTGGAAGCTGTGCATCATGGGACATCTGATGCAACATGCACAGTAGGTGAAGTCAGTCAAGGGGTGCATCATGGGATACAGTATGATGCAACATGCACTGGGTATGAAACCAGCAAGGTTTCATTGGTGGCATGGCTGTCACATGACTTCACAGAAGACCACCTATAAAAGGGAGAAGGTGACTATCTCCATTGTTGGTTGTTGGTTGGATTGTTGGGTTGTTGTGGTCGGAGACTGGCAAAGCACTTTGTTTGTATATAGAGCTGTGAGTATCCAAGACAGCTGTCTGGTACTCTGTGCATTCTTGTATATAGCTTGCAACAAGTGATTAAAGCCCTCATGTTCAAGAGAGCTTTGTTGTCCATCTATGTTACTTCTTCAAGCTGGCAGCTCAAGGTTGAAGCCTGTGTAGGGGGAATTTTTCCTTGCAGCCCGAAGCCTTTGCAGACTTCTCTCCAAAAGCCTTTTTGTGGCATCCTGTCTGCATGGATCAACTCTGCACATGCTCGTAGTGGGCACAGTGCGTCTCCCTGTGCCCCAACATATAAATCGTATTAACTTCTTTAGTCATAAATTACATTTCCACAGAATAAGTGAACATGAGCCTTCCCTTTACTGGCTCTTCACTTCTAAAAAATGTATTACTTTAAACTGATTTCACGGGACTTCTTTTGCCCTTCTAAAATCTTTCCTCTTTAAATGGCAATCTGAATCTAAACCCTTATTCCCTACTGCACTCTTGGCAGTTCTAAGGCACACTCCTCTTTCTTAACGGTTCCTCCTCCTTTTTATAGCCTCTCATCAGGCAGGCCCCCCTCTTTTTGCCACCCTGAGTCTGATTGGCTGCTCTGAACATTTCATTGTGCCAGTGTCTCTCCACACATACAAAGAAGCATTTGGAAAGGACTATTATTCCAAATATCACCCCTTCATGCAGGGTCCCTCCATTTGATATAAACTTAATATTAAAGGATCTGCCAAAAGGCTTGAAGCATGGAAAACAACTGTGGAGGAACTGTTTTGACCATATGAGGCTTAGCATGGGATTACTTAGCTCAAAGGAATCTGCCAATAATCAAAATCTGCATAACCCACCTCAACAACAGAAACAATGGTGTGTGTGATATCTGTGTTTGCAGGTAAAACAGAAGTTCAAGAGTTTCTCCCTCCAGGAGAGAGATGACATTGTCTAGGGACATCTGCATTGATGACCAGGCAGCTGTCAACCTCCTTGCACATTCTCCCATCTGGAAAATACATTCAAGTCCTGAAATTGTCCTTGGATAGATTTTGCCCTATATCTGCCGACTTTGGCAGTTTGTCTCAGTTGAGTTGAGACAGTCTCTCTGTCTGTTTCTCCCTTGACTCCTCAGCACATGCAGGCCAACCACGATCCTAAGGCAGCATGATGATCCAGACTCACTTCACCATATACCCTTCAATTGGAATTCCATGTCTGAACTTGGTACAGTATTACACTCTGCTAAAATTGCTAGGTCGCTATCAGCTACCACTTTTATATCATTAGTTCTTGAATTGTATGTGTTTTGTGGGAAAATTGATTTCCTTTTTTGCTCTTTTAAATAAAACTACATTTGGAACTTCCATTCTGGAAGTTCAGTTTTTCAAACAGTTATACACAGGTCTTTAGCTACCTGAAGCCCTCTCACAACCATCATTTGGGCAAGTCAAATTCCCCTATTTGAGTATTGATTGTGGGTGCTCTTTTGGAACCGTTGCATTTTGGATAACATATGCATATAAGCATTTTGACAGGATAAATAGATTTGCCATCTCAACATCACTAGTGGTTTTTTGTTTTTTTAAGAATTGAAATTGTTTTCCCAATCTGAATTTTTAAAATGTAATTTTATTTTATTTAAAATAATTATGCTTCCCCAAGAATTCAAAAGGAATTTATCAAAACAGTAGCAGCAAGACAAGGAGAAAATGAGATAGATCTCTCTTCTTCAACCCAGGAAAGAATTAATGCAATGGTGCATGCATATACATATATACAAACACAGGGGATTGAGAGAGAGAGAGAAAGAGAGAGAGAGAACATTATGACTATATCTACCTTCAGTTGAGGTTTTGTTAGGATCTGGGATTGTTAAATTGGAAGAATGTCTGCACTTGTGCTGGTGGCTGACCTTCCAAGTGTGCCCAGAAGCATGTATTGAACTGATAATATTTTAAGAGAGTTTAATCTAGTTTTTACTTTGTTGGCTGTAATTTAATGCATTTTTAAAGAATGTAAGTTATTTTTATTGTTTTAAATTGTTTTAAATTGTTTATATTGCTTTTACTTCTGCAATGCACTGATATGCTTTGCTAATGGGTGGATCAGGAATATATTAATAAAATAAAATATTAAGGAAGTACTGAGAGCAGGTGGAGGAGTTGACTAAAGTTTTGCAGCAGTGAGGAAACATATCTAGGGGGTCTGAGGTATTTGGAAATGTCCACATCTAACATTACAATTTATTTCACAAGGGGATGCCCAGAAATACATTGAATAGTTCTGTGTTTATATTAGCCTTCCCCCAGCCCCAGTCAAAGAACATTTGGTGGAGATGTGACAAGAAGTGTCAAAAACCAATGTTGAATGTTGCTATCTAAACTAACACAAATCACTAGTCCAGATGAGACCAAATGTGGCTCATGACTTGGAGCCATGAAATATAAAGAAGTATCCTGCCATCTTCCTTGGCTTTCAATTGGTTTTAAGGACCTAATGCAAACAAAATGTGGGCAGTGACCTTTATGCTCGAAACAGTCTGAGCCCATAGTATATGAAGGAGCACTTCCTGCAGCATGAACCTGACCAGTCACCTAGATCACAGTCTGGGGTCCTTAGTCTTTGGGGCCATTCCCACTGGGCCATTATGCGACGTATATCGCTGCGTTCTGACTCAGATTTTTTCTGTTCGTATCGAATCTGACCATCTTCCCATTAAAAACGGACGCAAACAGACCTTGTTTTTTTACCCCTGTTTTCGTTCCCATTGGTATTTTTTCTGTGGTAATTGAAGGGGTTATTTTGCTCCCCGTTCAATGCCCATTGCCTCCTTTTTTAAAAGCAGCTGTCAATCAAGCCACTTAAGTGCTTGACATCACAGCCAATCCGCTGCTAGGCGCTTTTCCTCTCCGGAAAGAAAGAAGGAGCCTTTATTCCCCTCAAATCTATTCTTTGTTCGTCCTAACCCCTTTGCACCGAGGTCTTCTTGTCTTAGAATCATAGAATCATAGACTCATAGAGTGGAAGAGACCACACGAGCCATCCAGTCCAACCCCCGCCATGCGAATCCAAATCAAAGCATCCCAGCAGATGGCCACTAGCCTCGCTTAAAGACCTCCAGAAGGAGACTGCACTACAATCTGGGGAGTGTGTTCCACTGTCGAACAGCCCTTAATGTCAGGAAGTTCTTCTAATGTTGAGGTGGAATCTCTTTTCCTGTAGCTTGCATCCATTGTTCTGGTCCTGTTCTCTGGATCAGCAGAAAACAAGCTGCTCACTTCTCATACTGACATCCTTTCATATTTAACAGGGCTATCATATCACCTCTTAACCTCTCTTCTTCAGGCTAAACATCCCCAGCTCTGAGTCGTTCCTCATAGGGCAGTTTCCAGACCTTTCACCATTTAGTTGCCCTCCTTTGGACACACTCCAGTTTCTCAATGTGCTTTTGAATTGATGCCCAGAACAACTGGACACAATATTCAGGTGGGGCCGACAAAGCAGAATACAGTGGCACTATTACTCTCTTGCTCAGACACTATTATTTTATGATGCACCCTAAATTGCATGGCCTTTTAGCGCCGCGTCGCACTGTTGACTCTGTTCAACTTGTGGTCTACTTGGACTCCAATCCCTTTCACATGTAGTTTCATTCAGCCAGGTGCTCCCCATCCATTTTGTGCATTTCTTTTTTGCCCTCCGTGCAGTACCTTACATTTCTCTATTGAATTCATTTTATTAGCTTTGGCCTTGGAAGAGAGAGTCCCTGAGAAGAGCGACGGTGCCTCTATTTACTCAAATCCTGAACGAGAGAGGCACCATTTACCCCAAATCCCTGGAGAGGAAAGAGCCTTATTTACCCAATCCCTGGAAGAGCAGGAGCCTCTATTTACCCAAATCCCTTTGCATCTGAGCTCTTCTGTGTCTTCCCATAGTTTCTCTGAAACGACGAGAGAAGGCACCTCTATTACCCCAATCCTTGGAAGAGAGAAGGAGCCCTATTTACCCCAAAATCCCTTGCCTCCCTCATGGTCCTGGGCTGTCTGGGGGGAATCAAGCAGGCATGTAATGCAAAGCCCATCTGCTGCTCAGTGATCAGCACAGAGGCAAAAATAATAGTTAAAATAGTGTTCAATAGGTCTCCTCACACGTCCGTCTATGAATGTGGGCAGGAGGGGAGGTTGTCAAGGGCATAATGTGTTTACTGCGTTTGGACTCAACGTAGCGCAATCGCCTTACCTGCTTCCCACTCCACCGTGGACAGGCTATGCAAACGGTATAGAACAAAATGGGCCGGTAATGCAGGAAAAGAGAACAAGTGGGCCCCAGGCCAGCCCCTTGAGCATTGCTCCTCCCATCCTCAAGTTCCGAATCAGACACCTTTCGTTCCCATTCATTGCCCCGACAGACTCGGGAGGCCAGGAAAGCTCGCTAAAAACTGCGCCGTACAATCAAAACTGCTTATCAACCATGATTCAGGTTTTTCAGGATATTCAATCACACGGGCGTCTATCGAATTCCAATGGCAATGATATCGGAGCAAGCAGATCGATGCGCACTCAAGGGATGATGCAACCATGATCCGCTTCTAAGCCATGGGAATGAGGCCTTTTGTTTTTCTCCTCTGAAGATTGGCTTTTCATAGTTTGAATAGGCTTTACATTCTCCCCTGGGAGCTAATTTGTCTACTTTTTGGCTGGTTTTCCTGAAGAAATTAGACTTTTCTTTTTAAAAAACTATCAAAAGCCTTTAGTAAATAGCACTTCGCTATTTACTTCCCCTTCCTCCCTTCCATTGGCTCTATCCCTGTAGTTTTAATAGTTTATTTCATGATACATGAGTTTATTTCAAAAGGAAGCTTTTCTGAGTTTGTTTTGTTAGCCACTTTAGGTAATACAATGAGTGAAAAATGGGATTGAGGGAGAGCCACATGGTGTAATCTGATGGAATGCCACATGGTGTCCATGGTGTTTTTTTTTTTTTTTTTTTTTTTTTTGGTTTTTTTTTTTTTTTCTTGTTTTTTGGGGGTTTTTTTTTTTTTTCAAACAATGGGGGGGTTTGTAGGTTTTGATTCTCTGCTCCGTCATGCAATTCATTGGGTGACCTTGGGCCACATTCTCAGCCCCAGAAATGATAGGTTCACCTTAGAATCACCATGAGTTGGAAACAATTTGAAGGCCCACAAAAACAAACACTACCTGAGGTTTTGTGTTCCTACCAGTAGCTCTTTATGTAGTGGATCCTGTAACAGTTAATGCCCTATAAGGATGGGCAACCACTGAAGAGTGATAGCAGACGATCAGGATGTAAAGGCCTAATGTAGGGTTGCCATAATTCTCTACTAAAAACCAGAACAAAATGTAGGACAAAATTTAGACCAAAATGTAGGACAATTGTAGGATAAAATTTAGCCAAAAATGTAGGACATTTAAGGTTCTCATTTTTTCTTACATGTCCTACATTTTGGGCTAAATTTTATCCTACATTTTGTCCCATTTTTTAGTAGAGAATTATGGCAACCCTTGCTGACTAAGGTGGCACAGGGAATTACTATCTTTGCCAAATGAAGGTGCACAATACCCAAAGCTAGCAAAATTATTCTACAATAACTCTCATTCATGGCAGTGCAAATATAATAAACAATTAAATCACTGATTGCAGTTTGTGTTTGCAGTAAAGTCGGAGGACAAGACACACACATATTGTGAATAAAACTTCCCTTGGAGGAAATACCTGAAATGTATTGAGGTTCAATGACTATATCTCTATGCAACCATAAGAGAGAACATTTTCCAAATTTTATTTGCCTTCTCAGCTGACCAATATCAAAATGTCTAAGATACATCTCAGCCTGGTTGCCTATAAAAGAACTTAACAAAAACGCAACCCCATTCTATAGCGATAGTTTTAGTGGGCCAACCAAAATACAGTAGCCCCTCCATTTTTGTGGGGGATCTGTTCCGGGCCCCCTCACAAAAATGGAAAATTGCTGATATTCAAGCCCCACTGGCTTGAATGGCAGTGCTTGACCCATTTCACCCCTTCCATTTGCCGCCCACAAACGGAAGGGGACAAAATGCGAGGATTGCAAATTTGAAGTCCGTGAAAATGGAGGGACAACTGTATATCACACTAATTTTATAGGTTTCATGGACTTCTTTAGGAAGTGATACAATTCCAAGAACATGAGAAAAAACAGTTATGTCAAGACCACACACATTATCTCTATCTCTCCATGTTATTTTACTGTGTCTGCCTGATTAAGAAGTTTGTGAAGCTTTGCAGGCTAATGTGATGTATTTTGCAACTTTTGATTGCCCCAATGTAAGTATCACTAGGAATGGGTCTTGGGTTTTGTTTTAAGCCTCATCTGTCTCTAAATAAAGACTATAGTAATAAAACTGTAAGGGAAAACTGTAAAAGAGTAAAAACTGTTATATTAACTGTAGTGCATTATATCTTTTATTTTGTATGCAGGTATTGACGGGGCATAGAGAACCTGAGTTTTATAATGTGACATTTCATATGTTGTGAAGTTGAAGAATTCTGAAAAGCATTTGGAGCATAAGATTAAAAAAATGAGAGGATGTCAGTGCTTAAACAATATTTATAGCCAAGGAAATATCTATTATGAAAAAAATATTTAAAACAGGTGTGTGGATATTCTTTTGCCTAAGTTTCTTAAAAGCAGGTAACATGATTTTTTTTTGTCCCTGTTTCCAGTCTGGTTCTCATTATCTGTGAAGGTTTACTGCTGCCTTCATTCCTTTGTGATTTTCTCCAAGAGAAAAGGAGATGCATCAATGGTCCAATGGAAGCAGGACTGAATGATGCCTTTTTACACAGATCTCCCATTTTAACTCTTATGGATTTTTTTAAAAATTGTTTTGTGTTTCCACATTTTTATTTTCTTTCACTCAGTTTTGCACAAGATAGCTAACATTTGACGGTTTAACCTCCTTACTTTACATTACATTAACTTCTGTTGTGTTCTGAAAGAGCCATCCTCCTATTGCATGCTGAAGGAAACAACTTGTCTTTTTCAACACACTCATTGAAGAAAAATAGTCCATGAAAACAGTAACCAGAATAAACTTTCCATAAGATGAGAATGCTTGTTAATCAAGGGAGAACCAGAACGACATAACATTCCTAAATTGACTGAATACTGCTGGACTTAGTATGACTTATTTGTGATTAAGGACATTTCAAACCAAGCTACACATTACTATTCCAGGTTTTGTTGGTACTGATGCAACAAATGATGTCTGTGGGTCACATGTGGCCCTTGGAACCTAACATTGCATCTCCCACCCCAAAGCTTCCCACATGACCCAAAGCCTGCTAAATTTGTTTTAAAAAAAAATCATACACAATGGTTCACTTCAAAATCTGAAAGTAATTTAAAATGTCCACAAATTACAGTGCTAGAATTCAAAGATATAGCCATTCTAGTCTGAAGAATCAGTGTTTAGAGAGATCTTGTAGCATCTTTGAGACTAACTGAAAGAAAGTAGTTGGCAGCATGAGCTTTCTTAGACTAAAGTCTGCTTCCTCAGATGCATATGCCACCATATGTATCTGAAGAAGTAGACTTTAGTCTATGAAAGCTCATGCTGCTAAAAAAATTGTAGTGGCTTCCCAGAACTGCCTGAGCCTCCCATGCTACAAAACACCCACTAATAATCTGAAAATCACCCCCAATCAAATCTGGAAGTGAGCTGATATATCACTTGTTGTGGTCCATGCAAGTAATGCAGCATGGATGGAGTGGGAAATGGTTCCTGCATCCTTTATAGTTGTCCAATCCTGCACTAAAATGTTTCACTTTTGTGGGCTAGAAACTAGTTAGAACTTGTGGTTTCTAGGAAGTCCAAAACCTTCATACAACTAGGGATGGGGTAAATTTAGTTCTGTTTGTAGTCTAGTATGAATGTGCATATTCTGCATGTTCTCTTTAAATTTTTGCCTCTCTGAATTTTACAATGGATTTTTAATTTTATTTTTAAAACATGCATACAAAAATACATATATTGGAGAAAGTGTACACAGTAATGCATATATTGGTTTAAAAAGGTCCAATGCATTGTATTAGAAAAATGTATTGTAAAATACTAATATTAGGTAAGATTGCATACACATTTACTAAGGTAAGCACACACAAAAATCCATACCTGCTTTGATTCACACATTTTAAAATGTTGAAATTTCTTGAAAAACCAAATTTAAGATTGGAAAGATTATGAAAAAATGGCAAAACTGAAATTGACAGATGCATCTCTCCGTATCACAATGCAATTATCCCTAAATCTATCCATGCTTCTAGGATGATTTTCAAAAAGAATATAAAATACAAAATTATTAGCAAACGATTGATTAAAAATAGTGTGCAAAAAGATCAAGAGAGCAAAGGGAATGACTCAAAATGATGACACAGGGATAGGGGGAGGGGAGGAGGAGAATAATAATATATTAATTGTTTTTGATAGCCAACAAATGGAAATGTTGCTAGGAAAGATAAGTTTATCTGTTTTCATAGTCTATCTATTAATGATGTTGAGATTTCAGGAGGTTTAGCAGAGATCCAAATGGCTTTCTTCCAAAGGAAATGGATCCCCTAGTGAGCATAAATTGACCACTCCAGGGGCTCCAGATAAAAATGCAACCATTGAACTTAGCTGATACCTGAAACAGGTGCTGAGTTCTGTTAATGCAATACTCATGTCATTCTGCTGATGAAGACTTAGGATATATAACAAACAACTAAAAGGAAGAAACAGAACTGCTGGTTCATCATTAAATATCTAGCAAAATGTTTGTGGAAGGTAACAGGGACAGCTGGTGACTCCACAATCACGAGAATCTTTGTTTTACCACTGATTCTGCCATAGTTTTTCTGAGCTGAATGGGAGCTCTCCTGGGTTTGAATCCTATCCCTTTAGAGGATGCCTTCAGCAGAGCTCCTGTTCAATTAATAGAAGGTGCAGAGAGAACAGTGGTAAAATCAGAACTGGATTTGCTTCTCTTGCTGAGGCTGTGAAAACGTGTTGCAAACACTGTCATTTTCTGGATAAATAGTAATGGTAGCCAAACTAGCCAGATGCTGCAGCCCAGGGAAGTACTTATATTTTGGCCTAATAGCTCTGTATTCCTGAATGTGCAACCATAAATAAATACATTAAACAGTCATCTTCAGTCTCATGCTACAAGGATGTCATGTCCTCTCTCTCTCCCTCCCCCTCTCCCCCCCCAACTTTGTGTCTCTCTCTTTCAACACCTGAGGTTACTTTTTAAAAACAGATAGTTACATTATAGTTCAAAGACCCCAAAAGTAGTTTGCTTTCATTTTGTAATGCTTATAAAAAGTGACTGGTTTCTCCCTGTTTTCAAAACCAACTAACAGAGTTACTTTGAACACATGAATGCTACAAGCCTATGACACAAAGCACAGTACAAGCTGTCACTTCATTAGTGAGATATTCCTGCTCACCATATAAGTGAAACCACACTGACAACATTTATAAATGGTAATTAAAAGTTGTCATTACACTACAAAAGACGTGATGTCATCTCTGATTAAGTTATTTTCACAATGTTATACTGCAGTTATTGCAGGAGGAAATAAACACAATTAAATACTTGCTTAAATGAATTATTTTTGGGATCCATCTTCTCCATCACTAGACTGCCTGTCTCTTGAAATCATTTTTAAAGCTGCTTTCCCTATGCTGAATTACACCACCATCTGCTCTTTCATGGTGAGAGAGATAATCCAACCTACATTGTACAGGCAGAGCCTAACACTCCACCTGCACAGTTCTATATCCCACCCCCTCCACAAACACACTTGGAATGCAGCTTTGAAACTCCCAGGACTTTTCTTGGTTAGGAGAAGGTAGGAAATGACCAGACAACATCCAACTGCAGTTTGCACCCAGGAGCAAACTCTTGGATATTGTATCCCCTTGGATCTTCAGTGATTCTTCATAGATCAGAGAGGGCAAGATCTGCTATCTTTTTTCCCTCTCAGCTGCAAAATTCTAGACAAGGCTTTGTGCAGCCTGCATGGCTCCCAGACCCATCTTCCTGGCCAGTAAATTACCACAGCAGCCACCTCCAAAGGAGTACTCTTCCAACAATACAGTAAGGTCCCGGTGCCTTATAAGGAAATTCAGGACTAGGACAAGAAAGGGTATGTTTGGTGGACACTACATTTTCCCCATCTGGATTTGGGCCTGAAAGATCAAGACAAAATTTGTTATGCTGTATACCACTGTTCCTGATAAAAGGACTGTCATGATTGTTAAAACATTATTACCTTTAGCTTCCACTGTCTTGGCTTTGTGGGGGTTAACATGAAACAACCTTAACTTGGTCTTAAATTGGCAGGTGTTTAAATCATTTTTGTATGTATTATTTATTCATGATAAATATTTCAGTACCACTTTTTATTTGCAGAAATCCCAAAGTGTCTTACAATATCACCATAGAATATTAAAGAAAGAAAGAAAGAAAGAAAGAAAGAAAGAAAGAAAGAAAGAAAGAAAGAAAGAATTTGAATGTATGAGAAAGTTAGAAAGAGATTGTGGCCAGAAGATATGCCATTACAAAGGTTACATTTTCAGTAAATAGTTTTAATGCCTGACATCATGTAGAAGGGAGCTCATTCTACAAGGTGGACCTCAACACATAGCAAACCTGTAGTGATAGAAGAATCAACAGTGTCCCCTGAAGCTGATAGTGGCCTATACATCTGATGTATAAGAAGGCAATCCTTGAGATAACCTTCAAACTGGTTTCATATTGTACACTTCTAATGTACTTAAGATACAGTAAGGGAAGCTTATTTTGACTCGATATGCTTCTGGGAATTTTATATACAGAAACTTGCCTTCAGCTGTCACTCAGAAATATTCCAGAATATTTCAACACTAGCAATACAGGGGGGAAATTATTAAGAATTATTAAATGTCTAGCTGTTATTGTACAGCTGTAACTGGCTACCCATAAGACTACAATTAGCATAGTTGACCAAGACTTTTATTTCCCTTTTATCCTAGTGAAAATGGGGACCTGTATATTGCATATGAATGAAAAATGAGAATTTACTTCTTAGTGACAGAAGGGGAGGGAACTCTTATACAGTGAAGGGGGATTATTGCAGATTTCACATTGAGGCCTTTTAAATTCCACTTCTTATTTGAGAGAGCACCTGCTAGAGAAACTCAGAAGGCAGCTGTCTGAAGAAATAAAGAATTTGCTATTTTCTAAGCATCCTCTTTCAGATCTAAATCTTATGGCATTAGAATGATTTGTTTTAGAATGCTTACCTGAATAGCAAGTTATGACCAACTGCAGATTTGACTATCACACTTCTCAGCAGATGTTTGGTTCCCTCCACCCCTATTTTGTGTGTGTGTGTGTGTTTCATGTTACATTCAGATGAGATAAGCTTCTTTGAGAGAAGGAGATAACAAATGCAAAAGAATCAATTTTATATGTCAGCACTGAAACAAACTGTTAGAAGAAGGTACCTCTACCTAGCAAGTATTTTAATCAATAGTCTAGTAGAATTTGACTTGTTTTCTCAGAAGCATTACCATTTTCTGGACGTTCCTCCTCGGGTTCAAAGTTATTTGAGTTTCAGGAGTGGACAACTATCGTGTGCCAAGGAGACCATTTCTGTTCCTGGGGCCATTTGGGGGGAGCACGAACTACAAAAAGAACCCCCGAAAAAAACCAAACCATAAAGAGCCAGAAGCCCACTTCTGGTTTTGAAAAATGCATATTTTGATGTTAAAAATATGTGTGTGCAACTTATTTGAAATGTGAATCATCATACTCAGAGGCTTCTGGGAAAAGCAATTCATCTCCTCTTTCTTCAGAAATATCTCCCAGTCTACCTTCTGCCCATCCTCTGTTACAGAAGAGAGAAAGTACCAATTTTGACCCTCAGTTACAACACAGTTATCTCATAATCAATATAACATATGTTCAATGTACCACTTAGGTCTGGGTATATGCAGTGATTTTTTTCCACTCAGAAAATATTTGAGAAAAGAAGGTATAATGTTCTTTATCCTGTACAGATGTTGCTGTCTTAACATACACATCCTGCAGTTCCCTAGTTGTCTTAATTCCTGAAGTCGCTGAGTTCTTATTTGCTGCATTACATCTGTTCTTCAGCATGTTTCATTTCTGACCATATGTTTTATTTAATGAGGAAATGGATAATATAATAATAATTCAGCATGAGCAGGGAAGTGTAATGTGGATATCCTGAAGACAAAATACTCAGCCTCTAAGGTGCCAAATAACTCTGTTCTCGCTTCTTAATTTATCATTAAACTGGGGGAAATGATTTGCAGTCTGATAACCTATGTTATGACTTTTCTCTGCAATTCTTTATGCAAATGGAAATATGTTGCATTGACTGAACTCAGTGGACTGTCTGCCAAATTAACAAGGATATAAGCAGGCTATAAATCAGTTAAACTTAAATCCAATTGTTATTTCCAACTATTGAGACCCTGACCCAAAAGAAGCTCCATAAATGTTGACTATTCATAAATGTTCCTATTCATTTATTCAGTCTGCTCTAGTTGGGACTAACAATTTAATTTATGTTTTAGTGTCAAGCTTCTAAACTACAGAACAACTTCTGTCAATGGCTATGTCATATGTGTGGTGATATCCTCATTTCTTCCAACACAGTGTCCAAAGTGTTGTTAATACAATCTTGCAAGACCTTTGTGTGCCATTGATTTAGCACTTGGGACTAGCTTTCTGCAGCTTTCTGGTTTGTACAGCTAGTTTGTCATAGCAAGTCTCCTTAGGGTTTAGCAATAATATGGGGAGAACTTGGCACAAGAACTAAAATGCCACTAATTACTAAAATGGCACAACTGTTTTCAAATATGGTGGTTAGTATGGAGGTTAGCTGCCATGTGAGACTAACATCTGAGCAACAACAATAACTGAGAGCCATAGCTAGGTTAAAAACACCACTCCAGTGTCATTCTCCAATGACTTAAGAGCAATTAAGCATTGTCTGGGGGAAAAACATGTAAATTACAAATGTTCTAAAAATCAATACTGCTAACTAGAGGCACTGTGAAGTCTCTCAGTTGCTTATGTGTTGAAATCAGTACAGTGGAAGAGAACTATTTATCCCCTCGTGTCTAGCCTAGTTTATCCTGCTTTCTCTGAGAGTATTTTACAGCTAGTTGTTAATCTTTAGGGCTAGCAGATACCTACACATTATTAGAAGAAAGGCAGAGTAGGTGAGACAGCTGGAATTTATTGTGTTCCTACATCTTGTTTGATTGAAACTAAATCTGAAATCCCATATGTACAGTAGGATGCGGACCCTCTTGACCTCAGAAGGATTTACTTACCATTATACTGAGCAGAATAGAATCACTTCACTTCCTTCTCCAAATAGTGAATCCTGCCCAGGGCAGTGCTTGTGTACCCAGTGAACAAAGAGCTAAAATGCCTAAGAGCTAACATAAGGGAAGTGTTGTTGATGGCTGTTTCATGTGTATGGTTGTCAGCAGCAGCTTTGCCTCAAAGAGTTAAGAGTAGGTGTATTAGTATCTTTTAATACATGTATTATGTGCTAAAAGTACAGCTAACATCATTAAACCAAGCCTGTATGCTTATGATTGATGTGTAAATGTATATGAGGTTTGTTTGCCTATCATTCTCTAGGCATAGGTGATATTATTCTGACAAAGCATCTCCTAAACCCAGTTTGTTTAGTGAGAGATTTTTGGGCTTGAAAAATGAAAAATACTCATGACTATCCTTAAGGAGTCACAGCATGTGGAGTTCTACTGCCACAGAGTCTGCTGTCTTGCTGTTTAACAAGATAATTCAACACCTAACAAATAAGGCCACCCAACTTATTGGGCCATCCAGGTTGCTCGGGGGGACCGGAGCCATCTTCCAGTGCTCCTGGGCCTGGCCAAACCCCAGCATGCTTTGCTCTGGGTTGGCTGGGCCGCACGCAATTGGTCCGCTGGAGAGGAAGATGTGGCACTTCTGCTCCCCAGCACTGGGAGACTATGGCCCTTTCCAGAAGGGCCTTTTAGTACATACTGTGTACGTACTAGAGTTGCCCGGGGGTGTCTCTTTCAGACGCCCCCAACTCTAGTATGTACACAGTACATACAAAATGGCAGCACCCATTCTACATGGGCGCCACCATTAGGACATCACGACCCTGCCACCTCCAAACGTGGCGGTGCGAACATGATGTCCTGGCGCCACAGAAGGGCGCCTGTGGAAGGAAGGAGTGGCTGCGCCAGTGACACAAAAGAGAAAGGGACCAAGTGGCCCCTTTCTCTTTTCCCCACCACTGTCAGGGTGTCCTTGGGGCTTGAAGCTCCAAGAGCACCCCTTTCCAGGCTGCGGGAAGTGGCCTTTTGATGCTTCCCACGGCCTGTAAAAGTGGCGGATCGGGGCCTCAGGGCTGAGGCCGGGGAAATGGGCGGTCTGTAACGTGCCTATGTCTCCCACCAGGCACCTAGGGTGGAGGTGCCCATGAATTGGCTGCACTGAACCCCGGGTGCAGCCAATTGGTTCATGGCCGCAGAGGTGGTGTCGGCCCTATTTAGGGGCTACGTAGTGTCTGTGCTCAGTGCCATACTTTGCTCGGCTCTCCTGATCCTCCCTTCCTCCATAGGATTGGTGCTGCGCTGTCACAAATTTTTAGAGCAGTGGCATAGGTCTTAGATCTGGTGGGCGTAGTTACCAGGGCTGTGTAGCACTGGATCAGGAGACCTTCGGGACCAAGGAGTGCTGAGGGCATGCGGTATGGCCATTGCAGGGGCTACAACAATTCAGAATCTCCCAGTGACTAGGGGCATAGATGAGAGCATGTGATATACCAGTTGCCTGTCTACGGTAGGCATTTAACCGGCTGTCCCTGTCATCCCGAAGCTTGGCCATGAGCAAACAATTTGGTTCATCGAACAACCAGGATTGATTGATGACACATCCAGACCTCATGCTTTGGGCCAACCCTACCCTTCTTGTTGTTTGTTATTAAGGTTTTGGCCTTTTCCCTCCATGTTTGATGCTTTGGTCTTATGTGGTGGCATCCCTTCATAGCAATGAAACACGCACACACTTTCTGTAATGTTTAGATATTGTTGCACTGTTGTGTGTTTTATCTTCCAGCTTATG
>NC_056522.1:291275759-291293432 GCF_019175285.1 Sceloporus undulatus | reverse complement strand
GTGACTCCAGTGGGTTTACATATATATTAAAACATCTGAAAAATCATAATCATAATAATAATAATAATAATAATAATAATAATAATAATAATAATAATAATAATAATAATAATAATACCGATTATTACTAAATTGCTATGTGCTGCTGGGAATAGGTGGCCACTAAAGCCAATTTTAATAATTAGAAAAACACATGTTACTTTTTGGACTATAACAGAATTTTCCAACCAGGATGGTTTTTGACTGCCAAGCTGTCCCTATGGCTGCATTCACATTGCAGAAATAATCCAGTTTGACATCACTTTAATTGCCATATCTCAATGTTATGGAATTCTGAGAACTGTAGTTTTGTGAGATATTTAGCCTTCTTTGTCAGAAAGTTTTGGTGCCATTCTATTGAGCTAAGTGCATCCATCTATCACTTTATTTATATACCACCTTTTCCCCAGGCTGGGGTTCAGGATGTCTTACAAAAAGGCAGAGAGGGCAATAAAACACATATAGGGGCTTGACAGACCACCCTGAAGGGGCAGCATGATGCTGCCCCTTTCTTAGCTGGATCGGGGCCATGGCAACCGCACACCGTGGCTCTGACCTAGCCTCGATTGCAGCTTTGAGGCACTCCTTCGGTGCTGCATTGTATGGATGCAGCGCCGGAGGAGTGCCATGATGCCACATGCCGTGTGGAGTGGTGTGCAGTGTCATGGCGCCCTGGGGACAGAGTCAGGGTGTACGTCATATGGACGTGAGGCCTTGACACCATTCCCCAGGCCAGCCTTAATGGCTGGTTTGAAAAGGGCCATAGTTAAAAACATTAAAAATTAAGGTAAAAATTAAAACAGTATTGCATAACAACATAATTAAAATCAATTAAAATCTTATTTTAAAACAGATTAAACATAGTTCAGCACTATGACCACTACCACTCCTTTTTTCTTTTTTCTCTTTTTGTACACCAATCATTTTGCAAAGGCTTGCTAGGAAAGAACGGGCTTAACCTGTCACTGAAACAAAAATAAAGAAGGAGTTTTCCTGAGGAGGGAGTTCTCAAATGAGGGAGCATCCACTGAGAATATCTTCCACATTTCCACTGATTGTGGCTGTGAAGATGGTGGGATAGAAAAATAGCTAGAAATCTTAAAACCTGGGCAGACTCATATGGGAATATACGGTCTTTCAAATTTCCTGGGCCTGAAATATATAGTGCTTTATAGGTTAAAACAAGCACTTTGAATTGTGCCCAGAAACAGGCCAGCAGCCAGCAGAGCTATTGCAACAGGAGAGTTGTATGTTACATGTAGGCAGCCCCAGTTACCAAGCTTTTTGGACGAGTGTAGATTTCCAAACATTCTTCAAGGGCAGCCCCATGTAGATTATATTACAGTAATCCAATCAGGGTGTAATTGGTTATAGTAATCCAGTTGGGATGCATAATATAAAGTAATCCTACTAAGAGCTCTAGCTGGTAGATTATACCATAATGGTCTAGTTCAAGACGCTTCAGCCTTGATGACTTCCATGGGGCAGTGAATTCAATCCAGATTTTAGTACAGACATTAAAGGACCTAGCCAAAGTGCTGAATCCTACCTTCAAAATAGATTCAACATTTTTGATAGCTCCTTTAACTCTCAGACTGAAATTTTCTCTAAAATTCAGACTACAAACCAGAGTGGATTACCTACTCCAGTGACATGGACTGAATATGTCATCCACTTTAATTATCTTGGGCCACATCGGCACTGCAGAAATAATCCAGTTTAACACGACTTTAACTGCTCAATGCTATGGAATCCTGGGAATTGTAGTTTGTTGTGACACCAGAGCTTCCTGATAGAGAAGGCTAAGGCCCGTTACACACTCTTCCAGACGCCCCTAACCCTACCACGGACTGAGTCCGTAACAAATGGCGGCGGCCGTTCCACACGGCCGCAGCCATCTTGATGTAGCAGATGCTCTGTGTCCGCACGTCGCACCCCGGATGTGACGCCACAAGTGCGCAACTAGCGCCTCGTGGCATCTCTTCCGGGGCCCAGGAAGGAGCGTGATTTTTGCACTCCTTCTCTGCATCGTCTGGGAACCGCGCCGTTTGGCTGCTGCAGTTCCCGGATGCTGCAACCGGTGGTGGCAGCAGACCGCCGCTTCTCGGCGGTCTGTAACAGGCCCAAATGTCTCACAAAATTACAGTTCTCAGAATTTCATAGCACTAAGCCATAGCAAATAAAATGTTTTCAAAATGTATTATTTCTGCAGTGCAGATGCAGCCTTGGTCTCCTTTTCACAAACCTTTCTAATTATTTCTGATTTTAACAGACTATGTGGCTAATCTGGACTCCCATTGTCTTCTGCTGACTCCCAGATATTTTCCCCCTTTCTTATTGTTTATGCATTTGGGTTTTTCAACAGGAATATTTGACAAGCTGCATTGCAACTCAATTTTGTCTTTTCATGGTGTTCTTCAGAGGTGAATTAGAGTTTCTGCTTGGATAAGTTTTAACAGAAGGTTTAGCAGTTCCAATAAAATCAATAGAATTTCTCAGAAGGATCCCTTCCAACAAGAGAATCACCAAGAAAAGAACATTTCAGTAATGACATATGGATAATATGGAATGCAGAAAGTGTATTGAAAGAGTGCTCTATAAACAAGATTTCATGGAGATACGCTGTGTTGCCAGACATGTGGGACTCTCATTGGCCAAAGAATGAGGAGGTATAAACATGATGTAAACTAGAGTGGGAATCATACCACTTGCTGACTATATGCAAGAGACAGTCTGCATGGCCCACTGTAATCTCACTCTTAAGGAACCAATATAGGTTGAGTGTCTCTTATCCAAAATTCTTGGAACCAGATGTGTTTTGGAGTTTGGATTTTTTTTTATTTTGGAATATTTGCATATACATATCAAGATATCTTGGAGATGAAGCCCAAGTCTAAACACAAAATTCATTTATGTTAGTCTGGAAGTCATTGTATACAAATATTTTAAAATAATTTCGTGCATAAAACAGTTTGTGTGCATTGAACCATTAGAAAACAAAGGTGTCACTATCACAGCCACCCACGTGAACCATATTGGATTTTGTTATTATTATTATTATTATTATTATTATTATTATTATTATTATTTAGATTTCAGAATTCCAAATTAGAGAGACTCAACCTGTACTATTATGTCGAAGTTACTTTAATAAAAGAAGAAGCAGAATGGACAGCAGTAAACTGAAACAGTTTCACAATATTTTCACCACAAGATGATTCTAACAAAATTGCCATGTGCTGGTAAGGAACAGGTGGCTATGGAAACCAATTTTAATAACTGGGAAAATATTTTGTTGTTGTTGGTATTGAACCAGGGTAGGCCCAAACTAACACAAGTGCTGTATTGACTGTGCACATTTGTACTTCGTGGGACCTTATATCAATATTATCTTTCCCTCTCGCTGCCCTTAAAAGCAATATAGACTAAGTTCAGACACTCATTTAGAATAGTACCCTAGAGTAAATGCTACATAACTATTATTTATCATGCTCTTGACTGAGGTATAAGTAATATGTGCTATTACAGTTTGTTCTTGTTTTTCTGCTAGAGATATTTTTGATCTCCTTTTTTGTGTCCATAGTTATGTTTTATTTCCTGCTGCTGATGAACTTACATTCTGTACTCTTTTATTGTGTTTTGTATTATTTTAAGTAGACAATGCAGTATATCATTGCTGTCTCTGTGGATACATCACCTATGCAATTATTATTTGTTTTTGGAGCTTCTTAGTTCAATACTATTATTTATCATTCAGTATTTATTCCTAAAAATGGAAGTAAGAATTTTTTTAAAAATGGAAAGAAGAGGACAAGAACAAAGTCTGTGGTTGCTTTATAATAACAGTTACAGTTGGCCCTTCTTATACATGGATTTTTTAAACACAGATTCAAGCATCCACGGTTTGAAAATGTTCAAAAAAAGTATAAATTTCAAATATCAAACCTTGATTTTCCATTTTTTATAAGGGACACCATTTTGCTACATCATCATATTTAATGGGACTTGAGCATACATGGATTTTGTTATACATGGGGGATCTTGGAACCAAACCCCAGCATATAACAAGAGTCCACTGTATTATAATCTCAATTTGTCATTAGTGTAAATTTTATTTTACATGATAGAATAGTAAATTATCCCCTACCCACCAACCACAACTATGAATCCAAGTATAACTATACAATCCTGTTAAGGCCAAGTGTTCATCATGGTAGATTCCAGAATACCATGTGATTCAACAGCAGGCCATGTCTAAAATTTATGCATGTCATAATCATCATGAATGCATATAATCTTGAAGGAGGCATATATTCTTGAAGGTGTTTTCAGCTAGTTCACGTCTGGCAAGACTGAATTTATATGTCAATTTCTATAATAATACAAGGGTCCTCTGTCAATCCAACGACTAATGAACAAATCTTGTACAATGGACAAATTCTTCCCTGACCTTGCTATCTCCATCCTTGCTTCATACAGCAAGGTAGATATAAGATCTTTGCATAGGGTATTTTCATTGTCTTTGTCATGATTTGATAAGATCAGTAAAGTACTTTGAAAGTGTATATTTTGATTAGTTTGTTAATCCAATCAAGAACTTCCACCCAGATTGAAATTATTTTAGGGTAGCCAACCCAATCCAATGTACCAAAATTTTACAGCCTCTCCAGCATCTATCTAACAAATTGTCATTGGTCCTATGTTGTCTTAAGGGGCACAGATACCAATGATGTATCATTTTAATAGTTAACATCTTTGGCAGTTGCAGACAGCGACTTATTTGGGACAGATCTTCAAATCCTATTTCATTTATTTTCGGTGATCTGTACTCCAAGCCCAGCCTCCCATACACTTTTAGATCATTTATTGGATCCGTGTGCAATCTCAGTGATGGTTTTATAAATATCAGAGACTAACCTCTTAGTTCTGTTAGAAGTATCAAGACAATATGGGGCGAAACAGACTGCCCCAGAGGAGTGGTTCCTGGCTGCCTCTTTGAGTGCTAGATTGGGGCTGTGGCAACTGCATGGCACAGCCCTGATCTGGCATTTTCCCAGCACAAAAAGAAGCAGCAGAAAGCTGCTCCCTTTTTGCACTGGGAAAAAGGTGTTTTTTGCCACTGCCATGGCAGTTTTTATGCATTTCAGCAGTTTGATTAAGAAAAAGCAGAGGTAACAACCCATTTCAACTTTAATTGTTTTTTTGTATTATATTAAACATGCACCGGCATACTGGGAATTTGACTGAGAAAAAATGTTCAAAATATTATACTCAACAGATGGTATCAGTGTTCATTTCCTATCATGCTAGGATGGATTTTGAACTGTTGGCCTTGAGGTGAGGAATGATTGTCTCCCATTGCCAATACATCAAGCCAACATGTTACTCAAAAAGGCCTTCAATAAATATTTCTGTGTTTCTTTCATTATGCCAGGAAAATTTGTGCCCTCAGTGTTTTTCAATAAGTATGCGTGTGTTCAGGAACTGAAATCAAGTCACAGAACATTTAAGGAAGGCAATGACAGAAAAGAGAATTTGTCCCATTGAAAAATAAATAAATGAAGAATTTTCACTCTGAGGACTGTAACATTCCCAGTTGTAGATTTCACCAAGTGAGAGCATAGTAATTATATAATGAACATGCAGCTGCTTAAAACAGAGGTTTTTTTTAATAGATATCTCTAATGGAATCTTCTTCTTCCTGTTGCAAATCTTTGTGTGTGGGGAGTCAGGATTACGGTGGCACCTACTGAACTCTATCCCCTTATCAACTTGCTCCAGAGCAAAGTTAATTTTTTTCTAGTGTAAAAAGCAGTTACATTTTGCAGAGCTTCATTTGGGTCTTTATGCTCCTGGATAAAAGTGATATATTTCAATTGCACAAAAACTGAAGAGTATCTGCAAGGTGGGTCATGTGTGCCTATCACTCATATGATTGATCTACACAATGTTGAAAACAGAGGAGCTTATTGCACAGTCCCTGGAGAATGGGTCTAGCACGGAACGGAAGGGGGCGAGAGGGGAATGGAATGGGGGAACAGCGCGAGAACACCGGCAATGCTAACGGAGGTCCCCATTCCATTCCCCATCCATCCCACAGACACCAATTTTCTTGAAAATCGGCCTCTGTGGGACAGATGGGGAATGGAACAGGGACTTTTGGCAGCATCGGCAGTGTTCTCCCATGTGGTAAAATGAATGATATCCCAGTTCCGTTATCTTCCCACTCCCTTCCGTTCCACACTGGGCTTGTTCCCCAGGGCCTGTGTTAAGCTTCACACTCTTCATTTTAAAATTATGGTATTTGATCTGACAGTGGGTACTTTAAATTAAGGATCATGTGATGCTACTGTCATTCAGTGATAAATATGGTCATCTAAAACAGCCAAAATGTGGAAAATGTAAATTTTGGACTACAGCTCCCAGAATCCCCTAGCTAGCATGGCCACTGGCCAGGCTGGAGGCTTTCTGAAGAGATAAATATAGACCAACATGTATTTCCCATGTCCCATCTCATAATATGTGAACAGCATAATATTTTATGTTGCTGTTTTAAGTAATTGTATTCTATATTTTATTTTTTTATTATTTTGTGTTATGCATTGCCCAAAGGGAGCTTCACCATGAAAGGCAATATAAAACTATTTCCAAGAAATAAACAAATTATTCCCTCATTTGTTTCAGGAGACAAAAAGTTATGGGAATTATGAATTTGGTGCCCAGACTTACTTATGTGGTTGTTTTGTTCTTTGCCACATCATGCTTCTTTGTTCACAATGAGAGTCGGATTTGAAACAGGGCATTTAAGGTCTTCATTCTTTTTTTGAGACAGGGACATCGCTAGGGGATGTGAAGGTGTGGACTAGCAGCCAGTGTGCCTCTACCATCCACTGAGTGCATGTTGTTTCAGTAAAGATGTTATGATGGGGAGGATATCTTTTGCAGACAGGCTCCTCCTACTTCTGGCCATGCAGCAATAGGGAGATTTTCAAAGTCCAGAAAATTTAAAGTCCATTTGTATCTCAACAGGGACCCCTCAAGAGGACTTTACTAAGGACTTAAACAATATGCAGGCATCTAACATCTCCAATTGTTTTTCCCCTTCCTGTTTGGTTTATAATATTTGCCTGATGAAAAAGCCCATGGAGCTTCAAAAGCTTGCAACAAATAGATCATGCATTTCAGTTGGCCAATAAAGGTATCACTGATGGATTTTTGTTTGTATTTGGCCAACATAGCTACCCCTGCATGTTTGCTTGGTAATATCATCATTTCGTTGAAACCTAATGCTGTCAAATAAAATATCAAAGGACTACACAGATAATTATCTAACAATAAAAAGGGACAATAAACCAATAAATAAATATTCACTTTGAGGTTTAGACCTAAATCACTTAATAAGTGTAAAATTCATAAACAGAATCTAAAGCAAATGATAGGATAATAAAATGCAATGAAATATTTTAATAAAAAAGCCACACTTATATCCCAGTCCAGCAACCAATGAAGTCACACAAAATCCAAGAGGGAAAGCTGGATGTGAGCTATTAATAAAACAATTGTATGGCATGTAAATGAGAGCCATCATGGTCCAGTGGTTTCATTGTTGTACTTGGGCAGGAATGGGGAAACTACATCCCGATCGATTTTGATAAATTTGCCAATCCCTTCATGCTTCACCACCAGCCAATCTGAAGGAATTTCCTTCATCTTGGCTGGTGGTGAGGCATGGTGGGAATGGTAGTTTCTTAGAACCCGGAGGGCTGAAGGTTCCTCACCCCTGGGTTAGGGGGTCATTCAGACATTTTTTTAGTGCAATGATGCAAATAACCTCATTCATGCATTCCGGATTTATTGTTCACAATATGGAACCACATCTCTACACATCTCTGTGAGTTTAGTTGCTCACACATGCTAGCACTCAAATAAACATTTAGTCACTGATGCAAGTGTATTTGAAATGAATTCAAGGATGCAAGAGTTTAATTCCAAATCTATTCATATCAGTTATTCACACTGCTGATGAATCTTTAAAAAAAACTAGGGGAAAAAACTGGTATTCATTATCCTGGATTAAGGAGATTTTTCCCTCTCCACACAAACTGAATCAGGTGTATTTGGGATGTATGGAGATTCAACCCGGATTCATCCTAGATTATTTTCACAGTTGGAATTATCCCTAGGACTACACCAAGGTTTGAATTGCCACTCAGCTGTGGAAACCCACTGGGTGACCTTGGGAAAGTCACACATTCTCAACCTCAGAGGAAGACAAAAGACAAACCCCTTCTGAAGAAATATTTTAACTGATGTCATGTGCAGTCCTATTTGTTGTTGTTCTCTGCCTCACTCTGCAGAGAAAGGAGGTTAAGAAATCCTCCATCTGCTCTTCCTCTTCTTTATTATTACCCAACAAGCTTCTTCTGTATCACCATTCTTTAAGTGACAGGATCCAATATTTACTTAATATAAATTTAATCTGTACATGTGGGAGTGGAAGAAAAGGCTGTTGCTCTCTCTATCACAAACATAATGTATTCTCCCTAGCCTCTCCACTGCATTGTTGTGGGAAAATCATCCCAATTGCTCCAAGAAGCAATTGCTCCAGCTCTCATGATGTTCTATCTTGGTGTATGGGGTCAGGCAACTGTCCAAATTGGAGCCCTTTTTGTGCATGTCTAAACTAGGCCATATGGTAATTGTTATTTCCAAAAGTTACACTTCAGCAGTGGATCCACCAGAAAAGAATGGTAGTGAGGAAAACATTGGTTGCCCAAGTTGTTAGACATATTTCATTGACTTGTTCCAGAATGTGCATAGGCACAATTTTATCATGTTTTTCTAAGCTCTGACAAATAAAAATGTAGTTGCTTCTATTTAGGCTTTTGTGTTGTTATTTTACTACTTTACAAATAGTTAATGGCTTCTTTAGAAGGAGAAAGATTTGCATTGTGAAAAAGAAATACCTACAGCATGAATATTGTTTGGGTATTTAAATATAGAGGCAATTATTTACAGGAATTAGCTATTATTCATCTTAAAGCTAGATTTTCCCATGGTGACCCTGGGCATGTATAAAAGCCACCCAATGCATGAAATCCATTGTCTAATACTAATACATATTTTATGTTTAATCATGGTATATATTTGGGGGACAGTGAGTTATTAAGTATGTACATTTTTACAATGAATAAGCAATGGCTTACTGTTAGGGAATACACAGCACTACTCAATGAATAAATTATTCAGCTAATATTGTTCAGCTATAAAGTTGGTCAAATATAAGTGATTTTATTCATAGAATAATGTTGTTTTGCCTTAAACCTCAGTAAATGAAATGCATAGAATGACTGCACACAGAGAAGTAATGCTCATTGCATTTTAGTTAAGTTTTAGCAGGGGGGGAAATGAGGGATTTTAAAACTTGTGGACCATATTTTGTATCCTTAGTACCCTTGGCAAAGAGTTTCATATTTAGACAGAACTGTCCTTGAATTGTCATTTCGCTTTCTTTCACTTTGTTTGCAATAAATTACAACATAGTATCACTTCATCTGACCAGGACCAACAGAAAACAAGAACTGATATATCATCGGCAGAATTAATCTATGAACTGGAAAGTGAGTCACATTTAATATGAAAACTGTGCAGGATTTTTTTCTTGAACAGATATATAAAAAAAGTGTGTTTGTAACACAGCTCCCATAATTTTCCAGTCAGTGTGGTGCATAGTGCTGGGATTGTGAGATCTATAGTTCAGAAGTAATCCAAGCTTTGCTCCAGCAGTGTTTGTACTATATCTGGATGTTACTAATGACATTTAGTTGAAAATAAACATCTTATAATTGGTATTTTGACCTGAGTCCCTTTCTCATCTGACCCTTCTATATACTGCATGTTCTTGACTTTGTAATCCCTGATATTTACAGTTTAATCTCATGAACCTTTCTACTCAGAAGTAAACCCAACAGACTCTTAGTATAGCCTGTATGGGATTGCAGGTTTGTACTAGTGTACATGCAGTGACTCCTGTTCTTCTGTTTCACCTTGAAGATGCTCCACATCAGCAAAAGAAATTATATGTCTCTCTCTCTCTCTCTCTCTCTGTGTGTGTGTGTGTGTGTGTGTGTGTGTGTGTGTGTGTGTGTACTGAGAGGCACAGAGAGGGTGAAGTATATTTTTCAGTGAGGACACCTTCTCCCAGATGTCAGGTTCCCCAAAGAGGAAATAATGGAATATTTTGCATTAACAATTCCATGGTAAAATTAAATTATCCCAAGTATATATTCCCTAACATTGTTATGGAAGACAATTTGAGATTGATCCTTCTATTTCTTTATTTTGAATTTTGGAGCAATAGGAATGTAAACAGTGTTGACAAATATTTTTGTCCTTGTCAAGAAAGAGTGCCTTAACATGTGAAGTTACTTTGTCAAAAAGTGGTCAATCACCATGTGGGTTTTTGCCTCTGTGTGAGAATTTTAAAAAAGACAAATTGTCTTTTCCTTTCCCCCCCTTTTTTTGTTGGATCTAACATAAAATATTGTTATGCAAAATATTTTTTTTCTAAAAATAATAATTACATTTTGTTCAAAATAATGTTTTCTTTACAAAAGAAATCATTGACTAGAATCCTATTGAGCAGTTTTGAACGTGTAAGCCAGAAATAAATATTCATAACTGTTTAGTATTCACGTTTCCTGTTGTTACACTACTGCCATCATTGCAAATACCCCACCAAACTTACATTAGCAGCCAGCAGTGGCACTAACCAATGAAGGTTAGTGAATGATGAAAACAACATCATCAACAATAATAACAGTTAGTGATCTAAAAGATCTAGAGGACTTTTCCTCTATTGTACACATGCAGCCCTTGTGGCACAGTGGTTAAAGCTGGTACTGCAGCCACAATGTTGTAAGTTCGATCCTAGAGGAGAGTTCCAAGGTCCACTCAGCCTTCCATCCTTTCATAGGTCAGTAAAATGAGTACCCAGCTTGTTGGGAGCAACTGGCTTACACATTGTAAACCACTTAGGGAGTGCTATTTCACTGGTAATCTGTACATAAATGGACTTGCTATTGCTATTGTACACATGCCTAATAGATGGATGTGAGGGAGGAAGATGGAAGAGATATGGGTTCAGAGATTTCCCGTCCTCTGTAAGCCATAGGCATTGATCAGAGCAAGGTTGTCTATATATATTCTCTCATTAGCACTCTTTCCAACATCTCTCCTACCTCAAGGCCAAGAGAGAATACCTGTAGGCTTTTCCAGGCAAATCAAGTGATTTCTGGAGTGTTGAGTCTCCTATTGCCCAGGCTTTAAGAACTTTAGCATTAAGAACATCCGTGGGAAGCAGGTACATACCTTAGAAAGAGGGTAGGAAAATAAACATACACTACTTGTTACAGGTTCCCATTAAAACAGAAGAATGTTCTGCATAGATAGGCATTATTCTGAGGATTACCACCATTTATTATTGCTAACTTATTCTTTGTTTGTTCAAGATCTAATACACTGATAGCTGTCCTGGAATGCCTACATCATCTATCTGCAGAACTGTCAGCAGGAAGCTGTGAGCTGTAACCTTCACAATTCATATTGTTTTATTGCTGAGGCCCATTTGATAATAACCGTGACAAGCTGTTTTCTGTGGAACTGAAATCAAAAGATGAAGCACACCAGCACTGGTAAAAGAAATGCCATCTTTTCTTTCTGCTTGCCTGATGTGCCTGAGTTGTGCTCAGGAAGCCTGACGAATCACTTAAGTGAAATCAAGACTTGACACAGAAGGGTCAAATTCAGTTTAAGGAAAAGCTTTTTTATTATTTGAGTTTTAGCAAATCAACAACATTCTCATGTAGTCAATGTCAAGAGGGGTATATGAAAGGAAAAGAACAGCAGTCACAAACTGCTCATTTGGAAATTTCTACAGCTCCAGATGACAAGACTTGATTTTTTTTTTTAAATGAATATTTGATTGATCAATACAGATCACAATTATCAATCAATTTTTGGAAACATGTTTAATACAACAAGGGGCATCCATAAAGTAGCATGTTTATACTGGAATCCTAAAGTTGTTTACTTAGAAATTAAGTTCTAGTACACATATGATTATAACCTTATTTCTGGATTTATAGAGTATTCTATTTCATATTGCAACATTAATTATTTAACTATTTAAACAACAATGTCCAAGCCCTGCTGACTGATGAGTGATTGTTCACCTGCTGATCTTTCTTGAGTACCCAGGCATGTATGACAAAACAAGGGGCACAGTCCTGCATCAGCTACAAGAAACTAGCTGAATGCTTGTGTGCTCCTTCACCACCACCACCACCACCACCACCACCACCCAGCCAGGAAATTGCTGGGTTCAGGGAGTACAGCTGGGATAATGTGGGTTGGGGGGGGGATTCTGGGCACTGTGAGGTCAGCAGAGAATTCTGACCAAAATATTGAGTTGTGATGGTATAGGTCTGATTTATGTCATTGTAATTCACCAACAGGATGCCAGCCAGGATTATGATCTAATGGCACAATCATGAACACATTAGAATGAAGTCATCCCAGCAATTATTTACACTGCATCTACTTTGCATAGAAGGTTAATGTCAACAGGTGTAATTCTGACAAACATCTATGTCTGTAAAAGAACACATGCAATGGATTTATAGGCATCTAACAACTGGTCCAGTCTCAAGAGCCATTGGATTTCTAAATGCAAGTGAAATGTTTGCAAAGGGATGCAATGTTTAAGGTTTAACCTGTATAAAATGAGGATATAAATGTTTGCGGGCTGTACATTTAAGATTTTATGCAAACATTACAGCCTGAGCCAATGTGTAGTGAACACAATTCTTCTCCCCCTCTGAATCAACAAAAATTAATCCAAACTTATCTAATGATTGCAATACACTATGATGAACACTAATAGCATGCAGAAGTATAAATGTGATAGAAGTTACTGATTTTCTTCAGTTAACATTTCAGAAACTGTTACCAATGACTATGGGGGATTCTTTTTTTCTTGCTGATTTTCAAACACCACTGAAACAGTATGACTGATTCAGAGCTGCCTGACTAAAGATGAAATGTCATTGATCTTAGTGCAGTTGTTATTCATCGGCTTTGGTGACAGCAAATTGTGAGTTGAAGCTCTCAGTAAATGTAGAATTTTGCTTATCTCATCCTTTAAGCCCCCCTCATATTTTTTGTCTTGCCATCTTATTTTAACCTTCAGTTTTGTCCTCTGTTCTTTCGCTAATTCACAACTTTGTGATCTGCTGCTCAGACACATTTTGGAACCTTATGTTTTTTTCTAATTGGTTTCCTTCCTAACCTTCTATACATATATCTGACAATTTTTCTTCAACATCAGGCATTTTGAGTTATAAATATCCTGCAGAGAAAACGTAAATATGTTTATAGGATGTCAGATAGCATCTTACCTAAGCCATAAATATGAAACATGAGCAGACATTTCTAAGCAAATACTGCCAAAGAATTTGCAGCCAAAATTTACTCCCCTTGAGACATCACAAAAGAAGGAAAAAGGTTTCCACTCATACCTGTCGTACATTCCACCCATGTGAAAAGCAGAAACAGAGCCTATGGGTGTTATTAGGCTTTGAGTCACTCAGGGCCCATACAGACAGGCCAAAATAAAGCTGCTTCTGGTCACTTTGAAGGTATGCAGTTTAAATGATACATGTGTACTAAAGTCCGGAAGCTGAGCCAAAGCTACGATCCAGTCCTAAGGACTAGAGTGCAGCTTTGGTGTAGCTTCTGGACTCTTAGGATGCATGCATCATTTAAACAGCATACCTCCAAAGTGACCCGAAGCAGCTTTATTTTGGCCTGTCTGTATGGGGCCTCAGTTTTCAGATTAATTTCATATACTAAAGAATGCCCAATGGCCAAGGAAAGGGCAGGTAAAGGTGCTGTGGACAACTGTCACCTTCCACATGAGCAACACCCTAACTTATGCCTGTTTCTTTCTTGTATATAACATTCTGTGCCCTTCTTAGCTTATGGTATGGTAGATGGCCTATGTTCTTTTCATTATTTTTTTTATGGAACTCTCTGCCATGTGAGGTCGAGTTGGCCCCCTCCCTGCTCTCCTTCCGCCAGCAGCTGAAGACATTTTTATTGAGACAGGCATTTGGTGGCTAGATTCTATTTGAGTGTTGTTTTAATGTTTTACGATTATTGTTTGAATTAGGCTGTTTTTATCTATGTTTTAGTTGTTAGTAGTGTTTTTTGTACTCAATGTTTTAACCTTGTATTTTTTGATATGCTGTGACCCACCTTGAGTCCCACTGTGGGAAAAAGGCAGGATATACATTTTGGAAATAATAATAATAATAATAATAATATGTTTTATTTGTTTCTGGAAATAGTTTTGGTTCAGCACTGGTTGATTCATTTAGCTGGAAATGAGTTTCACTGATATGAGCTAGAAAGGCTCTTGTGCAAAATCACCCCAATCAGAAACTGATAGGGTCACCTTTCACAAACCACTGTTCTCTTAGTCTCATTTCTAGCTGTACTAGAGGAAAGATTGTAAAAATGAACAGGAAGAAATACCTGTCCACCTGTTTCTATATATTTATATGTAAGTATATTTATATGTAAGTATACCTTAGTGTGTGTGCATGTGCACAAAAGATATGGGGCTGCAGCCTAAACCATACCATCATCAATTACTCCTTCTCTTTTGTTTTGTTCTATTTTGAAGGGTATTTCCATATCATTGATGAGTGGAAGTGGGTACATGGTCAGTATAATATCTTCATGGCATGAGGTAAATTTTAGAATACAAGAGTAAATTAATGAGTCACTCATGTTCATGGTGAGAGCTCAGTTAACATCAGACTACGGGTGCTGCCACGCTGAAGAAATAATGCATTTTGACACTGCTTTAACTATTGTGGCTCCATTCAATGAAATTCTGGGAACTGTAGTTTGTTGTGGCAGCAGAGATCAGAGAAGGCTAAATATCTTGCAAAACAACAAATACCAAAATTTCATTACACTAAGTCATGACAGTTGAAGTGGTGTCAAACTGCATTAATTCTTCAATGTAGATGCAGCCCCCCCAAAGTGGTTTGGTTTTCATTCAATGTGTCAGTTTTACATCTTACCTACCAAAGGTACTTCTTCAGCATTTCCCGGAACTCATCATCAATGACACCCATTTTCTCCATGCCATTTCTTGCCTCCAAAGCAGCTGCTTCCATCCCTTTAAGCCTGATAGCCCAAACCTCATTTTCACACTGTTCAAGGATGGCTACCATCTATTTATACTTTTCTTTCTGTGCCCCAAATGCTGGCAAATGTCACATCCAAGCCCCATATTCTTCTGATTCCTTGAACTCTGTTAATTTAAGAGGATCAGGGAAAGTATGCGGTAACAAGGAACAAGTGTTAAGTTGTTCCCCTTGTCTAATAAATGCTGGCATACTGGTTCTGGATGGTGGGAGCTTGTTGTTCCAATATGAATAGGGCAATGCATTTTTTAGCCTGAACTTTAAAGTAGGTATCCAAAGTGCTGAACCTGAGCTGGATGCTGGAACTACCAGCCTCCATTGGACCTGGCAATCTTCAGCAATTTTTCTGGAGAATAATATAACTGCCTCAAGATTGGAATATAGCTTACTGGCTGCAATACAGCCTGGAATGGCCCCATTATTATTATTATTATTATTATTATTATTATTATTATTATTATTATTATTATTATTATTATTCTGAAAGGTAAAGAAAAGGCTTTAAGGGGTACTATATTGAATTGTTTTTAACTGCTTTTATCCCTTTTGATGTATGTTTTAAGTTGTTTTGATATTGTAAATAGTTTAATTTTGTTTTACAGTTCACCTCATGTTTTTAACTATATTTTATAAGCCAGTCCCAATTTTGAAGAAAAGGTGAGATGATTATTATTATGATGATGACAACGACTGGAAAGCTCCTTGGGCCCTCTGTTTGACAGTCTTTCCTGGTACATTATAAAGGGGAGGAAGACTTGGCAAAATGTTGCTGTCATTTTAATTAATCCCAATGCTAGCTATAATGTGTAGTTCCACTTTAGAAACCATGTACTTAAAATACCAGAATATATGAAATGTCCAATGGAAATGCATAAGAGTGTCATCTAGTGTCAAATAAGCAGCCTGTTTCTTGAAATATGGTATTGTCCATTCTTTTCCTCATCCCAGAGTCTGCTACAGATGTGTCCCAAATCCTCCAGAGCAGACATGGGAGAAGGAATCACTGTGGGAGGAATAGATTTCTTTCTGGCAACCATGTCATTGTATTAACAGGCAGACATATTGACACAAAAGTATTAAAAGGAGTCAATTTAACTCATTTTGAGTAGTCCTTTGTTACTAAGAGGAGAACTTTACCTTGAGCCTCAGGGATCAGCTTAAACCATCAAATTACTCTGCATCTTCAGTTTTTCAATCAGTTCTGCCCCTACACACACAATCATCTATTGCATTAGTATTTTTCACTTATATACACTTAATGTTGTTTATTTGGTTGAACTTTTTCTTGGAGACACAATGCAGAAGGCTTATGAGGGATGTGTCATATGTGCATGTTTGTATGTGTATATTTTACAGGTACAGAATACTAATGACATGGAATAGAGTGGGAAATTGCTGTTGATAGAAGAGATGCTTCCAATTTATAAATAGGCATGCCATTTTGCATGGTGGTAAAAGATTTTTTTTGTTTTGTTTTTTGAGAGAGAAGTACTGTCTGTCTTTCTGACATGTGAAGCCATTGTATACCTTGTTGGTGTTGTGATTTACTTAAAATTCATATGGCAAGTGAATTAAATAGCTCACTGCTAGCCACTGAGCAGCTCTGTAAACTATAGATGCTTTTTAGAGGTTGCATGGAGATGAAATTACAGTTGCATTGTTTCATTCCTAGCATCATTTATTACTTTGGAAAACACAGAAAGGTGGGTGTCATACTGTGGCAGAGACTGTAATTTTATCTAAAATAAGCTCATTCATTGAGACAGATTCTTTATTAGCAAGTCAGAAGGCAAATGATTAAACAGCTTTCTCTCCCTTGGAATACCAAATAGAAATCAATGTACATTATACAACATTGGCAGCTGAGATTGTAAAAGACTAAGGATGACATAAAGCATGCAATTTATGGGAACTGCACCCCCACCCCCAGAATTTCAGCTTTAGGATAAAGTGCAATGTGCTTGTAGAATTCATCCTCCTTCTGGCATGCTTCAGTATTACTTTGCACAAACAAATAACAAACTGATTATACATACGATACTAACTTGCTGTACTGCAGAATCCATCTTCTGCTAAGCATGCATCTCAAAGAGTTGGGAGGAGATCCTTATAGGAGGTAATAGAAGATGCCCTCCTTTCCTGCTGAGTAAGACCAGCAGATTATTATAGTGTGCATGCCCATAATTTGAAAAGGAGTAGGGGTGCTGTATCCATTTATGAGAGATTTATATGGTTCTCCTATTGTAAATAACGGTAGAAAATACTGTGTTGTGTTGAAGGACAGTTAGTGGTGAAGGCAAAGGAAAGATTTTGGCTATGACCTCTTGTATGGACAAGAATGGAACAGTTATACTGC
>NC_056522.1:291272326-291275749 GCF_019175285.1 Sceloporus undulatus | reverse complement strand
TATTATTATTATTATTATTATTATTATTATTATTATTATTATTATTATTATTGGCTGAGATCATACATCATCAACTTAGTCATGAATGAATAACTAAGTATTATCCCCTGGCCTAACTTCCCAAGCCTACCATTGGCCTGACCTCCCAAATCTACCTTAACAGACAGCAGACTCTCTCAACATCTATCAGGTTTTAATTTTCAGTTCTTCATAAAGAATCTATCTCATTGAATACATTTATTATTGATTAACAACCATTTTAACTTATCCTCCTTCCCACAGGCACAGGCAGATGTTAAATGCACAGCAAAACAAATCATAGAAACATATGGAAAAATCACTTCTAATGCAGGAGGCAACATTGACAGTTTTACTATTGTGTTCTTTTCAAAGCTCCCCAAAAAAGAGAAATTAGCTGCAGAAAGATATGTTTCCAATCATCTGCTACAATGCTTCAGTTCTTGACTGAGAAAGAATATTACATGAAAACTGTGTTTGGCAAGATTTCTTGATGGTGTGAAGCATCAAGCAATGACTGGACTGAACTTTAAAAGCTCTTCAGAAAAATAGAAAATGAATATCCCTATTTGAGAGAAGCATGGATAGCCCTGCCTCCTTCAGATAGGCTAATGCCTAAGTTGAAGGAGTATCTCTACTTCATTTTGTTCACAAAGAGCTTGAGATATACAATTTGTTGTTGTTGCTGTTTTTGTGTGCCTTTAAGTCATTTCTGACTTATGGCAACCCTAATGTGAACTTATCCTGGGAACAGATAAGTCTCTCCACCCCTTTGTGCCCACCTGTCTAGCCCCTATATCACCTCTGAACCATCTCTTCTCCAGGCTAAACATACCCAGCTCCCTAAGTCGTTCCTCATAAGGCATGGTTTCCAGATGTTTCACCATTTTAGTCAACGTTTTTTGACATGCCCCAGTTTCCCAGCATCTTTTTTGAATTGCGGTGTCCAGAACTGGACATAGTATTCCAGGTGGGGCCTGACCAAAGCAGAATACAGTGGCACTATCGCTTCCTTTGATCTAGACACTATACTACTATTGATGCAGTTTAACATCTCATTGACCACATCTCACTGTTGACTCATGTTCAACTTGTAGTCTGCTTGAACTCCTAGATCCCTTTCGCATGTAGTCTCGTTCAGCCAGGTGCCCCCCATCCTATATCTGTGCATTTCATTTTTCCGCCCTAAGTGCAATACCTTACATTATAATCTTCCTGCCAGTGTTAATCCCCACATCCTACTTTAAAAACTGTTCTGAGAATTCTATATTTTAGTTCATGTAATTTCCATCAGTACTCAAGTGTATCTGTAGTAGACACAATAGTGACAGAGAGTGTCCTGTGGATCACCTTGGACCCACCAAAATATTGTGTGATGTTTGTTTGTGCTCCTTGAATCACCCTTTCCTCACCTGGATGACCCTAATGGTGGTGTTTATTTTGAATGACATCTGGTGCTTATTACAGTAACCTGAGATGGGTTTGATTATATGTTAATGTTTCTCTATAAAGCCCTGTCAGCTTTCAGCAACATGTTGAAAATTAAGACTGAAGACTAAAGGCCTTTGGACTCTGATCCTTCCATATATATATATATATAATCAGGATGTGCTGTTTGCAATGCTTCGTATAAATTCTGTAAAACTAGGGTAGAGTAATTGTATCAATTTTTGGATAGTGCATCAATAATTATGTAAAGTTAAATGATTTAGTTGGTCAACTCTGGTTGGAACTACCAACAGAATTCAGGCTACATATTTCTTGTAAGTCAAAGAGTAGGGGGGGGAGGATGATTGACTTTATATTATGAATGCTAGAAATTAATTTCAGGTGATGTATTATGTAGAAAATCAGTAAGAGACAAAGTAGGTAGCATGTGATATCTCTCCACATTAGTCCCATTTTTGAGGTCATCCTGTTTTAGGATTCCTTTTTTCTTTTCTTTTCTTTTTTTTTAGGGGCACACACACATACAAAACCCCCTATGTACCCACATTGGTCTATTTGGTGGCAGCATAGCCCCAGAAATAAGGTCACCAGGTGAAATAAGTTGTGTAGAAGAGGGAATTTCACTAACAGCACCAGCTTGTTGGCGGCAATTAGCTTGCACATTGTAAACCGCTTAGGGAGTGCTTAAGTGCACAGATAAGTGGTATAGAAATGTACTTGCTATGTTTTAGAAAACCCAAATGAATTTCTGAAGAAGAAGCAGAGGGGCTTAAGCCACAAATATATCCAGTGAGCAGTTCTGTGCAGTTTACTAAATATGTCTCATAGCTCATCTTTTTTTCCTCACTAATGCAATTATTCATCATTTAAGTTAATTGCTGATCATGACTATAGCAGTCTCAGGGCATTATGAATCTGTAAAGAAAGGTCACAAAGTGATTGACTATTATGAGCAAGAGAAAAATGTTGATTTGCCTTTAGATAAAAAGAATGTTCTAGGTAGATTTTAAATCTTTGCCTTCTTGACTGGAACTTTGGTTAACTATTTCCCCCAGGAAGGCAATGATGTTTTCTCTATTATTGCAACATCCACCCATCTTACCACTAAGGTCCAGTGCTCCCTGACACCGGCCTTTCTTTTATTACAATATACAGATAACTCTGATGCTGGGGAAATTCCCCTCAGCATTAGCCATCTGTTCATATTGCATCTAGTTTTTAACACTTCCTCATATTATTTGCACCAAAGAGCAAAGCATGCTGTGAAATAAAGTAGAAATGGAACTATAGGTCTGTTGTTGTTGCTGTTATTGTTGTTGTTGTTGTTGCTGTTGTTTGCACCTCACAGTTACTTTCTGAGCTTCATTAAATTAGATGGCCTTGAACTTGATTACCTTTATCACTTAAGCACTTTGATCAGTGCATGATCATGCTTTATTAAGTCTGAATATATTGTTGATGAAAGATAACAGAAAAAGCAAATTATATGTTCTGTTTCTATTGTTCTACGATTGGTGAGTGTTGCATGCCATCTCACATTGCCAACTTTCTCGGGTGGTGGGAAATTCCAGGTCAGCTTCCTATAGCAGCCATTTCTTTTGACACTAGGGAGCACTGGAGACTGATGACAACTGTTGTAGTATCTGTTTTCTTGGAAATATTGACCAGAATTCTGTTGGTGCACTGCACTAGCAGTTGCACTTTTTTCTGGATGCTGGTGAAGAAAGGCAAACAAAATCTTCCCACGCCTACTAGCTAATTTCTATATTGTCTTCTTTCCTTTCTTGCCATTCCACCCATGACCTTTTCTCTCTTGCTGCTGCCATCTATGCTGAAGTAGTTACATCATGGTTGTGTTCTAAGCATGATTCTGTTTATTGAATTTAGGCAGATGGTGAGCTAGTAGGCATGTGGCAGTTTTATTTAGCCTACTTCCAATGTGACTGACCTATATAC
>NC_056522.1:291260841-291272316 GCF_019175285.1 Sceloporus undulatus | reverse complement strand
ATTATTATTATTATTATTATTATTATTATTATTATTATTATTATTATTATTTTCTTATATCCCACCTTTTTCCCAATACAGGGACTCAAGGTGGTGAACAAGTGTAAAACAATACACTTTAAAAACAGTACAACGATATTAAAATATATAAATATAAAATTTAAAAAAATAATTAAACAATTATAAGAGTTAAAACAGTTATAAATTAAAATATAACATTGAAAATACAAACCATTAAAAGAACAGCATTAAAAATGCAGTCTTTAGCAGCATAAAAGGCCTGACTATATAAAAACGTCTTTACCTGGTGTCAGGAGGATAGTAGAGATGGTGCCATCCTGGCCTTGTTAGGAAGGGAGTTCCAAAGCCTGGGAGCAGCCACTGAGAAACCCTCTCTCTTGTTTCCACCAAATGCACCTGAGGTGGTGGGACAGAGGGAAGGACCTCTCCCGATGATCTAAATACTCTAGTGAGCTTGTACAGGGAGATATGGTCCTTCAAATAGCCTGGATCCAAGCTGTATAGGGCTTTACAGGACAAAACCAGCACTTTGAATTTTGCCTGGAAACAGACTGGCAGACAATGGAGCTGTTGCAACAAGGGAGTTGTATGTTCCCTCTAACCAGGGATGTAGCCAGGGACTAACAGGCAGGCATACACACATATCTGAAGGGAGGATACTGGACGATGGCATTCTTTGAAGGTTGGTAATTCAGGGAACTAGAAAAGAGATTAGAAGTATAAAATTTCCTGAAATTTTGAAGCTATGCAAACTCCTTCCTTTTCCCCTTTGTAAGTAAAATGGGAGTTTTCAGAAAATTAGGAGAGGGGAGTGATATTTGCACCCTTTACAGATTGAAAGTCACTGTGTTACTTTAAGAAAATAAAATGTTTGTTGTTAACTTCCATCAAGTTGACTGATTACATCCCTATAATGAAACTATTACATATTACACATCATTTTTGGCATACAATCAGCCTACTTGATATTTTGAAAAGACTATATTCACACAATATTTACAAATTGAATTTCCTTTTTAAAGTTTTTGTTACATATGGGCCTATGATGTCCAGAAACTGTAAGAAATAACTAACTATAAGAAAACTGTTCTGGTTTGTTAGATTATTAAAAGCAGGAAACACATGGTAAAAGCAGAAGAAACCACAAGCATTGGTAAAAACAGGCAAAATATTTTGTCTCTTCCAGTTCTTTATAGTATCAAGCAGACAAAAAGCATACCGCCCCCTAAAATGAGAAAAGAAGTGCAGTGATTTGATACAGTGCACAGTCTTACACAATGGAGATTATTGCACAAACCTCCTTCCTGATGTTGTTGTGGATTTATAAACACCGAAACAGCAACAGTTCTTTTCACATTACCATGCAATTGCAAACTGATAACAGGTTGGCAATGCATCTTATCACACTACCATTCCGTTTACTCGTCAGCTATCCAAGATTAAGTAAGTGTAGACTTGACTATATTGGGAGTGGGGTGCGTGCAGTGAAAACCCTTTAAATCCCCTTCCTCTGGCTCAAGAGGAAATGGTTGCCCCCTCAGCAGTAAGAAGCCTCGCTTTCATTGGGAATGGGTTTGTGTGTGTTCAGTGAAACTGGTTTAAATCCTCTACATCTCTGCATTACCCCTGAATGACCTATGGCAGATACTTCAATAAGGGGTTAACTGCACAATTGTCAGTGGTTCATAAGATTTTCCCATTTATTAAAAGCAGTGGCAGAAGCACAGCTTGACTATAACTACTGCCTAGCAACAAGATCGTGTGGTAAGATCTGGCAATTACATGTGCAATCCCACTCCCACCATTGAAGAGCAGTGCAATAATCTCCAGTGTCTTTCTGTTCCATAGCTTTTGCTGTAAATATTTTATTCATTGTTGTAAAAGTAACTATAATTCAATTAACCCCACTCACCCAATTTCCAGTTTTTCTGGAGTGGAAAAGGTTTGGGTCTAGGGAAAATCTATTTTTATTTCCCCTTCCAAAAAACTGTGTGATTTAAAAAAAAAACTGGGACTCCACATCTTCACAAGTGATTAAGCTTCATTTTAGGACCAAGCTGGATTGATGAAGAATTCAATATCAACTGCAGTGCAGAGTCTATACTGATGGAAGGATGAGGGTTTAGGTACTGCAGTTTAAAGTGTGAGGCCCATGTTATTACAGTAAAGGATCTGGTGTTTTACTTCATGGTGTATTGATGAGTTCTAGGTACCTCTGATATTATATTTACCACTGATTTCTATTTTAAAGACATACTAGGACAAAGAGATTGTGGTCATACTTAACTGCTTCATGCTTGACCTCCCTACGATGCCCTTCTTAGCTTATGGTATGGGAATGGCCGGAGAAGTGATCTTGAATGTACATTAGGTTAATGTATGTGTTTAGTGAATATGGCACGTCTCTGGCCATGGTAGGGTTCGGTTGGGGCGCGCCAGCTCGCCGTGGGCTTGCTCCTATGTACCGCCAGCAGCTGAAAGTGACATTGGGAAGTTGGGATTCATGGAGGCGAGGCAATGGGGAGTGAGGTGTGTGTTATGGCTAAGATGTCAGGGTTGTATATTGTTTGGTGTTGTAAGAATGTTGTAAAGATAGTGATATGCACGTAAAGTGCTAGTATAAGTTTATCGCCTGTGTTAAGAGTTGGGTTTAGTAGGTGTTTGTTATGTTCACTCGAAGTGGTATATGTAAAAACCTTGTATTTTTTGTAAGAGTGCGGAATACGGCACCTTTGACGGTCACCAGCTGAGGGAGGAATGCAGGATTACAAAGGTTTGTAAAATAAATATAAATAAGTAATATGATAATAAAATGTAGATGTTATTTTATTTTGGTATTCTAGGATGAATAGTTTTGGTTCACGACTTGATTATTGCATTTAGCTGGAAATGAGTTGCACACTGATACGCAGCGTTGAAGGAAAGGTACTGCTTTGGTGCAAATCCACCACCAATCAGAAACTGATTTGTCAGCCGATGATTCAGCAAACGCAATGTGTCTCTAAGTCTCATTCTAAAGCTGGAGCTAAGATGGAAAGAGTGGAGTAAAAAGTTGACACAGTAGAGAGAAATGAGCCTGTCACCTGAGTTTGGTGTTCTAGAGTTTGTGACATAGTTTAATGAATAGTAGGGAAAAAGGTGGTTAATATGTAAGTATCGCCGTTCAGTGTGAAATAGTGCATGTGGCACGAAAGAGTAAGTCATATGGGACTGGCAGCCAGACACCCATAAAGGAAGAGAACGGGGGGGGGGGGCCCAGTCGATCACAATTCTGGCCTTGTGCCGTGTCGGTGTAAAGTTGATGTGTGTTTTTCTAGGTATTTGAGGGTATTGTCCATTCATTGATGAGTGCAGTGGGTACTGGTCAGTATAATATCTCATGGGGCATGGTGAAGAGGTTTGGTAGGATACAAGTTTGAGCTTCTGAGGGTCGGCTCATGTGGGGTGGAGGAGTAAGAGCTCATTAACATCAGACGAGGGGTGCTGCCACCTGAAGAATAAGCATTTGACACTGCTTTACTATGGTGGCTCCATTCAATGAAATTCTGGGAACTGGTAGTTTGTTGTGGCAGCAGAGATCGAGAAGGCTAAATATCTTGCAAAACGACAATCCAAAATTTTTCATCACTAAGTCATGGCATTAAGTGGTGTCAAACTCATAATTCTTCAATGTAGATGCAGCCTCCCCAAAGTGGTTTGGTTCATTCAATGTGTCAGTTTTACATCTTACCTAACAAGGTACTTCTCAGCATTCCCAGAACTCATCATCAAGGACACCCATTTTCTCCATGCCATTTCTTGCGCTCCAAAGCAGCTGCGCCATCCTTAAGCCTGATAGCCAAACCTCATTTTCACACTGTTCAGGGATGCTACCATCTATTTTACTTTTCTTTCTGTGCCCCAAATGCGGCAATGTCACACCAGCCCCATATCTTCTGATTCTTGAACTCTGTTAATTTAAGAGGATCAGGGAAAGTATGGCTGTAACAAGGAACAAGTGTTAAGGTTGTCCCCTTGCTAATAAATGCTGGCATACTGGTTCGGGATGGTGGGAGCTTGTTGTTCCAATATGAATAGGGCAATGCATTTTTAGCCTGAACTTTAAAGTAGTATCCAAAGTGCTGAACCTGTGCTGGATGCTGGAACTACCAGCCTCCATGACCTGGCAATCTTCAGCAATTTTTCTGGAGAATAAATAACTGCCTCAAGATTGGAATATAGCTTACTGGCTGCTATACAGCCTGGATGGCCCCATTATTATTATTATTTTATTATATTATTATTATTATTATATTATATTCTGAAAGGTAAAGAAAAGGCTTTAGGGGTATATATTGAATTGTTTTTAACTGCTTTTATCCCTTTGATGTATGTTTTAAGTTGTTTTGATATTGTAAATAGTTTATTTTGTTTTACATTCAGTTCACTCATGTTTTAACTATATTTTATAAGCTAGTCCCATTTAAAGAAAGGTGAGATGATTATTATGATGTAGGACAACGACTGGAAAGCTCCTTGGGCCCTCTGTTTGACAGCCTTCCTGGTACATTAAAAGGGGAGGAAGACTTGGCAAAATGTGTGCGTGTCATTTTAATTAATCCCAAGCTAGCTATAAGTGTAGTTCCACTTTAGAACCATGTACTTAAAATACCAGAATATAGAAATGTCCAATGGAATGCATAAGAGTGTCATTAGTGTCAAATAAGCAGCCGGTTTCTTGAACTATGGTATGTCCATTCTTTTCCTCATCCCAGAGTCTGCTACAGATGTGTCCCAAATCCTCCAGAGCAGACATGGGAGAAGGAATCACTGTGGGAGGAATAGATTTCTTTCTGGCAACCATGTCATTGTATTAACAGGCAGACATATTGACACAAAAGTATTAAAAGGAGTCAATTTAACTCATTTTGAGTAGTCCTTTGTTACTAAGAGGAGACTTTACCTCTGAGCCTCAGGGATCAGCTTAAACCATCAATTACTCTGCATCTCAGTTTCAATCAGTTCTGCCCCTACACACACATCATCTATTGCATTAGTATTTTTCACTATAACACTAATGTTGTTGTTTGTGGTTGAACTTTTTTCTTGGGACACAATGCAGAAGCTTATGAGGGATGGTGTCATATGTGCAGTTTGTTATGTGTTATATTTACAGGTACAGAATACTAATGACATGGAATAGAGTGGGAAATTGCTGTTGATAGAAGAGATGCTTCCAATTTATAAATAGAGCATGCCATTTGCATGTGGTAAAATTTTTTTTGTTTGTTTTTTGAGAGAAGAGTGCTGTCTGTCTTTCTGACATGTGAAGCCATTGTACTACCTGTTGGTGTTGTGATTTACTTAAAATTCATATGGCAAGTGAATTAAATAGCTCACTGCTAGCCACTGAGCAGCTCTGTAAACTATAGATGCTTTTTAGAGGTGTATGGAGATGAAATTACAGTTGCATTGTTTCATTCCTAGCATCATTTATACTTTGGAAAACAAGCAAAGGTGGGTGTCAACTGTGGCAGAGACTGTAATTTTATCAAAATAAGCTCATTCATTGAGACAGATTCTTTATTAGCAAGTCAGAAGGCAAATGATTAAACAGCTTCTCTCCCTTGGAATACCAAAGAAATCAATGTACATTATACAACATTGGCAGCTGAGATTGTAAAAGACTAAGGATGACATAAAGCATGCAATTTATGGGAACTGCACCCCCATCCCCAGAATTCAGCTTTAGGATAAAGTGCAATGTGCTTGTAGATTCATTCATCCTCTTCTGGCATGCTTCAGTATTACTTTGCACAAACAATAACAACTGATTATACATACGATACAACTTGCTGTACTGCAGAATCCATCTCTGCTAAGCATGCATCTCAAAGATTGGGAGAGTCCTTATAGGAGGTAATAGAAGATGCCCTCCTTCCTGCTGAGTAAGACCAGCAGATTATTATAGTGTGCATGCCATAATTTGAAAAGGAGTAGGGGTGCTGTGTACCATTTATGCGAGATTATATGGTTCTCCTATTGTAAATAACGGTAGAAAATACTGTGTTGTGTTGAGGACAGTTATGGTGAGGCAAGGAAAGATTTCGGCTATGACCTCTTGTATGGACAGAATGGAACAGTTATACTGGCTATTATTATTATTATTATATTATTATTATTATTATTTATTATTGGCTGAGATCATACATCATCAACTTAGTCAGAATGAATAACTAAGTATTATCCCTGGCCTAACTTCCCAAGCCTACCATTGGCTGACCTCCCAAATCTACCTTAACAGACAGCAGAGCTCTCTCAACATCTATCAGGTTTTAATTTTCAATTCTTCATAAAGAATCTATCTCATTGAATACATTATTATTGATTAACAACCATTTAACTTATCCTCCTTCCCACAGGCACAGGCAGATGTTTAAATGCACAGCAAAACAATCATAGAAACATATGGAAAAATCACTCTAATGCAGGAGGCAACATGACAGTTTTACTATTGTGTTCTTTTCAAAGCCCCCAAAAAGAGAAATTAGCTGCAGAAAGATAGTTTTTCCAATCATCTGCTACAATGCTTCAGTTCTTGACTGAGAAAGAATATTACATGAAAACTGTGTTTGGCAAGATTTCTTGATGGTGTGAAGCACAAGCATGACTGGACTGAACTTTAAAAGCTCTTCAGAAAAATAGAAAATGAATATCCCTATTGAGAGCATGGATAGCCCTGCCTCTTCAGATAGGCTAATGCCTAAGTTGAAGGAGTATCTTACTTCATTTGTTCACAAAGAGCTTGAGATATACAATTGTTGTTGTTGCTGTTGTTGTGTGCCTTTAAGTCTTCTGACTTATGGCAACCCTAATGTGAACTTATCCTGGGAACAGATAAGTCTCCCCACCCCTGCTGCCCATCTGTCTAGCCCCTATATCACCTCTGAACCTCTCTTCTCCAGGCTAAACATACCCAGCTCCCTAAGTCGTTCCTCATAAGGCATGGTTTCCAGATGTTTCACCATTTTAGTCAACGTTTTTTGACATGCCCCAGTTTCCCAGCATCTTTTTTGAATTGCGGGTCAGAACTGGACATAGTATTCCAGGTGGGGCCTGACCAAAGCAGAATACAGTGGCACTATCGCTTCCTTTGACTAGACACTATACTACTATTGATGCAGTTTAACATCTCATTGACCACATCTCACTGTTGACTCATGTTCAACTTGTAGTCTGCTTGAACTCCTAGATCCCTTTCGCATGTAGTCTCGTTCAGCCAGGTGCCCCCCATCCTATATCTGTGCATTTCATTTTTCCGCCCTAAGTGCATACCTTACATTATAATCTTCCTGCCAGTGTTAATCCCCCATCCTCTACTTAAATCGTTTCGGAGATTCTATATTTTAGTTCATGTAATTTCCATCATACTCAAGTGTATCTGTAGTAGACACAATAGTGACAGAGAGTGCCCTGTGATCACCTTGGACCCACCAAATTGTGTGATGTTTGTTTGTGCTCCTTGAATCACCCCTTTCCTCACCTGGATGACCCTAATGGTGGGTTTTTTGAATGACATCTAGTGCTTATACAGTAACCTGAGATGGGTTTGATTATTGTTAATGTTTCTCTATAAAGCCCTGTCAGCTTTCAGCACACATGTTGAAAATTAAGACTAAAGACTAAAGGCCTTTGGACTCTGATCCTTCCATATATATATATATATATATATATATATAATCAGGATGTGCGTTTGCATGCTCGTATAAATTCTGTAAAACTAGGGTAGAGTAATTGTATCAATTTTGGATAGTGCATCAATAATTATGTAAGTTAAATGATTTAGTTGGTCAACTCTGGTTGGAACTACCAACGAATCAGGCTACATATTTCTTGTAAGTCAAAGAGTAGGGGGGGGGGAGGATGATTGATTTATATATGAAGCTAGAAAAATATTTCAGGTGATGTATTATGTAGAAAATCAAAGAGACAAAGTAGGTAGCATGTGATATCTCTCCCATTAGTCCCATTTTTGAGGTCATCCTGTTTTAGGATTCCTTTTTCTTTTCTTTTCTTTTTTTTTAGGGGCCACACCCATCAAAACCCCCTATGTACCCACCATTGGTCTATTTGGTGGCAGCATAGCCCCAGAAATAAGGTCACCAGGTGAAATAAGTTGTGTAGAAGAGGGAATTCACTAACAGCACCAGCTGTTGTGCGGCAATTAGCTGCACATTGTAAACCGCTTAGGGAGGTCTTAAGTGCACCGCATAAGTGGTATAGAAATGTACTTGCTATGTTTTAGAAAACCCAAATGAATTACTGAAGAAGAAGCAGAGGGGCTTAAGCCACAAATATATCCGTGAGCAGTTCTGTGCAGTTTTACTAAATATGTCTCATAGCTCATCTTTTTTTCCTCACTAATGCAATTATCATCATTTAAGTTAATTGCTGATCATGACTATAGCAGTCTCAGGGCATTAGAGTCTGTAAAGAAAGGTCACAAAGTGATGACTATATGAGCAGGAGAAAAATGTTTGATTTGCCTTTAGATAAAAAGAATGTTCTAGGTAGATTTTAAATCTTGCCTCTTGACTGGAACTTTGGTTAACTATTTCCCCCAGGAAGGCAATGAGTTTTTCTATTATTGCAACACATCCACCCATCTTACCACTAAGGTCCAGTGCTCCCTGACACCGGCCTTTCTTTATTACATATACAGATAACTCTGATGCTGGGGAATTCCCCTCAGCATTAGCATCTGTTCATATGCATCTAGTTTTTAACACTTCCTCATATTTTGCACCAAAGAGCAAAGCATGCTGTGAAATAAGTAGAAATGGAACTATAGGTCTGTTCTTCTTGTTGTTTGTTGTTGCTGTTGTTTGCACCTCACAGTTACTTTCTGAGCTTTATTAAATTAGATTGCCTTGAACTTGGATTACCTTTATCACTTAAGCACTTTGATCAGTTTGATCATGCTTTATTAAGTCTGAATATATTGTTGATGAAAGATAACGAAAAAAGCAATTATATGTTCGTTTCTATGTTCTACGATTGGTGGTGTTGCATGCCATCTCCCTTGCCAACTTCTCGGGTGGTGGAAAATTCCAGGTCAGTTTTCTTTGAGCCATTTCTTTTGACACAGGGAGCACTGGAGACTGAGGACAACTGTTGTAGTACTGTTTTCTTGGAAAATTGACCAGAATTCTGTTGGTGCACTGCACTAGCAGTTGCACTTTTTTCTGGATGCTGATGAAGGAAGGCAAACAAATCTCCCACGCCTACTAGCTAATTTCTATATTGCCTTCTTCCTTTCTGTGCATTATTATTATTATTATAACCTTTATTTATGAAGCGCTGTAAATTTACACAGCGCTGTACATGCAATCTTTTTAGTTAGACGGTTCCCTGCCCTCAGGCTTACAATCTAAAAAAGACATGATACAGAAGGAGAAGGGAGTGGTGACGAAAAGGGTAAGAGGTCCAGCAGTTCCCTCAACCTCGAGGCCTGGACCAAGCAGATGGACTGAGGGAGGGCAAGGCTTCATAATGGATGGTTAATCATTATCCAGGGAAAATACATAATCACAAGTAGGATAAACATAACAGTACATAGGAATACAGCGAATGGATCATAACAGCCAACAACAGAACATCAGATAGTAAGCGACAATTATGCGATGCCTGGGAAGGCTTCTCTGAATAGGATGGTTTCAGCTCCGTTTTGAAGCTGGTTTAAAGAAGTGATGGCTCTTGCTTGTGGAGGAAGAAGGTTCCAGGAGTGAGGGCAGCAAGTGAAAAGGGGCGAATCCGGGATGGGGCAGAGGAAATCTGGGCTGAGACAGCAGACCTTGCTACCAAACGGAGGGCCCTGGTGGGAAGGTGAGGAGAAAGAAGGTCTGATAAGTAAGGAGGGGCCAGTCCATGGAGGGCCTTTGAAGTCGACAGCAGGAGCTTATACTGAATGCGGAAAGGGAGAGGGAGCCAGTGAGGGAGGCCAACACAGGAGAGATGTGGTCAGAGCGGTGGGTGAAGTGATAATGGTGCAGCTGAATGCGAACAGAGATTAAAGGACGGAGGTGAGAAAAAGGAAGCCCAGCCAGGAGGACATTACAGTAATCAGTCGTGAGATCACTAGGGCATGGACAGGATCTTGGCAGTAGAGGCAGTGAGATATGGTCGGTTTTGGCAATATTGTACAAAAGGAATCTACAAGCCTTGGCTGTGGTCTGGATCTGAGGGATACACGACAGAGAAGAGTCAAAGATAAAGCCAAGACTGCGGGCTTGCTGGACTGGTTGAATGGAAAGTTGTCCACAGAGACAGAAAAGGAGTGTTGAAGGTTGGGCTTAGGAGGAAAGACAAGAAGCTCCGTCTTGGACATGTTGAGCTTCAAACGCCGATGGCGCATCCACTGTGAGACAGCTGTAAGGCAAGATGAGACTTGCTGTTCAAGCCTTGGAGAAAGGTCAGGGGCAGAAAGATACAGCGGGGTGGTCATCGGCATACAGATGGTAGGAAAAGCCAAAAGAGCTATGAGTTTTCCTAAGGACAGTGTGTAGGAGAAACAGAAGGGGACCCAGAACAGAGCCCTGGGAACTCAACAGATAAGGGAACAGGAGAAGAATGCAGACCCCTGCAACTACTGCAAAAGATCTGCCAGACAAGTAAGATCTAAACCAGTCGAGAACAGAGTCTGAGAACCCAAGGTCAGAGAGTAGTCAACTAGAAGACAGTGATCAACAGTGTCAAAGGCGCAGACAGATCGAGAAGAATGAGAACAGAGTAAAGGCCATTAGCCTTGGCTGTAAAAGGTCAGCGAGATCTAGTGAGAGCTGTCTCTGTAGAATGCCTTGGGCGGAAGCCAGACTGAAAGGGAGCAAGGATGGAATTGGCTTCAGAAACTCAAGACAGCGCGAATAGACAACCGTTCCAAAACTTTAGAAAGAAAGGGGAGAAGAGAAATCGGGACGATAGCTAGACATTCCACCATACCTTTTCTCTCTCTTGCTGCTGCCATCTATGATGAAGTAGTTACATCATGGTTGTGTTCTAAGCATGATTCTGTTTATTGAATTAGGCAGATGGTGAGCTAGTAGGCATGTGGCAGTTTTCTTTAGCCTACTTCCAATGTGACTGACCCATATACTTATTATTATTATTATTATATTTTATTATTATATTATTATTATTATTATTATTTTCTTATATCCCACTTTTTCCCAATACAGGGACTCAAGGTGGCGAAAAGTGTAAAACAATACACTTAAAACAGTACAACGATATTAAAAATATAAATATAAAATTTAAAAAAATAATAAACAATATAAGAGTTAAAACAGTTATAAATTAAAATATAACATTGAAAATACAAACATTAAAAGACAGCATTAAAAATGCAGTCTTTAGCAGCATAAAAGGCCTGGACTATAAAAACGTCTTTACCTGGTGTCAGGAGGATGTAGAGATGGT
>NC_056522.1:291255182-291260816 GCF_019175285.1 Sceloporus undulatus | reverse complement strand
CCTCTAGGGACTGCATGAAGCCCAAAGCCTGCATTTTACTCCTGCTGTGATGTTACAACATGCAGGCATGATAGCCAGTTGAGTGACTGTTATACCACAGCCTTGAAGTACAATGAGTATTGATGCACATCAGGGCACCCAGTGTGCATCTGAACAGCAGCTTGGAAATGCTGGAATAGAACAGGAGTGCCTGATGTGTAACAGAAGTGTCCAAAGAGTATCAGAAGTTGCTGATGTACACCACAAGTGTTTGATGAATATCAGAAGTACCTAGTGCTCATTGGAAGTGCCCAGTGTGCATCATAAACACCCATTGCATATCAGAATACTCTTGTCAGTGCCTAGAAGTACACCTTCACAATTCATAAATAGTTTCATTGCATTTCTGCAAAGTAGATTCATATAGATATGAAACACAGACCATGATGTAGAATATTGGCCAACTTTTCTAAACTCTGTAAATCATCAATAATCACCCACACAGACAGACAGCAGATTTTACAGAAACATATATAGGCAGTTCTATTTGCAAAGTACTTGAGTTCAAGTACTTAGATTCAAGATCAGTTCAAGTAACTGAGATAAGACACCAGCCAGTAGCTTAACCCTTTTGTAAATCAGGCTGTGAGCATTGGATAAAATGACAAAAATACATTGAGGTCAAACTGTGCCCAGCATGAGTTCATTCACAACCTTACTCACTTCCATTTTCTCTTAGCAAGATTTTCACTCTCAAATCCCATAGAAAAATTAGGGTGTTAAGGACACAGTGGGAGTCACTGAAACTGTCTGCTTCACTGTCTGTCTGTGCATTTGCCAGTAAATTGTTCAGTGCATCCTGCACAGTACACAATAATGTCTTATCCTACATATATTTCATGACATAAATGCTATTTGAAACTGTTCGATAACTGCTGTACTCAATATATGTTCTGCAGGTTGCTAAAGAAATAGCATTTACTGAAAAGAAAGAAAAGAAAAGAAAAAGAAATCCTTGCTGCAATACAGCCTGAAAAGGGAAGAAAGATATTCAAACTGCTGAAGGCAGTTCATTTACTGCATCAACCCAGGCTGCACATTTAAACTCATTGGAATTTCATGTGCTATATATCGCAGTTTTTATGAAAACTAATAACCACAATAACAACAAAATTCTCATAGGCATCTGTGTGCAGTGCATTGGCAAGCAGCAGATTAAAAAGGTAAATGTTGTCCTCCATGCCACCCCCTAGAATTGGATTGTCGCTTTTGTTAACCTCTTGCCTCCATTTGAAAGCGACAGACATGAAAGTAGCATGATCTTTCTGCTGCTTTTTGTTCCCTGTGTGGCATAAAATGATTTTGAAACCACCAAGGAGAGTAATATTGCTGCAGTGGTAGGAAATGACATTCAAGAAGAACTTAGGAGCATTGGAACCAGCTGAATGCTTCAAACAGAAAAGCACATACTGTAATACTGCTTTGTCAATATGTGAGGGGAAAGATTTCATAACCTACTCCCAAGCAGTACAGACACCCAGCAGATTGCAGGGAGAATGTTCTCTCCTATTAACAAAAATAAAGCCAATTCCTGTGGCTTCAGTATGCTGCATATATCTGGAAATCATGCATCTGGCATAGTAAAGATACATTATTACACTGCTAGCCTTTGATGTGTTATCAGAGGTCACACAGAAAGTACAGCATATCACAGAGAGAGGCAAGAAACAACTCTGAACTAAATAAAAATAAACAATAATTTTAGGAAGAGCAATACTAGCTTTCAGTTCACTTTTCTAGACAATTTTGGTATTCAAAGTAATGTAACACTTTAGTACCTACCTACACTGTATCTATACATTTAACATTAACAATTTTTTTCCTGTTACATGAATGAATACAGATATCTAGGTAAGTCAAGGTGGGACCAAGCAAAATTTAACAGTACATAATGTTTGGAAACACATTATGCCCAGAATCCTGTTAGTGTCATGTACTGCTAACTTCAGTTAAGAAACACAAGTTTCAGCAAATTCAGAAAGTTTTATTAAGAAAACTGAGTTGATTATAGCATTACAATGTTGTCAGGACTGAAACATTGTTTTGGTTACACAACATATTAAAAGCACTTAGCATTTAAATCATTTCCACGTGTTCACATACCACTTGTCTTCACACCAAAATGTTCATTTCCCCAGGACTTGCCCTCTTTTGGAATGGAATATAGGATGAAGGTGTTTGTAAATTTTATGCAAAACCAGTTTACAGTCACTTCATTTTCAATTCTTTTAACAAAAATGGTCCACATATTGGGCACAAGCTTTTTAGATGGATGTTGATTTTTCAAAATCTTTGTAGAAAAATGCACTGTCTGACCCATTTTAAAAACTCATTTAAGATCCTGTTTGTTTGTTTGGTCTGCATATTTTTTGTAAATCTCCTGGTATAATCCAATCTGGACATAATATGGGGCCAGGTGATGCTGACCCATTGTGTTACCTAAATTGCTGGGATCTAAGGAGGACACTCCCAAACTAGTATGTCTAAGGGGAATTTAATATTAGATCAAATTAGAGTTATAGTATAGTTGAGGCAACAACGGCCAAGGATAGCAACCCAAATATATACCAGGTCCAAATCACACAGAACACCAGAGGCAAATACAAATAGGTTTTGTAATTTTATTAGGGGAATAATCACAACACACACACAATACATGCACACACAAAAGAGCTAGGAGGCAAAGGTGGTCGTAGTGGAATAGTTTAAGGCCTTTCTAACAGAGATATGTTACCAACCGTGGATCTTGATTCCAATCAATGGGAGTCTGAATGGAGAAGACTCAATAGCTGCTGTGGCCAGGGGTGGGAGTGGGTGTTAGCTGGTGTATTGAGGATTCTAGTCTAGCCAAACTGGCAGAGTGCCTGCCTGCTTGCAAACTAGATTGAAGAAGGGCTGTTTTACTAGCTATATATACACCCAGAATTGTATCTTGGAGGCAGAAACCAAGGCTTGAAAGGATTAGAAGCCACACTAAATGGTTTTCCAGAGAAAAAGAATAGTCTGAGATACAAGTGGATAGTTGTATTATTGGTGAGAATGCACTGGACAAAAGGATTAATATTCCTGGCTAGAGTGTCCTTGTCCCACGTAGTCCCAAACAATCACCTTCTTTGGCCAGGATTCCCTTACTTCTTTCTATTGCAAAAGGGCTGAAGCTGGGGACTCAGTTAATACCATCAGGGTGGGTGCCTCTAATTCCTATGATAGCACAAACAAGTTTGAAGTGGTCAGGCATCCACAGAGGGGTCATTGCTAGGTCACTTCTCCAGCTTACCTTTTAATATTAATTTGATATGAAATATGAGGGGCAAAAGGAGGCCTGGTCTTGGAGTAACAGCTGTGCCCATTCTGCTAAAGCCACCAGGTCAGACTTGTTGATTTTAAGGCTTGGCAGCTCACAGAGTTCTCACTCATACGCCACTTTGAAGGGCAAGTGCCTAGTACTCTGATGCACAGAATTGTTATAAGGCCCTTCCACGAATGGGAACAAACCAAACCAGTCACCCTGCTGAAAATTTACATAGCAACCCAGGTACTGTTCTATCACTCGGTTCCCTCAGCTTGTCCATATGTCTGCAGATGATGAGTCATATCCATAACCTGCTGAATCTTCAACAGTTTCAAGAAAGCTTTCTAAAACTGTGAAATTGTGTGCCTCAATCCAAGATTATCTTACTGTTCATTCCATGTTATATAGGTGTGGCACATACAACTTAGCCAACTGCTAGGTGGTAAGTATAGTTTTAAATACTATGCAATGGGCTTGTTAGAAAACAAATCAGTCACCACTCAAATTACAGTTTCCTTCTCACCCACAGGAAAGTCCATTATAAAGTCCATGCTAAATGTCCACTATATAGTCCATGCCTAGATGTGCATAGGTTTGGGAAGTAGCTGTAATAGTCCAAGGGTTCACACACACACACACACACACACACACACACACACATACATTTTTGCTACTGCACATGTTGGGCATCCTCACACATAGGCTTTGAAATCCTAGTGGACTCCTGGCCAGCAATATCACCTTCTATCCAAGTAGAGAGTTCCTGGTAATAGGAAATAGCTGTTCCACGAACGATTCAAGGACGATAGAGGCAAGGGGATGCTTCATTGACGTTTCAGAAGCACGACCAGCTTTGACATCCTCATCCTTCAAGGACATTTTACAGGTGCTTTACCAGTGCTTAGCCCACGGTAAGCGCTGGTGTGAAAATCTTCTGAGTCCCTGTGGTACATACACTTTGTGTCATTTACATCATACATTATTTTTTAAAACCAGTTTATCCTCGTATTCTTTTACCCATCCATCCTGCCCTATGCTTCTTTTATGCTTTGCTGGATGGAGTTCTCATCCAGTGGGAGTGTTTTGCTCTGTTTTGCCTGACTAAGAGTCACTACCAATGGCCCCAGGTGCTTGGGAGTGAACAGTGTGTCTACAGTCTCCTCTTGCTGACTCTCATATTAAGGTAACCCTGACAAATTATCTGCCAACACATTTTTCTCCCAGTCACGTACTTCAGTTGAACTTTTCCCATCAAACATGTTTCAGACTTATCCTTCTGGGTGTTTGCAATGCTTCTAATTTTCTGTGGTCAGTCCACAACTCAAAAGGACAAGCAGCCCCTTCTAATGAATGCCATAATGTTTCTATCATTATGGCTATGAGTTTTTCCCCCAGGCTGGCCAATTCAGATCAGTTCCTGAGAATGTTTTTGGCAGGTAAACTTGTAATTGATTGACTAGCTGAACCCAAAGGATGCTCAACAACAGCTCCTTTTCATCCTGGAGAGAAGTGACCAGTGGGGTACCACAGGGTTCTGTCCTGGACCCAGTGCTATTCAACATCTTTATGAATGACTTGGATAACAGAATTGGGGGCATATTATCAAATTTACAGATGACACCAAATTAGGAGGAGTAGCTAACACCCCAGAGGACAGGATCAACATTCAAAATGACCTGAATAAACTGGAAAGCTGTGCCAAAGCTAACAAAATGATATTCAACACAGAGAAATATAAGTTACTACACTTAGGGTGGAAAAAAATGAAATGGATAGCTATAGGATAGAGGACACCTGGATTAAGGAGTCTACATGTGAAAGGGATCTGGGAGTCCAAGTAGACCACAAGTTGAACATGGGTCAATAGTGTGATTCAGCAGCTAAAAAGGCCAATACAATTTTAGGCTTCATCAATATAGTGTCTCGATCAAGGGAAGTAATAGTGCCACTCTATTCTGCTTTGGTCAGACCCCACCTGGAATACTGTGTCCAGTTCTGGGCACCACAGTTCAAAAAGGATGTTGAGAAACTGGAGCACGTCCAGAGGAAGGGTCTGGAAACAATACCCTATGAGGAATGACTTAGGGAGCTGGAGATGTTGCTGAGGAAAAACAGCAATCTTTCCACACTCCTGTTGAAGATAACTCCTAAGTACCTGTTTCCATACAGCCAAGGGTACACTGGCAGAAGCTGACACTCACCATCTGAAACCAACTTTCTCATTCTTTTTCCATTGTTTTTTCCTTCACTCTTTGGCTGCTGCTGCTTCCAACTCAGAATAAGAAACAAAGGCGGGTTACAGA
>NC_056522.1:291203838-291252182 GCF_019175285.1 Sceloporus undulatus | reverse complement strand
AATGCGCAGCTGCGCAGGGCTAAGCAGCGGCGGCAGAAAGCCTATGGGCACATTTAAAGTGCCCAAGCCCCTTTAAAACAATGGTGGTCTCCTGCCAGCTGGTGATCAGCTGGTGTTGGCATCCTTGTCCGCTTGCACTTTGCCAGTGTCAGCAGCATCATAGATGCCTCCTCTCCTTTGGTCCCCGCGCTCCTGCTGAATCTGCAATGCGCAGCCACAGCTGTCTCCGCTGCCACCGCTGTCCCCCTGCCATCTCCCCTCACCTCCTTTGTACATATGTCAATATTTACAGTTTTAGAGTTTTTTATTGTTAGGTGAAAATGGCAGAGGAATGTGTGTAGGGGTGCACTTTAAAGTCCAAACTTTCCAAGCAGCACATGCGTACATGTTGCTCTAGGGTTAGGGTTACGAGGCTTAAAATGCGCCGCAGCTGTGCCTCAGCTTCCACAGCTGCATGGCAGCGGACGTTGCAATTAAAGCCTGACTGCAAACTGCGCATGTTCCAAGACCCCAACTCACTATGCGACGGAGCTTTTAAATGGGCAACTTAAAGTAGCGGCGTAGCAATTCTGGTGTACCGGTGCAGCAGCTCTCATGGCTTCTTCCACTTCTCGATATGTGTCAGCATTCAGGTAGGACTGCTCCAGTTTCTGCAGTTACTCCAGTTTCTGGGACCATATAGCTATAATGTCAGCCGTCTCAGTATGAGACCAAGACGTCACCCTGCCTTTTTTCAGGGTGCTGGTGGATGGTTGAGCCATCCTGCCTGGTGGCAAAGGGGAGCCGCCACACAGCTGTGCCAGGAGCAGCCGAACTGTGCCCTTTCCCAGGTGAAAATGGCACAGGAATGTGTGTAGGGGGTCACTTTAAATCCCAAACTTTCCCTTTTCACTTTCTACAACCAAAACATCCGCCGGCAAAAGTTACAACTTCCCGCGGTTCTAGCAACGCATGCGCACAAGTGGCTCTAGGGTTAGGGTTACGAGGCTTAAAATGCGCCGCAGCTGTGCCTCAGCTTCCACAGCTCCATGGCAGCGGACGTTGCAATTAAAGCTTGGCTGCAAACCACGCATGTCCCGGGACCCCGACCCATTATGGGACGCAGCTGACACGGAGCTTTTAAACCGGCAACTTATATTTGCGGCATAGCAATTCTGACGTATCGGTGCAGCAGCTTACAGATGGAGCTGCGCAGGTACGCCGCAAATCAAAAAGAAGCGCAAAAAAGCAGCACCTTTTTAATGCCGCTTCTTCCCGCTTGGGGCGTGCAGGGGGCGTGTTCATGGCGGCATTCAGGTAAAGCCCGTCTGAAGGCTCTACCTTCATGACGTCATGAGTACATCCCTTTTTGCCCGTCTGTAACCCGCCATTGCTGCAGGCTTCTTGAATGTCTGGATCTTCAGCACCAGGCTGTTTGAAAGAAAAATTAGGTAACTAAGGAAACTACCACAACTCAGACAATTTTGCTAGTGGCCCCTTTTCCCTGTCACAAAGCCTTCCCTGAGGACTCATTCAAGAAGCTATTGACAACAGGAGAGCCAGTTGCTGCAACAGTGATTCTTTATGTGACCTTGGAGGCAGCAATAGTGGAAATAGAGGGAGACAGTGAATGAGCACTAATTCTGTCCCAGTTTTCATCTGTGAAGTGATGGAGGTGCTTAGGGAAAAAAAGCCAGGAGGAATGCAGATGGCTGGTGATGTCTTGGTTTATGCTTTTCAATGCCAGTCAGAATGAAGGAGTTCACTAAGTGTGTTATAAGCAGTTTCAAGAGCTTATCTATGAAAGGAGTCAGAGCCAGGTCTTAGCTGGTGTGTGTGTGTTTATGTGCCTTCAAGTTGCTTGTCAATTGTGGCAACCCCACAAATTTCATAGGTTTTTTTTTAGGCAGAGAATACCCAGAATTGGTTTGCCTGTTCTTTCCTCTGAAATAAAGTCTTCAGCATCTAGTATTTGTCCGCAATCTCCCATCCAAGTATTCACCAGGGCTTACTCAGCTTAGCTTCCAATATCAGATCTCGTGCCTTTAAGGTATTGACAATGAATCAATCATAAGTGTAGTGGTTTGTAGGAACAGACAAAGGCAGAGTCTGGAGACAAGCTAGCATCAAACTAGCAGAGAAGAGTCCGGACAAATAATAAATCAGTGCAAAGGATACTCAGAAGCACAGTCGATGATGTATACTATCAGACCACATGAATTCTAGAAAGGTGAGACCAGGGAACAAGACAGGTGAAGATTTGTGTTGTTCTCAGCAGCTAGCTCCTGGAGTAGAGGATGTTTCTATGCAACTATATGGAGCAACTCCATTTCATAACTATTGTTGCTGATGATAAATTATTGCTAAGGCATCTTCTGTCGAAGTTTTGTTCAGCTGTGTTCTGATGTCCTGCCACTTCATCATTTCTTCTTCATTGCAGAAGCTATTTACCTCAGAGTCAGTCTTGGCTTCTTGCTTCTGTAGGAAGACAAATCATGCATGGAGAACCAAGTCTTAGCCATAGCCTGTTACTTATGGTGATTCCTAAGAAGAGATATCAGCTGAGGCACTGAATTCAGGTTGTGACACAAATTCTTCCAGCTGGGTTATGTCATCCTGGCTCTCATTCTCTTAAAAGGACTCCTCCAAGTGAGTTATAAAAAGAGAAATGATTGTACAGTGAAATATAAGATACACATACCTGAGTTACCTTGTAACTGAAATAAGTACAAGAAACCTGGATCTTACACATAAGAATCCCTGCCCTCATTCTTCTTCCTATTTGTATATGCTGCCTATTGCTGCTTCTATATGGGGTCAGGATCTAACTGTGTGGGAAGTCTTTGCACCCAGTTTAGTGTTTCCAAGAGGTATGGCTGTCATGTGGAAACTTTTCATATGAGCAGAAATAAAGTTAGTTCAATTCTTAATTTTAATGACACTCCCACTGAATAGCCATACAAGAGAGACATTTTTATGCTTTGGGTGTTCACATATGTACTTCTTGAACTGGAAGAGGCTAGTGTTGAATAATGGGTGGTGGAGGATGTATTATGTTGTAATTTTGTTCTTATAGTAACTCGTGACCTCTCTCTGAGAAAAATACAAGCATGATACATTAAATAATTTGAAGAATATTTTATAGAATCATAGAATCGTAGAGTTGGAAGAGACCACAAGAGCCATCCAGTCCAACACCCTGCCATGCAGGAAATCTCAATCAAACATCCCCGACAGATAGCCATCAAGCCTCTGTTTAAAGACCTCCAGGGAAGGAGACTCCACTACACTCTGAGGGTATTCCATTGTCGAACAGCCCTTACTGTCAGAAAGTTCCTCCTAATGTTGAGGTGGAATTTGTTTTATGACTTCCTAAACTTGTTCCATGACATTTGCATGTGGGAGTCTGCAGAAGAATTAAGGTGCTCTAGTCCCTAATATGTATAAAAGAAAGGGAAATTCTATCATCTGTGGCTTCATCTGCACTGCAGCATTAATACAGTTTGATACCACTTTAACTGGCATTGCTGAATGCAGTGGAATCCTTGGCATTCTAGTTAGTTGGGACACCAAAGCTCTCTGATAGAGAATACTAAATATCTGACAAAACTACAAATCCTAAAATTCCATAGCACTGACACATGGCAGTTAAAGCAATGCCAAACTGCATGGTTTCTGCAGTGCAGATACAGCCTGAAATAATTACAGAGAAGTCTGCATCTAGACAGACTCTTGCTAGAATTATCTTGGCTCCTTTTGTGAACATTGTTTTAGCCAAGAGCCAAAATAGTTTTAGGAAATTTAGAGAAATGGTGGCTGCCACCTCCCCTTCCACCCAGCACCCTGAATTCCAAAGAAGTTCAGTGAACAAAGTAATGATACTGAGATGATGCCTGTTGATTTCTCACAGGCATTACACTGAGAAGGATACTTAACATATATTCAAAGGAAACTGATTTTAGACTTGACGTTTGCTTGGGTTGGCTGACCAGTATTTTACTGAAGTGATTCAGCTGCATGATGGACTGAGCTCTACAGTGAGGAGAAAATAAGATGCTTCTATTGCTCTTTGTGTCAGTGATGAAATTAATCAAGACCAATAATGTGAAAATTGTTGAAACCCCTCCCTGTTTGCTAGTTCTATTTGTAATTCTTTTCCTTCCAACAATCCCCAAAATGGCTCAATTAAGAATGGATGGGACCCCTCAGCAAGAACTTTCATTTGGTGCTGTGCTTCAGAATGATTTGTGTCACATTGATCTGGCCCATCTTGCAAGCTACATCTTGGTAACAAACACACAGAAAGCAAAGTCAGGAGGGCCATTGGTGTAGAGTTGGCACACTAGGAACTATATCTGAGTCCTGACACATTGTCAGGATCATCAACAAAATTTTCTCAAAGACGGCATCTCTAAAGTGGCACCTACTAAGCTGATACCTTTTCTCTTGGGGCTTCCTGCTCTCCTGAGCTTACTGTCCAATGTGGACAGTGTACCCTACATAAACTAGTAGAGATACAGACTTTGTAGGCTCCAAAGGAAAATATTTCTCTTTTAATTATTTTCCCACTTCAGAGGGAATGCAGCCCTGGAGGTATGTAAGAGGTGACTTGAAAACCTTGTTAGAAATCTGTGTAGTGTTCAAAATATCATGCATATAATTGGTCTTGAACTCTGGGGTCCTGAGTTCAGTTTGGGTTTGGGTTCAGTATTATCTCCCTGCCTGTTTGTTTCTTGCTCTTTCCATCTGGCCCAGACTGTTTGTCAGATCTATGTCCTCCAAACCTATATGTGGACTCAACTATGACAGGACTGGACAGATATGAATATCATCATCACCGTCATTGTCATGTTCATGTTATGTTCATGATCAATAAAGCCTGTGTTAAATGGGTTGTTATCGTTGTTGTTAATAATGTGTATCCCATTTTTCTCCTAAAAACAGAAAAATTGAGCATTCAATTTGGACTAACAATATTAAAGTGATTTAAACTAGATGTAAAAAAAGGTAAAATACTATTAGAAAATGAAAAGCTATAAAAATACTTCAGGCTAAACCTGTACAGCACTCTCAGCCCATTCTTCAAAACCTTCCTAGTTTAAAAGCCTGCTGGAATAAAAAAAAATGTCTTTGCTTGGCAATGGAAGGACAACAGGGAGGATGTTTTTATGACATCCTGAGGAAGAGAGTTCCAGAGTCCAGGCCAGCCAGTTAGAAGGTCTTCTGTCATGTCCCCAACCAGCTGTGCTTGTGACAGTGGTAGGACTGAAAGCAGCCCCTCTCCTGATGATCTCAGAGCCTGGGCTGACTCATATAGTGAGAGACAGTTTACCAGACAGGCTGGACCTAAGCCATATAGGGTTTTAGGGGTTATCTAACTTTGAATTATTTGAAGGTAAGTTGGATCCTTATCCAGCTGCCACCTGAGGATGCAAATGCAGTTCAGTTTTAACATAAATACTGTTTGGTTCTATTAGCCTGAAGTAACAGATCTGATAAGAACCAGTTCCAAGTAGCTGTTTGTTCCATTACATGTTTCTGCTACAGAGATCATATCCTCCAAATACCATATAAACTCACAGACTTGGCTGCTACCCTATTTCATAAATCAGGGGATGTTGATGAATATCTCAAATTAAAATGCCAGAGCTACTGTAGCCTTTTCAGATTTCACAGGCAGCCTCGTAGGAAGGGACTGTAACACAGTGACTTTACATGCAAAATGTTTCATCATTTAATTCCTGATATTGCTAATGAAAAAATAATCAGCAAGAAGTGATGGTGATGAGTTTCTGACTGAAACTCTAGAGAACTGCTGAGATACTGCCAAATGCAGGCAGTAATGGGCTAAGCACTAGACGAACAGAATAGTGTAACTGGTATAAGGCAACTTCCTTTGTGCCAAAGAAGTGATGGGCCATAATTGTTCAGAAATCTTTTAAGGTATATAGAGCAAGGATGTTTATTTTAGTGATTTCAGAGTAATGTGTACCACTGAATGGTTCTTTTGAGGGGGGCACTTCCCAGAGACTCCATTTTCCCCCAAATATTTTTGTGAATAAATAAAGAAATCTCTTCAGCATGATGTTTTGTGTTTTGAGCACTGGACTATGACTCTGGATATTGGGATTCAAATTCCTGCTCAGCCATGGAAATCCCCTGGGGGACCTTGGGCAAGTCACACACTCTCAGCCTCAGAGGAAGGCAAATGCAAAAACCACTCTGAATAAATTTTGCCAAGAAAACCCTGTGATAGGGTTGCCTTAGGGTCACCTAAGTCAGAACCAACCTGAAGGCATACAGCAACAACAACTTCAGACACATTTACAAGATGCAAATTGCATGTAACATGTCCCCACCCCACACCAGAAGTAATTTTATGATGACATCTGTTTTTTTCAGAAGAGTCTGATGCAGTCCCCAGAAAGTCTTGGGTGGTGGGTGTGGGCATGGGATAGTGATATTTCTGATGTAGAGTCATGGCATTGACTTTATTCATGGCTATGAAACTAAGAAAACACAACTGGATATTATGAAATGGAAGTTAATGTCTCCAAGCAGCTGGAGTAAATTAATGATAATGAAATTGCAGTACAAAATTCTCATTGCCACATAAATGCTCACTTGCCAAGCGTGGGAGAAATGGGCATGATTACTCAATTGTATTGATCATGCCAACACATTGGAACTCATAACAAATTCTTGTAAATGGATAAATGTATAATGACATTGGTAAAGGGATAAAGATACTCTTAAGGAAATGAAACAAGTAGTGTGGCACTGCAGTTTAGGTTCAAATGATATTTAGGAAGCTAATGGCCTATGCTGAAACTGAGTGTTATGAAATCAAGCATACTGGGCAACAGTTCACAAGTGCCAGCAATAGAGGTCTCCTTAACAATGGTCTAGCCCAACTCTGACTCCTCACCCCTCCTATTTGTAAAAGAATTTGGCCTCTTTCAACATATGTGAAGTAATAAAACCAATGGATATTATACTACACTGGCCATTTTTATTCTGAGCAATAAAATTAGTGAAGATTTTGCTATAAATGGTGGGGTGGTTTTTATTTTGAAAATCATGATAACACAATTATGCCAGTCCCTTTTAAGATCCAAAGGTAGATTGGGCCAAACAGTGAGTATTCAGCTGAAGTATTCAGTGGTGTGTTGACTATGATGTCCTGCATTTAGGACCCTCATAGACATGGGAAGGTTACATTTTTCTGGAGCCTAGAGATTCAGCACAGGCTGCAATTGTCATTACTTATAAAGGGAAAATAAGGATAAGTTGTACATCATGCCTTCAGCTATTTATATCAATTCTGTCCCTTGCATCTGTCTATATGTTGTCCAGACTATTTGCAGTTTTCTGGAGATCATCTGAAGCAATTTCAAGCAACATTCTGAAGCGCTGGGTATTCTTTCCTGGCCCCAGTCTTAGGTCCTTTTGTAGAATACTGGCACACTCACAACGTAAGTGATGCGCAGCAACGTGCGGATGCTGCGCAACGCTTATGTCACAATGGCAGTGCCCGTGTACATGGGATGCCTCCATTAGTCTGCTGCCACTCCGTACTAGGGCTAGGAACTGTGCGGTTGGTGCACGGTCCCTAACCCTAGTACCGCCGCCACCATGCCCCTTTTGGCCCATCTGTCTTGGGCCTCAGAGAGAGAGGGTTTTTTTTTTTAAAAAAAAAATCCTTCTATTTGATATCACCTGTCATATCAAGTGGTGGGAAATGTGGAAGAGAATACTTTATCTCACAAGTAGAGTAATTTGCCAAGGCAGAAGCTGAACAGCAACCAGTCCCACACCAATCCCCTCATACTCATAGTCCATCAGCGAAAAGAAGAAAGTTTTGTCTTCTAAAGCATATGGGCCTGTCCCAGGTGATTACGGGTCCAACGCATTTTGCGGGTAATACACTGGATTTGGTTTTTTGTACAGATGCGGAAAATCCGTGGGCGGAAATAACTAATATTTCCCCCCTGCCATGGACGGATCATTTCCTCGTGGAGGCAAAAATCAAGGCTTCTACCCAGATCCCCCCCGGGGGTGGAGGACCTATTAGGATGGTCCACCCTCGAAGGCTGATGGAACCTGAGAGGTTCCAGGAAGCCTTAGAGGGGAACATGGTTGGAAATGACGGCGACTCTGTTGATGCCCTGACTGGTATTTGGAATACCGGTCTCTCTAGGGCTATACACAGTATCGCTCCCAAGCGCCCTCTCAGGCCTGCTTCCAAACGTAAGCCCTGGTATACGGAAGATCTCCAGGCGAGGAAGCGGGCTCTGCGACGGCTAGAGCACCGCTGGCGGAAACACCTACACTTAGCCGACAAGGCTCTCCTAGACCGCCTTTTGGAGGACTACAGAGAGGCGATACGAGCAGCTAAGAACTCGTTCTATGGTGCTCGTGTCGCGTCCGCAGAGTCGCATCCAGCAGAGTTGTTCAGGGTAGTCAGGGAGCTAACTCAGTTCCCTCCTGCCCTGAACCAGATCCTTGAACCTTCTAAGGCCTGCTGTGACCAATTTAACAACTTCTTCGCGGATAAAACCTCTCGGATAAGCGAAGGTCTTAACGCCGGCATTAGGGCAGAACCAAGGGTAGAGGCATCCAGAGCCTCCGTGGACTCTATTAAACTGGATCAGTTTGAGTTGGTCAGTACCGATGATGTGGACAAGATCCTTGGAAGCGTTCGGAAGACAACCTGCTCTCTCGATCCCTGTCCCTCATGGTTAGCGGCTCAGGGGGGACCGGCAGTAACCTCGATGTTACACCGGATTATTAATACATCTTTGAGGGATGGGCAATTTCCATCCAGCTTGAAATTGGCCACCATAAAACCGCTGTTAAAAAAGCCCTCCTTCGACCCCCTGATACATAGTAATTATCGGCCAGTCTCGCTGCTACCATTTTTGGGGAATAGAGAGGGCGGTTGCAATCCAGCTTCAATCGGTCTTGGATGAAACGGATTATCTGGACCCATTTCAAACCGGCTTCCGGGCGGGTTACGGGGTTGAGACGGCCATGGTCGCCTTGGTCGATGATCTCCATCTGGGCATCAACAGGGGAAGCGTGTCCCTGTTGGTGCTCTTGGACATCTCAGCGGCTTTCGATACCATAGACCATGGTATCCTTCTGGAGCGCCTGGTAGAGGTGGGAATCGGGGGCACTGCGCTCCAGTGGTTCCGGTCCTACCTCTCTGGGAGGTTCCAGATGGTGCAACTGGGAGACAAATGCTCCGATAAGAGGGCCCTTACAACTGAGGTCCCTCAAGGAGCCATTCTGTCTCCCATGCTCTTCAACATTTACATGAAACCGCTGGGAGAGATCATCCGGAGACATGGGGCGCGGGGTTATCAGTACGCTGATGACCCCCAAATAGTTTTCTCTATGTCTCCGACTGATGCAGTGACCGAGGATGGCGTCTCTCCTCTCGTGGCCTGTCTGGAGTCTGTAATGGGCTGGATGAGGGAAAACCGACTCAGTCTGAATCCAGGGAAAACGGAGGTACTTGTGATAGGTTCCCCTGGTCCAGGAATGGCGGTGGTTCCACCTGTCCTGAACGGGATCACACTTCCTGTGAAGGACTCCGTGCGCAGTCTGGGGGTGCTTCTTGACTCGTCGCTCCACCTTACAGCTCAGGTGGATGCGACGGTCAAGAGCACCTGTTATCAGCTTCGGCTTATTCGCCAGCTGCGCCCATACCTGGCCCAGAGAGACCTTGAAACGGTAGTACATGCTCTGGTAACCTCTCGATTGGATTTCTGCAACGCGCTCTACATGGGGCAACCCTTGTACCAAACCCGGAAGCTACAGATGGTACAGAATATGGCAGCCAGACTGGTCACTGGTACCTCCAGGGCCAGTCATATTACACCTGCACTTAAAGATCTACATTGGCTGCCCATCCGCTTCCGGGCACAATACAAGGTTACCTATAAAGCCCTACATGGCTTGGGCCCAGGATACCTGGAGGACCGCCTCTCCCCATACATTCCGCCCCGCACCCTTAGAACATCTGGGCAGCAACTTTTGAGGGTCCCAGGGGCTACACTGGCCTCCACAACAAGGAGGTCATATACCATCGTTGCCCCGACCCTCTGGAATACGCTGCCCTTAGAGCTCCACTCAGCCACCTCCCTGGCCCAGTTCAGGAGGGAGCTAAAAACCTTCCTGTTCAGGTTAGCGTTCCCTGAACTAGATCCCAGCTAGTCTCCCCCTACCCTTTGACAGCGATGGCAGCTGGTTGTTGGGGTTTTAATGCTGATGATGTGTTTTTATTGTTGATTTTAATATTGTTATTGATATATGTATTTGTATTTTATTGTATCATAGTTTGCTGTTCACCGCCCTGATCGTTGGAAGGGCAGTATATAAATAAAACTTTATTATTATTATTATTATTATTATTATTATTATTATTATTATTATATAAACTAGCTTTACTTGCTAATACTTGTGCATAGACAAATACATTGTTTAACTGAGGGTTAAAGGGAGAAAGAGAAAATAGCTGGAATTTAGGATGATGCAAGGAGAGAGCAGATATGGTAAAGTAAACAATCAAGAAGTCTGCAAACAAGTAAACTATCAATTAGTGAGTATAGGAAGGGAATGGTTAACAGTTCTAATATCAATAACCAAAAGTCTTTCCTTGAATATAGACAAGGAGCAGGGACAAAAGTAAAACACCATAAGACAATGGGAAGAAATTCTTCTGCTATTTCTGGTAGAATTTGCAAGTCCTTCAGTGTCTAATTCACTCATAATAACAATTTTGTATAACTTTCCACAGTGTCATCTGCACATTGAAAGATTCAGAGCAAGAAATAACATTTATTGCAAATTCTGTTACATCCTAAAATATGTGACAGTAGGACCTGAAGAACTGGAAGAGCTTCCTAATGTCTAATCCACAAGTAATTCCACGTACTGTATTATTCTGAGGATTTTCTTGTGAAATAACCTGGAATAAAAAAAAGAATCCTCAAGTTTCCTTCTGGAAAAGAATGTAAACTGTCTTTACTTAGAATATTAAATGAGATTTTCAAGAAATAACTGAAACCAGTTTTCAGTAAAGTGTGCACAGCTATATAACTTTTCCCCCACACTGCCAGTTACTGTGGAAGAATCTGAAGGAAGTTTCAGCAAACTAGGATGCATCAAAAACTGCAAGCGTTTTAGAGTGGGGCACAGACAAGTAAGCTATCTAGGCATCTTGTCCACTGAATTTGAATTTGCAAGAGAAATTGACCTTAGGAGGTAATCCATAGGTCTGTAAAATGGTGGTGGTGGGGGGAGATCAAGCTTTAAAGGTAATTGGCTACTGTTAATAAATCTTGCCTGTCTCAGGCTGGATATAATTATTAAACTGAAGTTGGCAAAAAGGGGAGGGGTATTTTTCAGGAATACAGAATATGGAACAGTAGGTTTCAAATTTAAAACAACTTTTTATTGCTCATGAGATTGTACAAATGGAAGAAACAATCACAGTGTTGGTTTGAGAAGATGATCCATATTACAGGTTTATACCAGCCCACCTAAAAAGCCACAGCTGTATCTTGCTTATATGATATATCTCCATTCATTTTACATATATAGCTCACAAAAATCTAGGACAACATAAAGAACATCACTTATTCCCACAGAAAATTAAAAGAGCAAGTCATAGAATCATAGAACCATAGAGTTGGAAGAGACCACAAGGGCCATCCAGTCCAACCCCCTGCCATGCAGGAACTCTCAAGCAAAGCATCCCCAACAGATGGCCATCAAGCCTCTGTTTAAAGACCTCCAAGGAGGAAGACTGCACTACACTCTGAAGGAGTTTGTTCCACTGTTGAACAGTCCTTACTGTTAGGAAGTTCTTCCTAATGTTGAGGTGGAATCTCTTTTCCTATAGCTTGCATCCATTATTCCAGGTCCTATTCTCTGGAGCAGCAGAAAACAAGCTTTCTCCCTTTTCAATATGACATCCTTTCAAATATTTAAACCACCATCTTGAGGGGGAGAGACCAGGCCTGGCCTGGAAAGACTAAGAGCCCTCCCCCCGACCACCATCTTGAGGGGGAGAGAGGAGGCCTGGCCTGGAAAGACTGAGAGCCCTCCCCCCGACCACCATCTTGAGGGGGAGAGAGACCTTGCAATTTTTTGTACTGTATTGCAATTTTTACTGTACACCGCTATGATCATTGCAGAATGGCGGTCTATAAATAAAACTTATTATCATATTATTATTATTATTAACCTTTATTTATGAAGCGCTGTAAATTTACATACAATCTTTTTAGTTAGATGGTTCCCTGCCCTCGGGCTTACAATCTCCAGGCTAAACATCCCCAGCTCCTTTAGTCATTCCTCATAGGGCATGGTTTCCAGACCCTTCACCAAGTCTTAAAAGATATTTCATAGCAAACAAATTAATATGCAAGGCATCCAAATTTACATCCTTGTTCAGAATAGTTAATCTTGTCTCCAAGATTTCTAAATCAACCAATTATGTTTTTCTTTAACAACAAGAACAACAACAACAACTATCTTCCAAATTGCTCTGGGCAGTTTAATGTGTGGTTTTTCTATTTAATTCCATAGACGGAGGTTAAGTTGAGAGCAGTGTAAGCTGGTGACTTTTATATAATTGTGGTGGTGAATCTGCTTTGGACTTTATGATTAAGTTAGAAGGAACTGTGCAAGATGCTGAGCCTATTTTGGGTGGTAGGGTTTGGTCCTTCTAAAACCTGGAATAGATCATTTCTCCAATGATATGGAAGGCACCAGCCACCATTGGGTGAGAGAAAGAATGTCATCCAAGGCATTTTGGCTATGAAGAGGTGTCTAAACAATCCTATTCAGTACAATTCCAACACTTCATTGGCTAACTTTCAGTGGCACTAATATTGGCAGCAGACTAGTAGTCACAGAAATTGCAAATCTTGGCTGCTTGAGTTGGCACAAAAGCACACATTATGAGCTCTTAGCAAGGAGTGAACAAACCCTCAACTTATTCACAGGAAAGAGGTAAAGAAGACAGGGAAGCACTGAAGCTGCATAAGGAGATAAACGTCCATCGCCATAAAGCTCATCTAAAGCATTTCTTAGGAATGGAGCACTTTTCAATGCTGAGCTTAGTGTTAGTTTTCAATGGTAGTACATATAAAGAGGATTTACATTGGAGTAGGCTGAAGATTCAGCATCATTATCTGCTTTTTAGCTATGCAGCTGTAGTCTGACAATTTGACATGCAGCCAGCCTCAGAAAATACACATTGTACTATACTCTCTTGGAAAGCCAAAACGTTGACCAATGTAGGAGTGCCAAAATGAAATGTGGGACATTTATTTATTTATTTATTTTCAGCAGGATTAGGGATGAGAGATGGCAGAAACATTTTGAGCTAATCTCCAAAGGAGAAGCAGAATACTGGTGGCAGAAATCAAATCATGCAGAAAGGACTGTTGGTGTAAAGCATAACTACTGCTGGAGAAATACAGTACACAGATACTGCCTTTTCTGTGGAAGGTCTTAAGCTCCATGGATGTCATGATGCCTTTTCTTTTTGAAACCCAAATGTGAATACTGTAAACATGAAGCAACACTGACAGGTAAATCTGCATCTCAACCTTTTCATTCCAGTGAAGTAAAGTTATCATTTCTTCATCTGCTGAGTTTGTTGATCCTTCTTATGTATCCAGTACTGTTAGCTTCATAGGTCTGGAGGAGAGAGAGAGAAAAATGAGAAAAGCAGAAGAAAGGTCTTGTGCAAATTACATCCTCTCCCTTCTCATAGCTCACCTTGCCTTAATAACACTGAAGTGATGTGACATTATTAATAGAGTTACAGTAATAGAATCTCTACCACAGTACTTCACCAAAATGTGAATCCTAAGATTCTGTAGGACAGAGCCATACAGAGGCACCACTGCTGTTGGATTTTCCCCATGATATTCCCTCAATATCTTGAATTTTAGTGTGAGGTCTGCCAATGCCAAACTATGGTCTAGCACTACTGGAGTTCTTGTTCAACTTAAGCAACTGCAAGAGGAGCAGCAGTGAGATTCAGAGTAAATTCACTATCCCATAATAGTCGATCCACCAACTGGCCACGCCTGGTATGCAATTGAAGTGGTATTGAATTGCTAACTGTAATATAGGCCCTGTTTTTATGGGCTGAATAAAACATCCTGTCCTCTGTCATCTTGGCAGGAAGTCCAGGCAATGCATGACCCAGTCCCTAATATTGGTGTAAACAATACAGACAATATTTGGCCAGTTCAGCACTAAACGTATCTTATACCCCTTGAAACATTGTTTTAAGAACTCACTTTTGCCTCCAGGTTTTCCCAGAAGATGTTATAATGCTGGGCAGCTGTTTACAATTCATCCTGCTGTGCTGCACAGCACAGCTGCCACCATGGTGAGTTGCTCGTTGAGGTCAGGAGGATTAGCCCAATGCTAGAAACCTTGTTTTGACCTCAGAGCAAGCAACTCGCTGCGCCAGCTGCCACACTGAGCAACACAGTGGGACATGTATGCTTAAACAGCTGCCCCACATCACAACTGAGATCTTCAAGTAATGGAAGGATGTTAGGGAAACTCCAGAGTTAGAATACTCTGGGCTGCTCTCAGATTATTCTGTCCCATATAGGCCTGGCCACAGATACATGCTTAGAGCTTCTACAGATGAGGGGAGAAAGGCTCTTAATATCCCAGGTTTTGCTGCTGTTCAAAGCAGTTTTATTTTGGAAATCCACATGCTGCTTGTTCATCCCAAAGTATGTCCTGGGAACTTCTGGCATTATCAAGGACTTTTCAGTCCTACTTCCCTGGTCAGTTTATATTAACTCAATATTTTTTAGCATTAAATGTCTTTCTAGTTGGCAGTCTGCATTGTGCCAGAACTAGCTGAGATGGCAGCTGTCAGTAAAACACAGCTATTGTTTCAAGGACACAGACTCAACAGAGCTGAAATGAGGGAAAGAAGAATGATTGCACAAAAACAAAGGATTCTAATATTTAACTAATATAATATGGTCCTAGCACTTTAGTACATTAAATGTAATCCTGAATAATAATAAAGGCTCAGCATCAATAAAGACTTCTCAAATATTGCATGTGTCCAGATATGAAACTTGGTGGTGGGGGGAAAGGGTTTATGAGGGAAACCCAAGATATTTCAAGAACGTTTACATAAAAACCTGAGAGTATGCATATAAAAGAAATACAAAACAACTGGAAACTCTAATACTTCTAGAGATTCCCCCCAGCCTTTCTGAATGAGCCCTTAGTTCATGAATTTCTGGAAAACTGAATCCAAAATGCAAAACCAACATTTAGTTATTGCATTTACATTCCACCTTTCTCTGAAAATTGGATCCAAGGTGTCTTAAAATAGTTTGAAAACAGTAGCAGTGGAAACATTGATCACAAAAGTTAAAAGAGAAATAAATAGTATTATTTTAAAAACATGGTTTATAACAACTAAAACACTTAAAATATAATTATAATATGATTTCATTTAAAGATTAAAGATTTTAAAAATACAGACAACACATTACACACACACACTACAACTCCACAATTAAAATTTGAAAGGCTTACATAAATAAGAATAGTAAAAAAAATTATTTGGTCATTGACCAATACAAAAATTGACAATTATTGAACAGGTTAAATAAGAATATCTTCATCTGCCAGCAGAAAAAGAGGAGGGAGGAATATAACAAAAACAGAATTATTGTTGTGCTCCTTCAAGTAGTTTCCAACATGGTGACAAGGGGTTTAGTTAGCAAGATTTGTTCTTAGGTGATTTGTCTTTGCCGTCATATGAGGTCATAGAATCATACAATCGTAGAGTTGGAAGAGACTACAAGGGCCAACCAGTCCAACCCCCTGCCATGCAGGAAATCTCAATCAAAGCATCCCCAACAGATGGCCATCCAGCCTCTGTTTGAAGACCGTCAAGGAGGAGGATTCCACTACACTCCGAGGGAGTGTGTTACATTGTAGAACAGCCCTTACTGTCAGGAAGTTCCACCTATGTTGAGGTGGAATCTCTTTTCCTGGAGCTTGCGTCCATTGCTCTGGGTCCTAGTCTCTGGAGCAGCAGGAAATAAGCTAGCTCCCTCCTCAATATGACATCCCTTCAAGTATTTGAATAGGGCTATCATATCACTTCTTAACCTTCTCTTCTCCAGGCTAAACATCCCCAGCTCCTTAAGTCTTTCTTCATAGGGCATACTTTCCAGACCCTTCACCATTTTAGTCACCCTCCTTTGGACATGCTCCAGTTTCTCAATGTCCTTTTTAAATTCTGGTGCCCAGAACTGGACACAATATTCCAGGTGGGGCCTCACCAGAGCAGAATACAGTGGCACTATTACTTCTCTTGATCAAGGCACTATACTTCTATTGATGCAGCCTAAAATCGCATTGGCCTTGTTAGCTGCCACATCACACTGTTGACTCAAGTTCAATTTGTGGTCTACTTGAACTCCTATATCCTTTTCACACATAGTCTTGTTTAGCCAGGTGTCACCCATCCTATATCTGTGCATTTCATTTTCCCGCCCAAAGTGCAGTATCTTACATTTCTCTGTGTTGAAATTCATTTTGACAGCTTTGGCCCAGCTTTCTAATCTATTCAGGTCATTTTGAATTTTGATCCTGTCCTCTGATGTATAAGCTACTCCTCCTAGTTACTCCTCCTAGTTTGGTGTCATCTGCAAATTTGATAAGTATTCCCCCATTTCTGTCATCCACGTCATTGATAAAGATATTAAATAACACTGAGTCCAGGACAGAACCTTGTGGGACCCTACTGGTCACTTCTCTTGAGACAGTGATGTTTATCACACTATGCTCTTAAAGAGCTACCATTCCAGTGTGACTCCTCTAGCAGCCTCCTGTTGCATGCTGGGATTGGCAGTTTTAAGGAGCTGAAGTTCTCTGCCTGAGAATTCTAAATACCCCTCCTTAAAACTGCCAATCCCAGCATGTAACAGGAGGCAGCTAGAGGAGTCACACTGGAATAGTACCTCTTTAAGAGCTCGTCTGATAAACACCAGTGTTACCTCATCATGGTTGCCCAGAGGGTTACCACAGCTTAATGGGGATTCAAATCCTGGACTCCACAGTCACAGCCCGGCCCTCAAACCACTACACTGTTCTGGCCCTCAATTAAAAATGATCCCACCACCCTGCCACCACCCTACAAATCCAGCAAATATACACTGCAGAGTTACTTCAGATAATTCTAAAAATTAGCGAAATAATTGCCATAGATGTCTATGGTTATAACATATGAATGGTCAGGTGTAGGTGAGATGCATAGATGTAGCAAAAGTGTCCAGTATATTCACATCTGACCACTGTTTTAAAAAATAGTATTATTTCTTGGGCATTTTCCACCATCAATTCTCAAAATGCTTGCAAAGGAAAATAATATTGGAAACACTGGTTTTCAGCCTGTTATATTTTTACAATAGTGTCAGGAGCTTACCAGAATGTAACCCCTGTAACAGGACAATGGAGAGATTATGCCTAAAAAGCTAGCTAAAGTCACCAGAATATCTGACCTGTATAGATTGGGTAAATTTGGCCAACTCAATTTTTTTTAGTCAGATCTGAGTTTCTTCTCTTAGCATTGTTCTCTCCTGTTTCCAGAATAGTTCACGTGTCCCTCTGTTTTTTAAAATGTATACTAAAATTAGTAGACATAAGCAGAGGTGTAAGAAACTTTGCCTTTGCAGAATTTTATGGATTATGCTATCCCCCACCTTTGGCAATAGTGGCTGATTGATTGGCATCCCACGAGACATGCCTATTCACATGTCCAGACTCTGTTCTAATCTGATTCATTGTTCCACAGTATTATCACTAATATAAACATTTATGTGCCCTTCCTTGCTAATATATGCAATATTGTATGCATTCTTAAATTGGAAAACCGCATCAAAACAGAAAGGCAAGAAATTAAGAATAACTGTGTTTCCATCCACATACTGATCTGGGAGTTCTAAGGCAGTTCAAATTATAATGCAACTCAAATATGTTTCATTTCCATGCCTATATATTTGTATAAATGTTAAAGCCATAGGGATAGGGGCTACATGTATAAGTTTTCCCCATGGAATTAGTTTAAGAGAGACATGCTTGATCAGCTCCAGTTTGCAAGACTGGGTCCTTCATCTATTATTTTACCTATGCGGGGATGTCTTGTGAACAAGTGGTTTTCATGGATCAGGAAGAAAGTGATGCCAATGTATTCCTTATAAAATGGTTAAAATACATGTTCTATTAAAATGTTCATTATTCCACATTATCCTTATAACAGTGCTTTTATTCTATTCATTCTCTCCAAAGAGAGTATTAAAAGAATCTATGCTTTTAAAATGTGCATTGACCCCAATTTCACCCCAATTCTGAGAACTAGATACATATCTCCAAATGAAAGAGCACAAAATATTCTGAATGGAAAATCCCATGGTGAGTGTGGAATAAGTCCAGTTTTAAATGTTTCCATACATAAAAAGGAAGCAACCATTTTGCTTGCTCTTTTCTATTCTGTCTAGGATCACAAGGATAGAGTGAAGGTCTTCAACTATTTGTGGATATTGTAGCTCGAGGCTGAGATGGTGTCTGAATTTCAACAATGTACTTATATGAAGATCTGGGAGAGGAATTGTATCTAGGCAAGAAGTAGTGCTGCCTTGCAGCTAAACACTGGCTGTTTCAGTCAGAGGTGGGGTTGCACTGGGGCCCCTCTGCCAGCCACTAAACATTCTAAAACCACCACTACATAACTCTTTGCACACAAAAGAAAAAGTCACTGCAGTACTTGGTGTCTATTTCTCAGAAACTTTTGGGAAGACCATATAGCTGGAAGCCACGAAGGGGACATCCCTCCTCCACTACTCAGGACTGGCCTGTGGCATTTTTGCTGCCTGAGGCAAAGTACAGTAATAGATGGCATGTTTATCAGATTTGCAAATTACATCAAATTAAGAGGGGTAGCTAATACCCCAGAGGACAGGTCAAACGTCAAAATGGCCTTAATGGGTTAGAAAGCTGGGCCAAAACTAACAAAAAGAATCTCAACAGGGAGAGATGTAAGGTACTATACTTTGGGCAAAAAAAAAAAAAAAATGAAATGCACAGATATTGGATGGGAGACACCTGGCTTGAGAACAGTACATGTAACAAGGGTCTAGGAGTCCTTGTAGATCACAATAATAATAATAAATTATTTATTTATATTCCGCTTTTTCCTCGTGGAATCAAAGCGGATTACAAACAAAAGGTATCAAATATAAAAAATATAGCCTCCCCACCAATTGTGGCATAACAAACATAAAAACAATAAAATAATTATACAAAAAGCAGAATAATAAAGAATACAACAAACATAATCCAAAGTACATGACATAGCATAATGCCTAATAAAGATACAAAATCCAAAATACACAACATGGTAATAATTAAGGCATGACATCTAGATGGCAATTCCTGACATGCCCCTGGCTGCAAAATAACAGAAAGGCAATACAATAATGCAATACAGCAATAAAACTAACAAGAAAAGAACATGGTCTCTTTACTCTCACAAGCATTATATAATAATAGCAAATGCAACTCTAATGGAATGCAGTACAACAATACAATATAATACCACTCTGATACAATATAACACAATACACATTATTCCCCTCCCCCCTTCACATATACAACAAAAATTCCAAATATAACAATGACAAAACATAAAATAAATCATTAAAACCAATTAGACAAACATTCAAAGCAATCAACCTCCACCTGAGTCCTCTGGTGCCTTTTGAGGCTCTGGGGTGATGTTGGGTGGGGCAAGGCAGTCTCTTTTCCACAGGCATGCCTCCACTCAAACAGCTGGGCTGGAGTGATGTTCCTGGGCTCAAAGGTCTTGTAAGCCAGCTTTTAAAGGTACTGCCTCTCTTACAGGCATGCCTCCCTCTCAAACAGCTAGGCTGAAGTAATGAAGTTGAACATGAATCAAAGTGTGATGCGGCAGCTAAAAAAGCCAATGCAATTCTAGACTGCATTGATGGAGGTATAGTGTTTATCAAGGGAGGTAATAGTAACACTCTAATTTGCTTTGCTCAGGCCTCGCCTGAAATACTGCAGCCAGTTCTGGGCACCACAATTCAAAAAGGATGTTGTCAATTCGGAGTGTGTCCAGAGAAGAGCAACCAAAATGGTGAAGGGTCTGGAAACCATGCCCTGTGTGAAGTGACTTAGGGAGCTGGATATGAAGAAGAGAAGGATAAGAGGTGATTTGAAGTTAGCATTTGAAATCTTCTTTGACTATCCCTTCACCCTTTCAATGTGTTTTTGTTTGTTTTGAAGGGATATTTTGTTGAGGATGGAGTGATCTTGTTTTCTGCTGCTCCAGAGAGTAGGATACAGAACAATGGATGTAAACTACAGGAACATGCTCCCTCAGAATATGGTGGAGTTTCCTTCTTTGGAGGTTTTTAAACAGAGTGCTTTATCAGGGTGTTTTGACTGTATGTTCCTGCATGAACTGGATGGCCCTTGAGGTCTCTTCCAACTCTATGATTCTATTACTCAGCAGAATAGCACCTCCTCCCCATTCTATGTACAGAAGCCAAATTGACTGATATTTAGAAGTGATAAAATAGCATCTTTCCCTCCATCTGAGTATAATGAAGGGAATTTTCTCCAAGTCTCAGAGGAATATCTGAGGGCAATGGTGCAGCTGCTTCCTCTTCTGTCTCAGACTATCAGTTTTCTTTGTCTGATAAGGTTAGCTCTGTTATTATTACTCTCTAGCAGCTAGTATTTAGCAGCATATTTTGTGTCTCTGGGGATGAATGGCACACACCCCTCTGCCATTTGTCCCTTCCCCCAGAAAGAATTGATTATGATCTGGTGTTCCCACTTATCCGGCACACTTCTGAATCGATTCCTCGTAAAAGAACCTCTAAAAAACTGCTACCAAGAAACCCCAGGTTTTTTACATCTGCTCCACTTTTTCCCCACTGTTATCGATCAAATGTGGATCAGAATCGATTTCCCGTGGGAACTAGGGGCATATACCCTGAATCATGATTTGGACTTTATCATAGTGGGAATGGCTATTATATTCGTTTTATGTGAGTTTTTTGGACCATGAGGCCGTGTTCTAGAAAATTTTATTCATGATATTTCACCAGCAGCTGTAGCAGGCATCTTCAGAAAAAATATGTTCTCTTCTAGAACATGACCTCATAGCCCCAAAAACCCACAAAACCTATGGAAAGCAGTGAAAGCCTTCAGTTTCACATGGGACATTCCTCTTTATTGCTTTTAACCTCTATATGAAGCCTGAGCTCATTCTGTGCTTTAGCTTTTCTGACTTTCTCCCCACACAAGTTAGCATTTGAAATCTTCTTTGACTATCCCTTCACCCTTTCATTTCCTGTACCTATCCCTTTTGAGCCTTCATTCAGTGAAAATTCTTTAGACATTCATCCTAGTTTCTTTAGATACCTCCTATTTCCCTTCCTCATTGGAATTGTTTGAAATTGTGCTTTCAGTATCTTAAGAAACTTCTATCCCTCATGAACTCCCTTCCCTATTAGTATTCCTGAACATGGGATCACTGCCAGTATTTCCCTGAGTTCATTGAAATCAGCTTTCTTCAAATCTAGAATGCATGTGCCTGACTATGCTTGGCTTCCCCTTTCTGCTTTATAACAAACTTCAGTAAAACACGGGCGCAGTACAGATGGCCCAAAATGGCAGCCTGCTGGCGCCTATTTTTCTTCCAGAGGGAAGCCTCAGCTGCCAAACTCGTTACGTAAGTGCCGCGTGGCGCCATTCAGACGCCACGTGGCACTTATGTAACAATGTCGGCGCCCATGTTAACAGTGCCGCCATTGTTATGCCCTCATCATGTGCGAGGTTTGCAGGGTGTGTGGGCGCTCCACTCAACAGGCAACCCTCGCATGTGACGAGGGCGCTTTAAAGGCCCATCTGTACCGAATCATAGTTACTCCCACCTAAGGATCCTGCCACTTCCATCAGACTTACTAGATCATTACTGTTGGTTAGGAATAGATCTACAATAGTTCTTGGCCTGCTTTCCTCATCCATCTTCTGGACAATGAAGTTGTCTACAAGGCAAGTGAAGAGTTTGTTAGACCTTAAATTTTTGGCAGAGTTTGCCTTCCAACAAATATCAAGAATGGTGAAATCCCCCATTACTACTATATCTCTTCTTTCAGAATGTGCAGTCATCTGTTACAGCAAGGCATCATCCAAGCCCTCAGTTTGGTTTAGAGATCTGTAGGAGACCCCACCCCCACATCCTTGTTGTTCCTCTCCCTCTTAATTGTTACCCAGATGCTCTCAATACAGGATTTAAATCATGGGTCTGTTCAATAGGTGTGCAAATCTTTCAGTGTGAACATTGTGAATGAAACTCTTTATGTGTGTAAATGAAATGTGCACAATAATAATAAATCTCTGAGTTTTGATACATATCCAAGTTAAAATGTGTGCTAACTAGAAATATGTGCCTTTGAAAACGAGGTTTTAATTATTGAATGGAATGACAATGAATGGAATGATTGCCAAATATACCCTGAGAGCACCATAGATGAGGTAGCAGATGCTTTTCAATGCTTACACACACACATACACACACACACACAATGAATGTATGTTGAATACACTTGTGTTTATCCATTATATTCTTCCTATTTCCATTCCTAGTAGGGATCCAGAAGGAATGTCCTTCTTTATTTTCCCTTTCTAATTATTACCTGCCACAGAAGTCCATTATAATTCAAGTAGTTATATATAATCATGAATATTCTTTTATCATCAGGTCTTCTCTGTGAAGTGTGTGAATACATGGTAAGTATAGAAAGCGGATTTAGGTAATTTTCAGGTCTCTTGCAGTCCACAGTTCCATGAAGAACCAATTTCATGCCTCATTCTATGAAAAGTAGTCAGTCGTATCATATCCTGACTCTGACCCAATGTAACTAAGAATTTTTTCCCTCCAACCTCCTCTCCAGTGTTTCCAAATTTCCATTATTTTCTTGGTCAAAATAATAAAACTGCTTTCTGGAAGAATACCTGGTTTGAGATCAGAAGAAATAGCAATATATCACAGTATTTTTTGCCTGTTGACCCTACTTGGGCACCTGGGTTCTATCCAGTAGCTGAAAGGTTACAGCTAACTCTGTTATGAAAATGTCAGGTCAGGCCCTGATTATCTCAAATATTAGAATTTGCCTCTGTAGCCTACCTTAAGGACTAGGGTTTTTGTAATCAAAAGTGGGAAGTCCAATTATTTTATTCAGCTTATAGCTAGCCTCAAGTGTACATATCAATAGATCAAAAGCAATCAAAAGATAACATGAATACAAGCATAAAAACTGAAAGGTATTTTAAAAAATACTGGTAAAACAAAATACAGAGAGTCAGCATGGTGTAGTGGTTTGGGTGATGAAGGGGCCAAGCAGATGGCTCTAATTTAGGTTAGACTGGGGCAAACAGATGCATGGTCTCAATCCAGTGAGCTTCTGCCCCAAATAGGAGCAGGAAAAAAATCCACTTTTTGCTGGCTCTGGGGTGTGTGGTGTCTAAATGCCATGTCTCTAAGTCACCCGGAAACTGCCCAGAGTGTAATCACTGGCGCAACTTCTGGGCAACTAGGGTGCATGGTGCATGTAAACACCACACCCACCAGTCGGCTTGAAGGAATTGGTAAAACCACCTCAGAGTATTGCTTGCCTAAGAAAACCCTATGAAATTAATGGGATTGCCATAAAATGACAGATGACCTAAAGTAACAAGGCAAGAAAGAGTACTGAGATTGAAAATAAGCCATGGTGTCACCGATGCTGCCAATGAAATTGTAGCTGTCCTGTGAGAATGTTCAGCTTGCTTCTGCAAAATCCTAATGCAGTCAGCCCACTGTATCCACAGACATTTTATCCATGGGTTCAACCATCCATGTCTTGGAAATATTCAAACAAAAATCATAAATTCCAAAAGCAAACTTTGATTTTGCCATTTTATATAAGGAACATCATTTTACTATGCCATTGTATTTAATATGACTTGAGCATCCACAGATTCTGGTATCCATATGGATCCTGGAACCAAACCCCAGCAGATACCAAAGGCAAACTGTATGCTAAAAATCCTCAGAAGCTCTTGTGGTCTACACATCCCTCATGCAATAAGAGGTGATTTCTTCTATACACATTCCTTGTAACCATAACAGATTTCAAAATACAACTGACTGACCAGGGTTGCCTGTGTCTCTGTCAGCTGAGGATAATATTTCATGCATTTGATGTAGTGTCCCCTGTCTCCCAAAAGGAGACACAATAAATCTGTTAATCTTTAAGGCATCACAAGATTCTTTAGTGATCCAAACAGTGGAGCCAATATATACTATGTTTTTCTGTACCATAAACAAATACTAGCATTAGCGTAATGTAGATATTTTTATACTCTACATCTTTTCAAAGGTTAGAGTCTTTCTGTGTGATCACTGGCAAATCACACTCTCTTGGCCAAAGAGGAAGATCATGACAAAAATCTTCTGCATAAATCTTCCCCAGACAACACTAGGATAGGCTTGCCATAAGTCAGAGTTGACTAGAAGGCACACAAAAACAAGAAAAACAACATACATCTGAGTAAGTTTTGGTCTGCTTGCTGACTGCTAATAAACAAGGGTTTATCAACAGACCCACAATTTACCCTTACCCCTAGAATGGATTTCCTACTGCTTTTTACTTTGGGCTTGTTGTCAGATGATTTGAATAAAGCTATGTTGTAAACTATAAAAACTAGAACAACATTTTATCTCCAAACATGTGTGAGAGTGATAGCTCATATACATATGCAACAAGACACCAAGGATTATTTGACTTGCCCTTTGTTATGCAGCTCATGTACATGTCTGCCCTTCTGTATGTAGAATTGTACTGATGACTGTCAGCACAGGCTGTGTTGAGATGGTAGCAGGAGAGTACCAGGTATTGTTATCTCATAACCACTTCCTTAGCAACTGGTAAAAAAAATGTTTGAATTTGCAAAATACAATAATTTGATAATCCCATCGAAGTCATGCCTACTCACTTCCTTAATAGGACTTGTGTAAAGAATCAGTCATTTCAATTATCTCGCAGTGAAATAAATGTATGTACAACATAAGCATAGTAAGAAGATTAATCTCAAGGTACAGTCTGGGTCCAGAAGTGATTAAAATAGAAAGCACCAGATATTATGCTAAAAACAGCAGTAACTTATAATATTTTCAGAGGACAAAATATTGTTACTGGAATTTATCGACATCAAGGATGAATGTACTATATACTTGCAAAGACATAACTTTAGAAACTGATATGTCCTACTGGAAGGAGGCCTACTCTGATGAGGAAGGTGAAGCAGAGAGTCTAATAAGAAATTACAGACAGAGCCAAAGGCTATAGGTAGTTTTGCCTTGGAAATGAAACATGGACCATATTGTGTAAATCCTGTGGAGTACAAGTCTGAGATACTGAACCCTTCCAAATAACTGAGACTAAAGCATTACCTCAAAAAATCAGGATGTGCCTTCATGTGATTTTAATAAGGCCTGCTATGCTGATTTACAGATGGCTTCAAATTAGCACAGCCAGAACTACCTGGTTTCTGCAAAACAACAGATCCACTATATGTAGTTGGCATTGTTTGTTTGGCATTGTTCCCTGCTCTCATTTCCTAACTTTCAGCTCGTTTCTTGTTCTCTTCACTTGTTCGCTTGGCTTTGGATCCTTTTCACACTGATTTACAGATATGTTCAGATATTTGCTTGCATTGTTCAGTCCCCTGTTCTTGGTCTGGTTTCCCACTCCCATGGATGGAGAGGGTCCCCCGAAGGGTTCCAGCAAGCAGCAGCAAGGTGAGGGGCCCATCGGAAGATACCCCATCTGTAGGAGGTGGAGGAGGAGTCACTGGGGCCAAAGCTTTCCTGCCATGCCACCCCCCTCCTCTGTTGTTGTTGTTGTTGTTGTTGTTGTTGTGGTTGTGTGCCTTCAAGTCTGTGGTGCAGTTTTTTTGACAAGGTTTGTGAAGGAGTTTGCCTTTTCTTTCCTCCTCCTTCTTTTCCTCTCTCTATGGCAGTCATTCTTCCTCTTCCCCTCCCTCAAGTGTGAATGATAAAGGGAATAAAAGAAGAGTAGACGGCCTCAGAGAGATTTGATCACAAAATCATCCATTTTCCACACTGAGTTATTTTGTAGTGGGACTGAGCCCTTAGTTAAGAATTACATCTCCACTAAGAACTAGAAACTGGTAATAAAAGAGCTGTCTGGTTTGTTAAATAATGTTTACAATGTTTATAATGTGGCAGAACAATGCTACAGTGATGGCATAATCCACAATCAAGAACATTTTCCAACCACTGCTTTAAAACCAACCATTTCTATAACTTACAAAGCTTGTAAGTATTTGGGCAACAACTGGAACATGCTGATGACATGGCAATTCATTAAATGGTAGCCTCAAAAGTACTTCAATAGTATTATTTTTTTAGGTTAACATAGGTCTATGTAGTGTTTCAAGATGAAATTCCATCTGACCAAACTGCAGCCCAACATATAAATACAAAATGATGGGCCTTTAAGTGCTCATATATATTGAAGTTCCCATAGTATTTTTGTTAAATAAAGTAGAGAGGGGGCAATCAAAGAATTAACAATGTAAAATTACTGGTTGGTTGGAGAGCATTTCATTTGCAGCACCAACATCACTGGACTCCCATAGAAAACCATACAAATCCAGGGAAAGTGAGTCTCTGGTGGTATGCACTGTACCAGTATGGTGAAATAGAGGGACTAGTCACAAAAATATTTGATTTGTGGAAACATATGACTCAGTGTGTGACCTTGAGCAGATCACCATCTCTCACTCTGCCTTAGTGTAGGAGAGTTTATTATGCAGGCCCAGTTAGGACAAACCCATATATGTAATTCTGCCTCTCCCCACACCCCCAGTGGAATGGTAACAACATTCTGAAAAACAGTCTAAGGCCTGTTCCGGACGGGCGTATAGTATGTCCCCAGGACGTACTAGGGTTAGGAAGGGGCGTCACTTCCTGACGCCCCTAACCCTAGTACGTACTGGGTACGTACAAAATGGCGGTGCCAGTCCACACGGGGGCTGCCATTTTGGCATCACGGTGGCACTCATGACATTGCGAAAAGAAGCACCATTTTGGGGCTTCTTTTTGCAGCGTGGAGGAGCCGCGCAGTTTGGACGCTGGGCTCCTCCGTGCTGCAAATATGGTGGTGGCAGACCACCCGTTTTGGGCGGTCTGTAACGTGCCCAAGTCTCCCTAATCCAGAATTCAAAAAATTTAAATATTCCAAAATCCATAACTTTTAAAGTCCCAAGATGACAGGGTAGCAGTGGATGCAGGGAAGGAAATGGTATGGCCAAGTTCCAGCCAAATTTTGCAGCAGCAGCCACAGCCACTGGCACCACCACCACCATGGTTGCTGCCACTCCTCTTCCTCCATTACTGCCACCAGTGAGATTTAAAACAGTTTGTGGCTGTGGTTGCTAGTGACCATCTCTATGAAAGCCCTATGCCAAAGTAACAGTGCTCTCTTCTCTCCCCATAGCTTCCACTCCTAGAGCCTGGATCTCTTTCAGTCAGCTCTGACAGTAGCAACAACAGTGGGGCTGGTCTCTCTTGCCCTCACTCTCCACAAACATACCCAAGCACTCCAAGGCTTCAGAATGCAGGCCCAATCTCCAAGATATCCCATTATGCATGTGCAAGTATTCCAAAATCTGAAATATTCCAAAATCCCAAACACCTCTGGTCTCAGGTATTTTGGATAAGGGAGACTCAGCCTTTAAAATGTTTAAGAGTCTTGAGGTTTGTGGTGTAGACTCTTCCATTAGCTTCAAAATACTCATAGAAAGTCCAGAAATAGGTGAAAGAAGGAGCCAGAATGCCTTCCAGTTCCCTCTACCCACTAACAATCCTCTGATCAGTGCCGCATCATATAGAATACACGAGTATGTGCTAAAACAGTGTCTCTTTTACTAGATCTCTCACCCTCATTTAAGAATAACAGCTAGGTCATTTATACTGAGGTGTGTGAAGCTCATTAGTTAACAAAATTCTGCAAACACTATCGATTTTTTCCCGCATACTGGAAAATGTCATTATGAACACAATGTGGTAAAATGAATTTTACCATTGTGTTTCTGATGGATGTAATTTTACTCTACCATCAGGCATAGATCTCCTAGAAAGTGGAGAACAATAATGATGAAGAATTTTCCATTTGAATTAATTTCCTGTAGAGCTATTATTGGGTAGCATGTTAACATCCATCTAATACCATTGTTGTTCTATGACACCAAGAAAAAAATGTAGATTTACATTAGGAGTCATTCTACTGTAGGTGTCTAGTTTTCAAGAATTGTAAGTAATAATAACCCTTAAGGTTGGATTTTATCCATTGCGTTTCAACAATCACATTATTTCAGATTAAATAATTAGTCATCATCTAAGTAATTAATAGTAGGCACCTTATTTAGTAGTCTGTAGTAATAGCAGGCTGGCTCAGTAATACACATTCATCTTAAATGTTTTTATGCTATGCCATTATGTTTCATATGCAAATGTTATGGCCTATCCTATTATACCAAGTGGCTACAGAAGACCTTGTAATGATCATTATGATATGGGAGATTTTTAAATGAGAGTCTTTACCAGTTGCTTCAGCCTCTTAGCTGTTTGAATTGCAGTGCACTTAGGAACTGGGAAGCAATCATTAAAAGCTCAGTGCTTTGTGGAAGATAGGTTATCAGGTCCTTTGTGATCTTTTTTTCCCCTCAAGGAAGTGGGAAATGTGTGTTATTCCATTTTGACCAATCTGTTTATGATGAAAATGTGACGTTGAGAAGATGGAATGTAACCAGTTCAGACAACAAATCCCATTTATTGCACATGACAATTAAGATGTGTCAACGGAGGAGGAAGGCACATGAGATCACAGTACAATTTCGATCAATTGCACTAGCACACACACACCCATATATATATTGAAAACCAACCTGTCTACACCATTGCTTAAGCCTGGAAGTAAGATCATCAGGAACAATGCCATTTTGATCTCCAAAAAATGGCTAATATAGAAACAATACTAAGCCATATTTCAGCATTACATGAACAAGGAATATAAGCCTGTGTGTCCCTTCCCCTTCATCCTCCAGAGCAGTTGTGAGGAAGACAGTGGGTGCTTGCAGTTCCTGGTTTAAAATAGCAGTGGTTTCCCATATGTCTGAAAGTGAAATTATGGTTAAACTATGATTTGTTGAAACAAACCAGGATAATAAATCATTATTTTATTGTAACTTGTTTTTTTAAAAAAAAAACAGACAAACTATAGTTCTACTTTAGTCTATTGTATATACTTGACTATAAGTCGAGGACAGGTTTGGGGGCCAAAATTATGGATTTTGATATGACCCCTGGCTAAGTCGAGGGTAAAACTTAGGGGCATGTGAACAAAGCATGTAAAGGATGATGCAAAAGAAAATGATGCCAAAGAACTTAAAAAATTCTGGCAGACATAACTGTTTGTGCTCATCTTAAAGGCTGGATGGATGAAAGAGTAGAGGGGATCCATGCTTCATTTTGGTGCTCCCAGGATGGACTAAGCTGTTGCCTTTTATTCAGAGAAAGGGGATGGCTCTTTATATATATGAGTTTAAGTACAGTACTTACACTGATCTGTGGATAAGTCAACCCAGGTTTAAGGGGTCAATTTTTAACGAAAATTTCTAGACTTATACTTGAGTACATACAGTATTTTATCTTATTCTGATATGAAGCACTGTTCACTTCAGTCAGCAGGCAAATGCTTCTGATTTCCTCACTGCTGTGCCAAAGGAGCACTGGAAAGATAGGTGTGTATAAATCGAAGGTTTATTCATTTAAACAATCATTCAGTATTACATTCAAACAGAGACTTCTGTTTATTCCTGATAACTGTATAGGGCTAACACAATCCTTTAGATGTATTATGTATTAGTTTGGATGGAAAAAATCTGCCAGTCTGTTTCACACAGGTTCTCCCTTTTTTGCACTATTAAATTTGTTCTATCCTGGTTCCATATCAGGTTTACATCTTTTTAAAAGTCCCATGAAAATATGTATAAACTTTCCTGCACAATTCATAATATGTATGCAATTTTACATGCATTTCTGCCTTTACTTTTCAAATGTATACATTTTTGCTTACACTGTTTCAAATAAACACAAAACTGTGTAATAAACTTTGGCAAAGTACATATTTCAGCATGTAATGGCATTCTCATTTCCATTCATGTTTAAGAAGTCTACATGAAATATAAATTTAACCCATTTGAATTAAGAGCCATTTCCAAATTGTTTACATTCCAAAGCAGAGGATTTGACATGACCTGCATTCATCAGTCCTAACAACCTTTGCTCTCAATACATTTCAGTACTATGATTTTCAACTGTTGTGCATAAGTAAAATTCCAATTCAAATCTATCCTCTACATAAGGATAATGTGTTTCCTGCATAGATATAGGATGGTGGACACCTGGAAAGACAACAGTGCATTTGAAAGGGATCTAGGAGTCCTAGTAGACCACAAGTTGAATATGAGTCAATAGTGTGAAAGGCCAATATGATTCTTGGCTGCATCAATAGAAGTACAGGTATAGTGACTAGATCAAGGGAAGTATTAGTGTCATTCTATTTTGCTTTGGTCAGACCTCATCTGGAATACTGTGTCCAGTTCTGGGCACCACAGTTCAAAAATGATGTTCACAAACTGGAGTGTGTCCAGAGGAGGACAACCAAAATGGTGAAGGGTCTGGAAACCATGCCTTAGGGAGCTGGGTATGTTTAACCAGGAGAAGAGAAGGTTAAGAAGTGATATGATAGCCCTGTTTAAATGTTTGAAGTGGTGTCATATTGGCGCAGATCAGTGATTTATAATAGTTCTGTTTTGCCATGGACAGGGCATGTTATTATATGTGAAAAGAATGACAAAACAAATTTATAAAGTCAGCCCACTCCCTGGATTTTTTCCATAGATGTTCAGCTACTCAAGAACAGGAATGGAGAAACCGAACCATGGGAGTAAGCCAAGACTGAGGCCTAGTAAAAGTAAGTGCGTGTATGTATACAGGGACAAAGCTGTCAAGAGTTGATGAAAGAGTCAAGTTAAACAGTGAAACAGAATTCGCAGTCCCCATGAATTACAGAAGAGAGAGAAAAATCCAAGATCTGACTGAGATGGTCAGGATTAACAGAATGGAGGTCGTGAAAATAGCGTCAAATGATATGATGAGGAGGTGGAGTATGAGCAAAAGTAAAAGAAATTATATAATGATCAGATAATGGGAAATCATTTACCAGGTAGTCAGAGATGACACACTTCACAGCAAGTGTATGGGTCGCAGAGTTAGAATGAGGTTGAAGGCCAAAAGAAGCTAGGAGGGAGCTAAAGCATGAAGTTGTCAGGTTCTTGTAATCATCCAAGAGGATATTGAAGTCGCCTAAGATCAAAGAAAGGACTGCATCTGATAAAAAGAATGTCAACCATGACTCAAAGTCAGAAAGGAACTGGGTGGCAGAACCAGGTGGATGATAGATAACCGCAACCCGCAACTGTAGAAGAAAGAAAAAACTAATGGAATGAAACTCAAAAGAAGAGAAACAATAACTTGGGGGGAAAGCCAGAACTTGAAACTGCCAGGATTTGGATAGTAAGATGCTAACCCCTCCTCCTCTACCATCAGAACAGCATGTGTGGGTGAAAGAAAGTCCCCCAAAAGAGAGGGCAGCAGAGGTAACAGTATCATGGGCCAGAAGCCAGGTTTCAGTAAGTGCAAGGAGATTAATTGATTTAGAAAGAAAAAAGTCGTGAATTGATGTCGCTTTAGGTGCCGCAGAGCGACAATTCCAAAGTGATCAGTAAAGGGTAATTAGAATTAAAATCCAGTAAACAAAGGCTTTCAAGCCACTGAAGCTCCTCCTCCACAGTTGGTGATTCTGGAAGAGGTGGCAGGCTGGCTTTGAAGCCTCAGATGTTCCTCTGTTGCTGTTGTGAGTTCCTTTCTCATTTGGTTATTTTACCCATCTGACTTCTGGTTTCTTAAGGTGACGGGCAATGTTACTGAACACTGTCAGCTATTACCTTTTCACTTTTGTCATTGTTACCTTTTTTGCTCTTGATCATTGGGTCATGAATCCATTCCTTTTCATGGCCCCATGTATCTCTCCTAATTTCATCCCCATCCAGCCTCTTCCTCCCTCTTCTGTCCCTTTACTGATCTGAGAAATTTGCTTGACTACAATTGTAGCTTCTGGAGTTACTCAGAGGTTAGTTCACTCACAGAAAACTGGATTTAGTCAATGTAACTTCCTGTGAGTTACCATGAGTTGAGGTTCACTCTAGGGCAGTTAACAACAGCAAAAAAGCTTATGCCCTAAGTATGTAACCTGTAGAAATGCAACAATTATCTGCTGGCTGCTGCTATCTGATGTTATGTTGTTGCTGTTGCCTTATATGTTAACTTAGGTTTTCTGCTTGCTGATTTCTACAGCTCAATCCTATTTAATTTTACTCAGAACTAAGGCTCACTGTTCAAAGAGGCCTACTCCCTATTTGCTTTAGGTCTACAGCCTTAAAGCATGAAATGAATCAGGATAGGGGTCAGAAAAATGTTTATGTGGACTATCTAAAGTGAACAGGAACATTACAAAGCTAAGGAGCATTCATCCCAGTCCACTATTAGATAGCCCTGACAGTTCCAAAGATTTGTAACTATTGTTGCACGGCAGTGGTTGATAGAAGAATTCTAAAAACAGCTTGGGATCATATGTAACACAGTTATGCTTCATCACCACAGATCTAGTGGAGTGTAAAATGTCATCCTTAAAATGTGTTTAAACTCCGAGAAATGATATTTTCAAGAGAGGTAATATAGGCTTCCATACTAATTCCCTCTCAGTGGCTGTAGCTCAAAAGAGCACAACAGAGAAGATGAATAATATATATGGGTAATATTTTCTTAAATGCCATACTCACCTTAATCTGATGTAGTCAATGGCAGGATGTGAGAGCACTGCTGTAAAACAGTCTTCCTTTTCAGTCTCCTTTCACTTTTTTGTTGCTTACAAAGTACATACATATGCATGCATACACACACCAACACCTACACACCTGCACAAATGCAGACATAAATAGTAAGCCATACATATTTTCTACCAGAGACATAGGACTGAATGTAAGTCTTTGTTTAGCTCATTCTCATATGCATGAATTTCAATTTGTTTCCCAACTGCATGCGACTACCAGAGTTTCCCCACATTTTTGTTTCCCAACTGTGTGTGATTACCAGAGTTTTTCCACAGTTTTTCCAGTTTTCAGGACACCTTTTTTTTTTTTTTGCTAAACAATCCTTTACCTTAAAAGAAAAGAACTTGGTTTTGCACAAATACAATATGTCTCCCAGAAAACTGTATATCTTTGTGAAAGATGTTGGGCTGTTGCATAAAAAGCAAGGCTTTGCTCAAATAAATGATTTGCAAAAGACCTTGAATGGGTAAGTGGGGGGGAGGGATCTTGCAAAGGTTCATAAACTCCTTGGTGGATTTCTCATTGTGTCAATACACTCTTTCTCCCTAAGCACAAGAACACTGGTTAGTATTCATTGGCCCGTTACAAATGGGCATAAAAGTACGGACTGGGTCCGTACTAGGATGTCATGGCCAGCCAAGAATAGCTCTTGGAGGAGGAGGATGAAGATGGGCCTCCTCCAGAGCAAGAGCTAATTGAGGCTACACCAGGTGATAATCCTGCTCTGCCAGGTCCCAGCTGTGATCTCCCAGCCCCAGAGGAGGAGACCAAACCAGGTCCTAGTGCTAGTGAGATGCCTCCTGTGATGCAACAGCCTAGTGGTGACTCTGGGGAGGAAGCTTGCCTGGATGTGCCTACTTACAAACAGAGAAGGGCTGAGAGTGCTTGCAGGTGCAGATCCAGGAGGATTGCAGGGAGGCAATTAGCAAACCAGCCTCAGGTGACATGAGGGAGAGTTTCCCTTACTTAAGCTGTAGAGAGGCCTCAACTCAGTGTCAGAGTTTATTGCATGAGCCTTTGGTGTGATTGCTGCTGGCACTGGCTCCTTGTTGCTTTGACCTTGGAACGGACTGGACCCTTGTTATCTTCTGGCTGCTTTGACCCTGGACTGATTTGACTACTCTTTGGCTTGGCTTTTGGACTGCTCTGATTTCTGGTATCCTGACTTTGGCTTGGCTTCTCGGACTGCTCTCACGCTTACTCCTTGTAAGGTCTGTGTTCTGCTCCCACTTGCTGTGCTAAGCCATTCTTATCGGCGTGTGTCAATGTGTGCTGGCTGCAGTCTAGGACATAGGGTTAGAAAGGGGTGTCACTTCTTGAAGCCCCTAACCCTAGTACAGACCTAGTCTATACAAAATGGCGGTGCTTGTTTCCCATGGGGGCTGCCATTATGACATCACCACCGTGCTGCTTCCAAACGAGGCGCCGTGGTTGTGATGTCGTTGTGCCGGGCGAGGGCACCTAGAGCACCCTTTCCGCGGTGCAAGAAGGCGCTCCAAAACGGAGCTCCTTCTGGGTTTTGCGTCGCTGGGTGCAGCCTTTACATGGCTGCGCCAGCAACGCAAAAGAGAAAGGGGCCAAGTGGCCCCTTTCTCCTCCTCCCTGCCGCCATCTGGTGTCCTCGGGGCTTGAAGCCCCGAGGACACCCCTTTCCAGGGCGTGGGGAAGCGGCCTTTTGCAGCTTCCCTGCGACCTGGAAAGTGGCGGATCGGGGCCTCGGAGGCTGCCGTTGTGGCAGCTGAGGCCCCAATCCAGCAGGGAAAGGGCCGGTTACAGGCTGCCCCAAACAGGCGGTCTGTAATGTGCCATTATTTCCTTACTGATGCATTTATATTTAGAAGTATGTCACACAGATTTCACTGAAACTTCAATTTGTATCCTTCACCTGAAAGAAAAGTTATGGTGTATGAATATTGCACAACTACACCACTTTTATACCACTTTAATTGACAAGAATCCATCTTGAGGAATACTGGGATTTATAGTTTGATAAAGTTCCTTAGAATCCTCTGCTATAGAGTTCTAGCACCATGTTCCACAGGCATCCCCCAACTTTCTTTAGCAGAAAATTCTACATATCTCACAAAACTACAGCTCTCAGACTTTAATAGAATGGCATTATCACAGTTAAAGTAGAGCATGTTCTGTAAGCATCAAAATCGCTACACTTGTGCAGTGTGGATATTATCTAAACTTGTAGCGCATGATACACTTCATACAAACACTGAGAAATGTCTGCAAATATGTCTGTATATTCTTGAAGAGTAAGATCATTATTTACCATAAGACAAAATTGTCGCCTTACCTCACAAGTAATAGGAATTTTTTAAAAGAAAATAGTTGCAGTATGTACTGCAAATAAAATGACTTAAACATGAAGAAATAATTTAATATCACGTTTTGTAAGTTAAGTGACTTTGTTCTTGGCTTGCCCATGCACATTCATAAATCTGTCCGTTTGATAGCAATGTAATTAATTTATTTTGAACAGCAATATTTGTATGGCAGAGAAATCTGATTTAAACTAAGACTTTCAAAGACAAGAGACACAGTATTTTTAATTAAACCAGTTATTTATCAGTGTACCCAGTCTTACCAATGATGGAGATTTTTTTCATTCATCAGAAATACAAGAGACAGCTATAATTCTATTTATAAAAGGAACTCTGTCATTAATGAGGCTTTACTGAGCTTCAAACAACACACACACACACACACACACACACTCTATCTATCTACTTTCTTAAATGAAAATTCTTAGAGCCTCTGCCAACCTTATATAGCCATCTTCCTTACCATTCTGTAGCTAGCAGAGCTTAGAAAAGTTACATTTGCAATTCATCCAGCCAGCAATAATTCTGGCTTGGAAACCTGGAAATTGTTGTTCAAACGTAATTCATCTGAAAACCAAATATCCTTTGTCGCTATCTTGATCCTTGTGAGACAAAGATAAATGAAATTCATCTGGGACTGTCACCTCTTTTTTCTCAAGGACATTATAAACATTTCACAACAGGTAGAAGCTCCAACAGGGAAAGTGCTATTCTATGAAAACTGTTCCATGCTGGAAGCAGGTTCTCTTGCTGCTTAACAGCTATCAGTTTGTTAGAGTCTCATCCACTGCAGTAGTGTAAAAGGAATATGATCCTACTGGTGATCAACAGGAATACTGAAAATGGAATGACTTTTTCTACCCTCTGCTTTAAAAAGCTTTTCTACTGCAAGGAACAGGATCTTACTATGCTGACTATTGTGGGAATAATAAAGATATATGGTGCTGCAGTAAACAAATTAAAATGACACAAAACTATTTAAATGGATCCACTAAGCTAGTTTTATCCTTCCTTTGTGCAAAGAATGCTAGGAAGGTTTGCATTCCATTTTCATAAACTGAATTGTACTCTTTCTTGCTACCACTGGTAGTATCCTATATCAATGTTTTCAACTTTATTGTGACCTAAAGTAAAATGTTAAATTTTTTTCCACACCTAAAATTTATAGCACAGCATTAACTTTTAAACAGCAGGTTCTACAGCTCCCCGCGCGCCCCATCTTCCCATCTGGGCAACAAATGAATCAAACCATTGCCTGGCTTTGCCACCTAGTGGAAAGCTTAATTTTAAAGTGTCCCTTCATTGTAATACTATCTCTCTTCAAGAATCCAAAGGAAAAATGAGATGAAAGTTTGTAGGAGATATCCCATTAAAGATGCTGTTTGTAACATCAGTTTCACCCTCAAATTGTAATATGAAATTAGCTGTTCTCTAATATGACTTAATTGTCCTTTTACTTGGTTCAGAGCAAAACTGTTAAATTAATTTTTGGAGTGTAAAGTCGAAGGCTTTCATGGCTGGCATCCATAGTTTTTTGTGCGTTTTACAGGCTATGTGGCCATGTTCTAGCAGGAAGAAACTCTGCTAGAATATGGCCACATAGCCCAAAAAAAACCATAAAAAACTATTAATTTTTGAAATTTGGCTCCCAGGTTTTGGAATTTAGCTCCCTCCTACAACAAGGCCAGTGATTTGGCTGGGTAAAATTCAATAAGGCATAGTTCAGGTTTGAAGCTGGCAAACTTTACAGAATGATTTCATCAATTGTTGTCCAACAATTCTGGTGCCAACATCTTAGCTCTAAGGCAGCAGTTATTACAATTATGAAAAATATACAATTTTCCCAGTGCTGTTGGAGCAGTTTACATCATGTCTCACCACTGTAAATGCAGCCTGGCTGGTGGGAGCTGCAGTCCATCAATATCTGGAAGCTATCTCTTAATTATACTTTTAGGGAATTAAATGGTTTAATTGATAGGCAATGCTGCTACCACTCAAAAATAAAGCATAGAGGAGAAGCAGAGACAAGTTATCAAGAGCAATAATACATGATAAAGCAAACAGACTAAAGGACTATAGCCTAAAAAATTAACTGTCAGCACTCAGGGGTGCTGAATACACAGAAGCAAAGAAGACGAAACATCAAACAGCTAACGTTTTGCCGGAGTGGTACATCCATTTAGTCCCTACTAGAAGGCTAAGCTGCTTTTTCGAAGCATCCCAACTTCCAGCATCATTCAAGAGATGGTAATCTCTTACCTTGCCTTGCTGAATCTTAATTTAGGAGTTGGACCATGCTCTGTTTATACATTTTTTATTAATATGCAGAAGAGAGAAATAAAACAGAACCAGATTTTCACTGGGGCCATCTAGGATGTTGTCCCTATGTCTCATGTTCTTGGTCTTGAAATCTCAGGGCTTTGGATATCCCTGACTTGATTCCCCTAGAGACAGTGGTATGCAACACTAGTCGAAGGCAGCAGACCAACTTATGGGACACAGAGCAGGTGTACACAGCTTTTTTCTCCAGCTCCTAACCACTGCTTTGGGCTCCCCTAACATCTCCCACCTAAGGCAGCTTCATCACTCTGCCTCATGACAGAACCTGCCCTGACTGGCTTGTTGGCTGAAAACTTAATAAACAAGAGTCAAACTATTTGCAGAAATCTGAGTTGCCCTCTTTCTAACATGAATTCAAATAGGGTTTGCTTCCAAATAACCAATCTAACAGGATTGAGCTGCGGGTCTTTTGCATGCACAGCATATTTCCTTACACTGAATTATTGAATCTTATTCTCAGATAGGCTATAATGGAGAACAGGTTCAGCAGAGCAGGTTGGAATGAACTTCTGTTGTTTTGGCTGGAGATACTGCAATTCAGGATACCTGATTTGGGGCTAAGGTAAAATAGGCTTTGTTACCAGAGTTAGATATTTATCAATTGAGTAACTGTCATGCAAAACTTCAAGGGTACCATCTAATGACATGGAAATACATCTTATGACATGGAAATACATTTCTACTCATAGAAGAGGAGTACTCTTTGCTCTCCCACCACATAACCCAAATATGAGCTGGAGGGCCCATAAAATGGAAGGGATCTTAGAAGGCTGTAAGGGAGAAGCAGGACTCTGTCCAACCAGTGTTGTCTGTTCCATTGGTGGATGGACGTTATTGAACACAATCATATGTGTCTGACCAAAAGAAAGTTATAAAAAACCAGAATGAGGCTACATCAATCTGCATCAGTAACATAAATCCCAGGACATCAGGCATACTAGGACACATGTACTTGCCATCCTTTGACAGACAGGGACTGCAAGTAAACTAAAGTGAATTCCCAGTGCATCTGAGAAGAAGAATGAGATATTTACATGTTATGTTTTTCAAATACTGGTGATAGTACTTGCCATTTACAGATAGTCTCTCCAAATCAAGGAAATAGCATTTGACATATTCTGCAGATGCTTCATTGTGGATATTGTTATTGCTTGTCCTGTCTCTGGTTTGCAATCTGATAAGTTCTGTCAGTTGGTAGCTGGTAGCCAGTAGCTGGCTTTAAAAGAAACAAACAAAAAAAACCTGTTAAGCAAGAGAAACTATGTGCATGTCCCTGTATTCCCTTGACACAGATGAAAGTTCACCATGTACTTAAAAAGTTTTCTCCTTCCCCATGCTTATGCATCCTCTTGAGTCTCATTTTACCTGGAACCATTTCTCCCCCTTCACAAATGATCCCTGATAGGATTTGATAAGGGCATGTCTGTACTGCACTGACTTCAGGGATGGAATAAGCTATTTTAGCACTTCTGATTCCCCACACGTGGCTTCAGCCTTACATACAATCAATGAAAACAAGGCAGGCTCACCTGCAGTCTTAAGTGAAGAAATGATTGCTGACTAGTTTTGATACTCCTGGTCACATGTGTGTGTTTCCCTGAAAGAAAACAGAGGAAAGCTCAAAAGGCCTTTGCTCCTGCCCCAAAGGACTGCAGCCAGTTTCCAGTCCATGTGCTAGTCTTGGAATGATGCCTGTTTCTATGGAGGAGAAACACTCCTCTTCAGACTTGTTCTTTCATGTGAGGAATGCAACATAAGTGAAAATGGAGGGAGCAGGAATGCACGACTAGTGAGTTCCTCTCTTTTGTACTGAACACACTTTGTAAACGAGTCAAGAGGGCTACAGAAGGCTGAGGGTGGGCTTTTTTATGACTTGTGTTTTTAAAAAAAGCTGCCATTTTGGTCTGTTGGCAAACAATATATATAAATGTATCAATTTCTATTAATGGATATTGCTAGTCAGTACATGATGGGCTATTCTAAAGAAGGCAGCAATGGATTGTTCTATGCTTCCCTAGGACAATATCACACAGGGCAAAATTAGAAGTTTAACGTGGTCCCAATGCAGGGTCATCCAGGGACCAATTTGCAGGCACTTTTCACATGACACTGCAGCCAATCAGAAGAGAATCCAGGGTGAATGTGAGGTCAATTTGGAAATAAGTAAATTCGCAAAGCTACCGGATTCTCTTGTCCCTTTTTCGGCTCTCACGTAATGGCTGCTGTGGGATAGTGCCAGATGCGTCCGCTTTTCTGATTTTTCAAGCTGCCTTGCTGTCCCTGGGAGAGACTTCTTAAAGGAATACACACAGACTTCCCTCCTCACCCCATTCTCTCTTCCTCTAATAGAGCCTCTCATTAATGGCAGAGCTGTTGATGGGAGAAGAAGGCAGAGGAAGGGTGCTTTGGAAGTTCTCCTGGACAGAAGGGAGAAATAGAGGACATGTCCTGGAAAAGGAGGACATCTGGGTGCCTCAGCCCTCGCTGGAACCAGGCAAGTTCCTCTCTCTCTGAGAGAGAGAGATAGAGAGAGATAGATGGCACACACATACAGATGACAGAGATAGATAGGTAAGTGAACAGATAGATAGCTGACAGAGAGAGATAGGTAAGTGGATGGATGGATGGATGGATGGATGGATGGATGGATGACAGAGAGAGATAGGTAAGTGAATTAGATAGATAGATAGATAGATGGATAGATGACAGAGAGAAATAGGTAATTGGATGGATAGATAGATGACAGAGATGCCTAGATGATAGATAGTTAGGGGGGACAGAGAGAAAGATGACAGAGAGAGATAGATGACAGAGATAGATAGGTAAAGAAAGTGGATAGATAGATGGATAGATAGATGGATATTTGCGGTAGGTAGGTAGGTAGACAGATGACACGCACAGAGAGAGAGAGAGATGGATGACAGACAGACAGAGATGGGTGACAGAGGTGACAGACAGGAACCCTGCTTGGTTATGAAACCCACTGGAGACCTTGAGAAAGTCACACTCTCTCAGCCTCAGAGGAAATGGGACTCATATGACTCTTGTGTGTATGTGTGTTTCTTTGTGGTTTTATGGAGTGTGTCTGCCTTCCTCTGAACACAGCTTTTGAGGCTTTGGGTGCAAAGAGGCTTCCCTCCCTGCGGATGTGGCAGGGGGGGGGGGACTTGTGAAGTGACAGTTTTGAGCATGCTCAGAAAAGATATTTCTAAGCAGCAATGGGGATTTTGTCCTTACACATCTGATAGCCAAATTCCCAATCTAAACCTAATAATGTGACTTTAACCTCTTGTGCTCTTGTGTGTGAAAACCATTAGCAAAGGGGCTACTTTTCTGAATGACTGCACTTTAACCATTTTTGGATGACAGCACATAGGTCACCATGTATAATGACCCTAGAAAATATTGGACTTCTTGACCGCAGAGCACTTTTTACATACAAACAAATATCTCAAAAGTGGTAGGTTCCGCTGTATTTTCAGATGAAAAGGGGCACTTGTACATTCACCATAAATATCTATTTGGATTTGGCTCTGGGCTTTCACGTTTGCTGCATTAAAAACCATTCACGGTTCAGATTCTACACCTCTAAACTGTACATTGTTTTATTTGAGGCAACAAAAATGTTTGAAGGGAGCATCTCTTATAATATTGTGCAACTTGCAGCAAACAACCAAGCCAATCCTTTAAAACTGCATATTTAATTATGGGTATAGCTATGAAAGTAATTTGCAGACTCAAATGAATTACTGGACACCACTGCCAGAAGATGTTGTTTCTGGGCTTAAATGCTGAATAAATTTCTCTTTTATATATCTAAATAAATTTTATACCTTGAATAGTTTTCTGTCAGTGGTAGTAGTCATCTCTATGTTGTGTGTGTGTGTGTTTTAAATTATACACATGTATTTACATATGTTTAGTGTCATGTCCATATTGTTAATTACTAATATCATTCAAAAGGAGAGAGCTGGTGCCAGCAGCTTAAGGACACCATCCTCCCTGCCTACAGCAGCAGTGTTCTCTTGGAAGAGGAGAGATCTGGCGGCAGTAGCTTTAAGAGCCACCCTGATATCACTCTCCTGCCTGTGCCGGTGGCATTCCTCTGTGGAGGAGAGAGCTGGCCGCAGCAAGCTCTCACTTCGCCCTGACACCATCCTTCCAGCCTATAGTGGCGGCGTTCCTGGCAGAGGAGAGAGCCAGCGGCAGTGCTTACGCGCGCCCCCTAACCCCCTCTTCCCTGCCTGTGCATGGTGTTGTTTTGGTGGAGAGAGAGCTGGTGGCAGCAGCTTTAAGTGACCTCAAACTGATGATTAGTACTGGTTCTGCAGGATCCTCTCTTGTTATTGGATATCATTGTTACACCTTGGTTTTTTACTGCAATCTTTGGAATCGTGAAGTTGTGGGTTGTATTGGATCGGACGTGTTGGCTTGGGACTGGTGTGACTGTCACCAGCAATCACTGTTTTTAGCATACAGACAGGACAGTGGGGAGGGATGGGGAAATACTTTTCCACTGGGGAACGACTGGGTATGCTTGTCATCACGGGGGGCCTAAGTTGTGCGGGTGTAAAGGAGCATGGTGATTACAGGGTGGTAGTGCTGTTTACAAGGAAAGGCGAGATGAATGTTTGAAATCTATCCCACCCTGTTACCCCGGAGGGCTGGAGAGTGAAACGAGTCAACCACAAAAACTTTCCTTGCCCCTGTACAATGCCAGGGTTGTTTAAAACAAAACACACATATTCATGACCTCCTTATGATAGGAAGCCGACTGATACAAGCACCTTGTGTAAAAGAAACTTTTTTGATGACTGCAGCACATTTTCACAGCAGACAACATCTTACACACTGTCCAGCTGATAGAAAACCAGAAACCCCTCTGAGCCAGTGGTGTGCAGAGTCCCTTGGCAGCACCAGATGTGTATACAGCCAACACTGGCTGATAACATGCTTCCCCCCCCCACCCACAAAGGCAAGATATTGCAAGAAACTGACTTATATCACCAAAAACTAAAACAAATGAACCCTTATGGTAAGAGCCTGGTTTTCTTCCCCTGTCTATTGGTTTTGTGAGAACAAAGCAAAGCAAGGATCTAAAATAAATCATTCCTCCATACTTCTCACCACCAGGCTGAAAATAGGATATTTAATCTCTTCAGTTTTTACAGGAAATGGGTGATCTATGTTTTTCATCTGAAATGCCAGGATGAGGTAAGATGAGGGTGGCCAGTGTTCTCGTCGGGGAGCACATCAAACCCGGGTTTCTGTTGGTTTCATGATGCATGGATATGATGGTTGCTTATTCCCATTTTATTCACCCCCAACAACCTACAGAGGCTGCTAAACAGACTGTCAGCTTCAGCTGGCTTTAAGTTGGCTTGGGGGCATGGTGTTTACACTCATCTTACCCTTCAAGTCACCCGGAAGTCACGCTGGTGATTACTAACTGGGTGGCTTCCAGGTGACTTAAGGGTGTGGCATTTAGATGCCACACCCTAGAGCTGACAAAAAGCCAGTTCCAGGGCAAAGAGGCAGCTTTTTCCCACCCCAAAGAGGAGCATATTTAGGGGTGGAAGCGTGCTGGATTGGGGCTGCACACACATAAGAATGCTGAAACTGATACAAACTTAAGATGTTGGTGGACTCCAGAAAACCTAACATATCTGTTGATATGTTGTCTGTGAGTCTCCACTCTGCTCAGCGTGTACTATATCTCAAGATGTGTAAGCATTTGGTGAGCTGAATCGAGAACCCTGGTTAAAATGCTTCACACGCAGAAGTTCATGTCATGGTAGAGCTGAAGTGTGATTTGCAATAATACAAACTGGGTTAACCTAAGAGCTGTTCCAAAATTACTAAAATAAAAGATTTGAAGCTGGGGACCCTTGAAATCCAATTCTAAGAGATTTTATCTGCTGAGTTTCACCGTCAGATCTTTGATGTCTTCTTTTCAAAACTTAAAAGCAGCTGGATGTGAGTGAATGTGCTGTTTAAAAAGATAGGTATCCTAACCATGATGTTATGAGTCATTTAAAAAACACAAAACACACACACCACCCAACATGTCATGAATAACCACTTAGTGTTTTATTTCACTAACTGTTCCGCTAACCTGTGTGATCAATAGGTTACAATAATAGCAAAACAAATATCTAACACGATCACTTGATTTTCTGCTGATACAGTTTCTGGAACACTGAATATAGGGGTATTGTTTTAGCATACTCTTTCCCCTCCAGCTGGATATGTGGTTTCCTAATTTATATCTAGGATGGAACAGGATTGGAAGTCACAAATGACCCAATACATGTTTTGGGGGATCATGATGACCTATGGAAGCTAATTGCTCCAGTATTTGGGTCACTTCACTAGGGCCATGCTCAGCCTAGATAGAACAACAAAAAAAGAGCACCATGGGTTATGCTAAACTTCCCACATTCCTTTCACCTGCTTATTTGCATTTCTCATGGGGGGGGAGAGATTCATCAAACAGACAGAGATCAAATCCTGTTTTCCTTCTTTGAAGTCAGTAAATTTCCCTTGCATTAACACCTTGGTGCTGAAAATCATTAAGTTTATGGACAGTTTGTCCTTGGAAAAATCTCAAAGCTTTGTTACACCTTTTGAATACAAATACATACTTGAGGGCAGATTTGGGGTATACCTCCCCCCCCTTGACTTTAATCAGTTTTGTTCACTTTTCCTCAAGCTGCTGTCCAAATATTCGTAGACCTCTCTCTCTCTCCTAGTATTGTAAATGTAATCTTCTTCAACCCTTCTGCTATCCAACTTTCAATTTCCTTTCTGCAGCCTGGTGTAGTCTTGAGACTGAATTGGTCCTTGTTGTGTTGCATGGCTCTTTGCACAACAAATAGCAAATAATAAATGATGTCCTACCTATATCTAGTTGGTCTCCTAATTAGTACATTATTTTCCCTCATTAAATCTTCAATTTTTCTTTTTACCTAACACTTTGCCACTATAACAACCCCCATTCCTTAAAATAACACATTTGTACAAAATGTATAAAAAAGAAAAAAGAAATAAAGTATACCAAATGCCTAACTATCATATCCAGTGCCTCTAATACCTCCTTTTATTTTACTTATTCTATAGATGACTTTCAATTCTCTATAACAATCTCTGCTTGATTTCTTCTTCTTATCTATCTGAGCATTTCCATCACTTTATCAAGCCACCTCCATTACATGCTGGGTTTTATTTTTATTTTATTCATTTCATTTTTCACAAGACTAAATTGCTGCCTCATTATTAATTTATCAAGTTCTATTTCAATTCCTTTCTTGTCTTCTAGTTTCTACGATATATTTCTTAGTTATAATATTTCTAGATTCTACATTTACAATTTATAGTTATTCGTCTTCTAGATTTATTGTATTTTAAAAAGGTACAATTCTGGTCTCATAAAATTTGCTAATTTAAACCGATATTCTTTTCACTCTCTATGCTTCCTCCATAATGCAAGAAAAGGTTCTACTTTTTTTGGTATTTCCAACATTGATTAACCCTATTTTTAAACATTTTTACGCCAATTTATTTTGGGATTACTACCAGTTATACATCATTTTATAGAAATTCTCTTTGGGATTTAGAACACATACATTTTGCCTTGTTCCAAATATCCTCTCATTGCATCATAAATATATATGTCCCAAATTGTCACTGTCCTTGCCTACATTGTTTAATTTCTTCTCCCTCTGTATTATATCTTACAACTAGTTTGCACATTTTGCCTATCAGATTCTCCAACCTTTTTGACAATATTGGCATTATTTTGCCAATAATTCCCCAACATCAAAGGAGACCCTGACTTGCTGCAGGGACCCCAAGTGGCCCCCAACTTTGGGGGGTAACAAGTGAATATATCAGAAAATTATAATTAATTAAGAAAAAGCTACATGAGGCCAACTCATAAGATTTAGCTGAACAAAGACAGTAGAGCACAACAGAAATGAAACACACAGTGCAGTTATGGAAGGGAATTATAGATTAACCATAGTAACATGGATATGTAAGAACATGTCTGGAGGTGAACTAATAGGTGAGTAAAGCTGCTTAAAACTAGCTAGTCACAGAACATGAATAGAAATTGGGATGAAAGAAGGTGGCCTAGAAGATCAGTGTTTGAGCTGAAATTGTTAGCTTTACAAATTGAAAGAAAGGAGATGAAATTGACTGCTGAGCCTATAGCTGAAGCAGTCATACAAAGCAGGAAGGCAATCAAATTTGGAATGACTTGAATTGACTTGGAGCTTGGGCAGATGAAACAATTCAGTGCTGAAAAGTGCAAGGTAATGGCCTCAGGATTAAAGCAAGACTAGGAAATGTATCTTTAATGGCCATATGCTTCCAAACTTTAGCAGGAGTAGGATCTGGTGCAGAGCTGGTACAACACAAATTTACTCTTGGCAATAGGCCAGATAAGTTAAATATGCAATGGATTCCTTGCCTAACTCTGTCAATGACAAGTATATAAAAAGCTATTGGACTCCAAATACACTCTATATAAATAGGAACATTTTTACTAACCCAGGCCAAACTGTTACTCAGCATCAACGGCAACGTCCAATTCACTCAATTTCACAATGTACAATCCAATTTGATTCAGTTTGTTCCTAGTAAAAGATACATTCCTATATGCAACAAACCATCAAAGTAACAAGTTGGGACTCGATGATTGTAAATGAAGATTGCTTTTTCTTGATGTCTTCCCATTTGCCAGCTAATGACAATAGGGGATTGATATTAATTTTCACTTTATTGCAAACTTTTTCCTTCTAGCCATAGGTGCTTATAGCTAGTTCAAAATTCCAATTATTTGTGATCTTGCTTAACTCTGTACATTATTAACTGGCAGAGTCACAACACACTCTTGAATTAATTTTTTCCCTGGCAATGCTTCAAAGAAGGGAGTTTGATGCTGTTTTATATATTGTGGCTGGCTAAAATGACATGCTATAAACAAAGTATAGAGATTATATAATATAACTAAAGGATCTCTTTTTATCCTGCCCACACCCCAGGACAGCTTCCAGTTTCGAAATTATAAATGTTAAAAAAAGTGATGTCACGGAAAAACAGTAGTTCCAACACTGAGTCCACCTCCCTTCATGATAGCCATTGCAACTGATTTCACCATCCACGATGATTGGCCGTTCCAACCCATGAGACTCGTGGTTGGCGTGCAAAGTATCTTACAAAACAGGGTAAATTTTAGGACATTATGGAATGAAGGCCTAAATTCAATACAGGTCTGCCATTTTTCTTGTATCCTTGTTTTTCACCGAAGGATGATATCAGGCTAACCATAATATCTCATAAGTTTAAGGAAGAAGTTTAGTTGTTTTAGGGTTTTTATTGAGCTTATAAGGATGCGCTTATGGAGAATGGTAGAAAGAGGTCAGTGCTGCTGAAAACCACTGAATGATTTGAAACTAGTCACACTTCTCTAGCCTCGAGGAGGCAAGACAAATCACCTCTGAACAAATCTTGCCAGAAAAACCCTGCAGCAGGTCTACTTAATTTCAGCTTATTTATTACGTATTTATACCACTCTCCAGCCACAAAGGCTCTCAGAGGAGTGACAAATTGTTAATTAGATTACCTGCCCTCAGGCTTTATAAATGCTAAAAGACAGACACAAAAAAGGAAAAGGGAATGGCAGTGGGGAAGGGGAATAAGTTCAGCAATTCTTCTCTCTCCTAAGGCTGGAAGGCTGCCGTCGGAGGCTGGAGACGTCAGATGGCATGGCAGGGAGGGGCCTTCTTCTTCAGGCTTAAGTCAGAACTCTTGAAGGACATAAAAACAACAAAGAATTTAAATATATGGTGTGAGAGGGATTGATATGCTATTGTGATATTCTCGGTCGCGCATCTTCATGTACCTGCATCTGAGTCCCCCCCCCCCCCCCACAACACACCACCTTCATTTATTCTTTTTCTCTTGCGTTTCCTTGCCTTCACACCATATCATTAGGAAGCATGGTTGGAGCAGGAATTCTGGGAAACCGCATACATAATTGCTGACCAACTCATTAATAATGAGACCAGACACAAGGAACTGGGATTTAAAATGGGCAACTTTATTTAACTCAACTTATTTAAACTTATTTCTTCGGAACTGCAAAAAACCAGGGGGGAACCTTGTGTGGAACAGCTGGCAGATGGTGCTGCTCAAGACACATTCCCCAGTTCCCAAGGGCGAAAACACTGTGCCCCACGGCGCAATCCATACTTGGGTTGCTCCCCGGTCCGGCTCCGGAAGGCCAACCCCAAGAACTCCCCCACTTAACTCGCCAGACGTAAGTGGGGGTTTCAAATCTCAAGCCAGCCCCCAGGCAAGTCTCTTTCCCTTTCAAGTTACTCGCAGACCTAAACGTTATTCCAGCGACCTAGCTTCCCCTTTCGGTAGGGTGCCCGATGTGTTCACCAAAACGTCTATCTCCCCCGCCTATGGTGGAACCTATTTATGGAC
>NC_056522.1:291188714-291203813 GCF_019175285.1 Sceloporus undulatus | reverse complement strand
CCCCCCCTTGACTTTAATCAGTTTTGTTCACTTTTCCTCAGCTGCTGTCCAAATATTCAGTAGACCTCTCTCTCTCTCCTAGATTGGTAAATGTAATCTTTCTTAACCCTTCTGCTATCCAACTTTCAATTTTCCTTTCTGCAGCCTGGTGTATGTCTTGAGACTGAATTGGTCCTTGTATGTTTGCATGGCTCTTTGCACATTTGCTAAAATCATTTTATTTACTTCAAAATGGAGTCTTTAATTGTAATTAGTACTGATATAAATAGGTATAAAAGATCCTAGTAAGTTACCCACCTTGCCAACCTTTTTTAATTTTAAAAAGTTAAGCACAGAGACAGACATAAACAATAACTGGGATCACTAAAATAGACAATGAAAGATACACAGACTACACCTCCTTCCCCGCTGCTCCCTCCCTTCCTTTAAAACAAATAGCAAATAATAAATGATGTCCTACCTATATCTAGTTGGTCTCCTAATTAGTAACATTATTTCTCCCTCATTAATCTTCAATTTTTCTCTTTTTACCTAACACTTTGCCACTATAACAACCCCCATTCCTTTAAATAACACATTTGTACAAAAAATGTATAAAAAAGAAAAAAGAAATAAAGTATACCAAATGCCTAACTATCATATCCAGTGCCTCTAATACCTCCTTTTATTTTACTTATTCTATAGATGACTTTCAATTCTCTATAACAATCTCTGCTTGATTTCTTCTTCTTATCTATCTGAGCCATTTCCATCACTTTATCAAGCCACTCCATACATGCTGGGTTTTATTTTTATTTTATTTCATTTCATTTTTCACAAAGACTAAATTTGCTGCCATCATTATATAATTTATCAAGTTTCTATATTTCAATTCCTTCTTGTCTTCTAGATTTCTAGATATATTTCTATATTTATAATATTTCTAGATTCTACATTTATCATATTTATAGATTTATCGTCCTAGATTTATTGTATTTAAAAGGTACAATTCTGGTCTCATAAAATTTGCTAATTTTAAACCGATATTTCTTTACTCTTCTATGCTTCCTCCATAAGTGCAAGAAAGGTTCTACTTTTTTTTTGCATTTCCAACATTGATTAACCCTATTTTTAAACATTTTAGCCAATTTATTTGGGATTACATACCAGTTATACATCATTTTATAGAAATTCTCTTTGGGATTGTAAGAACACATACATTTTTGTCCCTTGTTCCAAATATCCTCTCATTGCATCATAAATATATATTGTCCCAAATTTGTCACTGTCTTGCCATACATTGTTTAATTTCTTCTCCCTCTGTATTATATCTTAACAATAGTTTGCACATTTTGCCTATCAGATTCTCCAACCTTTTTGTCAATATTGGCAATTATTTTGCCAATAATTCCCCAGCATTCAAAGGAGACACTGACATTGCTGGCAGGGACCCCAAGTGCCCCCAACTTTGGGGATAACAAGTGAATATATCAGAAAATTATAATTTAATTAAGAAAAAGCTACATGAGGCCAACTATAAGATTTAGCTGAACAAAGACAGTAGAGCACAACAGAAATGAAACACACAGTGCAGTTATGGAAGGGAATATATAGATTAACCATAGTAACAATGGATATGTAAGAACATGTCTGGAGGTGAACTAATAAGGTGAGTAAGGCTGCTTAAAACTAGCTAGTCACAGAACATGAATAGAACTTGGGATGAAAGAAGGTGGCTTAGAAGATCAGTGTTTGAGCTGAAATTGTTAGCTTTACAAATTGAAAGAAAGGAGATGAAATTGACTGCTGAGCCTATAGCTGAAGCAGTCAATACAAAGCAGGAAGGCAATCAAATTTGGAATGACTTGAATTGACTTGGAGCTTGGGCAGATGAAACAATTCAGTGCTGAAAAGTGCAAGGTAATGAGCCTCAGGATTAAAGCAAGACTAGGAAATGTATCTTTAATGGCCATATGCTTCCAAACATTGAGCAGGAGTAGGATCTGGTGGCAGAGCTGGATACAACACTAAATATTATTGGCATAGTGCTACAGATAAGTTAAAATGCAAATGGAGGTAAAGCAATGACAAGTATAAAAAGATATTGGACCAAATAAACACTTATATAAATAGGAACATTTTTACTAAATGCCAGAGGAAACTGTGATACGCAGCCAAAACTCATTCACAATGATACAATCCAATTGATTTCAGTTTGTCCTAGTAAAAGATACATTCCTTATATGCAACAAACCATCAAAGTAACAAGTTGGGACTGATGACTGTAAATGAAGATTGCTTTTTATGATGTCTTCACATTTGCCAGCTAATGACAGTAGGGGAGATATTAATTTTCACTTTATTTGCAAACTTTTTTCATTCATAGCATAGGTGCTATAAGCTAGTTCAAAATTCCAATTATTTGTGATCTTGCTTAAATCCTGCTACTATTAACTGGCAGGATCAACACCATCTTGAATTAATTTTTTCCCTGGCAATGCTCAAAAGAATGAGGAGTTTGATGCTGTTTTATAATCATGTGGCTGGCTAAAATGACATGCCTATAAACAAGTATAGAGATTATATAATATACCAAAGGATCTCTTTTTATCCTCACCACACCCCCAGGACAGCTTCCAAGTTCAGAATTAAATGTTACAAAAAGGTGATGTCACTGAAAACAGTAGTCCAACACTGAGTCCACCTCCCTTCATGATAGCCATTGCAACTGATTTCACATCACGATGGATTCCGTTCCACACCCATGAGAACTGGTGGTTGGCAGTGCAAAGTTATCTTACAAAACAGGGTAAATTCTATGGACATTATGGAATGAAGGCCTAAATTCAATACAGGTCTGCCATTTTTTCTTGTAATCCTTAGTTTTTCACCTGAAGGATGATATCAGCCTAACCATAAGATCTCATAAGTTTAAGGAAGAAGTTTAGTTGTTTCAGGGTTTTTTATATGAAGCTTATACAGGGATGCAGCTTCTGGAGAATGGTAAGAAAGAGGTCAGTGCTCTGAAACCCACTGAATGATCTTGAACTAGTCACACTCTCTCAGCCTCAGAGGAAGGCAAAGACAAATCACCTCTGAACAAATCTTGCCAAGAAAACCCTGCAGCAGGTTCTACTTAGATTCAGCTTATTTATTTACTGTATTTATACCCACTCTCCAGCCACAAAGGCTCTCAGAGGAGCTGACAAATTGTTAATTAGACATTTCCCTGCCCTCAGGCTTACTAAATCTAAAAAGACATGACACAAAAGGAAAAGGGAATGGCAGTGGGGAAGGGGAATAAGTTCAGCAATTCTTCTCTCCCTAAGGCCTGGAAGGCTCCGTCCGAGACTGGAGACGTCAGATGGCATGGAGGGAGGGCCTTCTTCTTCAGGCTTAAGTCAGAAACCTCTTGAAGGCACATAAAAACAACAAAGAAATTTAAAAGAAGGTGTGAGAGGGATTGAATGCTATTGCTGATATTCTCTGTCGGCATCTTGTGTACCCTGCATTGAGTCCCCCCCCCCCCCACACACACACTCACACCTTCATTTATTCTTTTCTCTGCTGTTTCCTTGCCTTCACACCATATCATTAGGAAGCACTGGTGGGAGCAGGAAATTCTGGGAAACCGCATACATAAGTATGCTTAAGTCGGGGGGGGGGGGGCAAAGTGTGGACACTTTTTGTGACCCTCAAGGCACCCCAAAAGATACCACTTTTAAAAAATCCACTTGAAGACATTAGGACTATTTTTGCTTTAAAATGCCTCCAAATAAACTATATGAAGAGCATTTTCACCACTTTTACAGACACCCTGCCCCCTGGGTCAAAATGTTTTTTGTAATTTTTTCAAAAACTGTTCTGTCCCAAAATAATTTCTCTGTGGTATGTGTGAGAAGTGCATTTCTACTATGTTTTGGGAGGCCCTGGGTCAACTGATGCCCAGGAGAGGCCTTTTTTTGAAATAGGAAGTGAACAGAAAGTGACTTCTGCATACTTTTTGTTGTTCAAAAAGACCTTTCCTGAACCTTAAATGGCCCAGAAAGGCCCTAGAATATGGTGAGAATGCCTCCCATGCCTCTAGAGGGATTTTGGTGCATGGAATAATAATAATAATAATTATTATTATTATTATTATTATTATTGGCCTGATAGATTATTGCTCATACCATCTGACATCGTAATTATTATTGGGAGTAGGTGCAATGGGGGAACGCAGCCCTCCAAGTTGTCTTGGGGTCTAATGCAGGCTTCTAGTGCTTCACAGTTGCTTACCTGAGGCCTCAGTGTTGTTGGGAAAGTCTAGGAAATTTAAGATAGTGCAATTATTTCCCAGTGAAAACATGTGACACACAACATGTAGTTCCACACATTGCTGGTAGAGGTTGGAAGCCACAGAGCTAGGAAGCAATAGAGCAAAAGGGCTTAGTAGCAAACTGAGACTGGAGTCAGTCTCTTACCATTAGACAATTGCAGTGTTGGCACCAACCTTCTTCCGTTAGGTTCTCTAATGCAGGTAGAACTCTCAAGATGCTAGGAAGACTTTCTTTCCTTTGTGTTGGCATTTAGAGAAGTTCTGTCTTGGAGCTATCACAAATAACATCCCCAGTGAAGTGTTTGTTTGAGTGTGTATATATTTAAAACCTCAGTGTTTTGGGGACAGAAGGGGATCTACTACCACGGGCTACATAAGGAGAAGAAGAAAAGTGCATGGAAGAACTGAAGCTGAGGCTGAGAATAGCAAATTTGTCAGTAAAGAAGCAATAAAGCAAGCAAGACAAAGAAGGAACACACCAGGGATCCTAACTACCTATTTATTCCTCTGCTGTCCTCTAGAGTTTACTTGTATGAGTGTAATTGCACATTTCACCACTTCTGTCATGGAAATGGCAACCGATTTCCTTCCAGATACTACAGGGGACCTTTGCTGCCTGTGACCTCAATCAACATCCAGTGTCAGTTAGAAACCATTCTTACTAGGCATTTGTAATATAGATGAATGCTAGTGTTCTACAAGGCCTCTCAAAATGGCTTCTTTCTATAGCATATAGAATTGCTTTGCATACAACCATACTATAATTTCCCACAGAAGAGTGAGTTGAGGACAGAGTAAGATGTTCATTGCTCTGGCAATTTGTTTCTTTACCTTATTTCATGCATAACCTAACTCCTGCTATGTGTCTTATTAACTCTGACTAGCTTGGCAATCATGTTTAGTTAAAAATAATAATGTCAAGGAAATAGTTAATGTTCTTCACTATTATTATAAGGTTTCTTGCATTTAAGCCATTAAAAAACTGCTGCATCTTAGCACAATAGATCATGCATTGAAGCACATTAAATGTCTCATGGCAATAAATGTTGTTATGCATTTCCCTGGAGAAATAGCATGCACAAGGTTGATAATGTAATAGCTTTTATTGAACCTCCCAATAAATCATAATGCACATGCTTTCAGACCAAAGAGGTTCCTTAGCTATACTGGGTAAGGCAAATTGAGATATTTTGTTGAAATTTCACTGAGTTCAAAGAAGCATCAGGCACAGACTGTCTTCAATGGATTTGTTTCTCTGATTGAGCTTACAGTGGTTGTAAAATGTAAATGCATTTGGCTCATAAGGTCAGAAACCAACCAAGAAATGTACTTTTGAATTTTCCAGATTGAGAACAGTTTTAGAGAGCAAACACCATACATTTTTTCAAAGTCTTCTTCATAGTAATAGAATATTTTAGCTTGGCAATCTGTTTACTGAAAACCTTCTCATCCTCCAGGTGGCCATTTTGTTATTTTTAGATTATGCAGAGAATTTAGTGATGTTTTACGCTTTAGGTAGGGTAGAAAGAAGGTACGTATTGTAGACCTTTTAGGTAACCCATCTGTAAAAGCAGAAATCAGAGACATAGCCATTTTAGTCTGAAATAAAAGTATGCAAAGGGATCTTGTAGTACTTTGAGACTAGTTTTGTCAAAGTAGCTGTAACATAAGCTTCCATTGATTAGGAAGTAGGCTGAGAAATGTTCTGCACAAGCCTCATTCTTGCAGCAGTTATGTTAGCTAAACAGAGAGAGAGAGAGTAGCATACTGCTTTCAAGGTAGCCATCACCACATCTCTCTCAATCGTGTGACTGGGGCTGTTGCACCCATTGTGCTCTCTTCCTTAACCCTGCTGCCCTACCCAGCATGACTTTGGGTTTTGTTGTGTTTTGTTTTGATGTGGCTATGCTGCCACAATTGAAGTCTTTGAGAGAGAGAGAGAAGGTATTCAGAGTGCTTCAGAATAGCAAGGGGAAGGGGAAGGGGGCAGGGGGTACAGTGACACCACATGACTGGCAATTGCACAACTGCCCCAGGAGCAGCATTTCACACCTGGGGACTGCATGATTGCCAAGTCATTGATGGGTTTCCTCCCTCAATGAAAAGGGATGAGTTAGGGACAGGGCAGCTATGGGTCAGAGGCAGAGTCATGCGATAAGTATTGCCAAAGCCACTTCTTTTTCAGTGTAATTGTCATTTAAAAGTTTTATGTAGTAATGTCCCTAGGCTATAAAAGCTTATATGCTACAATTTCTTTCACACAGTTAAGAGATTATCACATTAGTTTTGCTCCTGGGATAGATTTTGGATGTAACTTTCTTAAAGCACATCTTATTGCATTCCCCCATTGCCAGTCAGTATGCAGCCCATATGCAACTCTGGCTTCTCTGAACTTGTCCTGCATCTTTTCAAGAACAGGAAAATCCCCTTCTTGAAAAGCTGTGAGAGAAGTCCGGGTTGCATATGGGCTGCATACTGCCTGGAGATGATGAATGTGACATGATCCACCTTAAGCAAGTTACATACCGGGTCTATCCTAGCAGCGAAGCTAATGTGGTAATCTCCTGAGTCTCAAAGGTCATCTTTGAATGGTGTGTTATGGTGCACCATTAAAGAACATTGCAACAGTTTGAGTTTTGTAGCCAGGTAAAGGGGACACAGAAATCTGCATCTTCATTTGTAACTTAAAACTGCAAGCTTCACATCATCACCACTCTGTACTTCCTACTGTGGGTATTTATTACTGAAAAGATAATCTCTTCCTGGGACAAGTCAACGTGATTCTGGAACAATGATCAGTCTCTAGCATTACCCATCAAATGTACTGTGCCACGTCTTTCCCATCATAATAGGCTATTTGTTTGTGCTTGAGGGAAAAGAAGAAACTGCAGCAATGGGGAAACCAGGAAGTTCAAACAGTTGTCCTCTAGACCTCGCATAAAATTCCACCAATGAGCCAGGGCAGTTCCACAATTAAAGCCTTTTCTGGGAACATCTACCGCCTTTATGTTTTGAGAGCTTAACCTCTGTATATAACTAGGGCTGCACTGAGTTGCAGTGAGAACTCTTTGTCATATTCTTAATTTAGTACAGTACTTTTCTGTCGTCTTACACCAAAGCCCTATTCACACAGTGTTGCCTCCTTCTGTTTCTGAGTGATTCATCTGGCCAAGCTTCTGCTAGACAGCTGCTTGTGGCTCCATGGAGAAACAGAACTAAGGTTAAGTCAGCTCTGATGTCTATTATCATGACAGTGCTTTACTTGTAAGCATGATTATGAGAATCCCTGATCTAGCTAAGATACATATCCAGGCAATTGCAGTTGTTGTCAGCCAGAGGGACAAGTTTACAGTTCCTCCCCCATTAAGATCTTCAAACTATGTATAATGTGCTTGTTCCATGCCAGGATAGGCAACCTGATGTCCTGCAGATGCATACCCTCCATTATTTCACACGGGTACTGGGAATGTGTAGCCAAGGAACATCTGACTGTGTTCAAAATGGCAAAAGTTATTAATGAGGAAGAGCACACATTGCTGCAAGTTCTTTTGCCTGGGTCTGCTGGGAAGAGCAATATCTCACACCCTCCTCTCTTCTTTGGCTACTCAGCTACTTTTGTACACTGAATTCAGTATTTCATGCAAGCTAAGGACAAGGGGAGAAAGTGGGAGATCTAGAGAGAAACTGGGACATTTTGGCTGGCAACATGAGATCACAGAGGATTAATCAGAACTGTCTCTCCAAAATCAGGATAGTTTGAAGGCATGCTGACTCTCCAAATTCCAGATCATTTGCCATACAGGTTTGTGGGATATGTAATCGAAAGTATTGGGACACTACTAGGCTGCCTAATCCTACTCTAGATAGTCACCCAGTTTTATGGCTGCCTGTGCTGAATCATTCTTTATCATCAAAAGGCAGGTTACAGAGCAGTCAAAGCCTATGCACTTTTATCTAAATGGTGGAAAGAGGCAGGCCATTCCACTCATCCACTTTAATTTTACCACCTGGCAAGTGTTTACTTGGCTATTGCAATTTTATCTGTGTATCAACAGCTAGTTTTTCTGGAGAGCCAGAAAGGTTAAAGAAGGAAATAGGACTATTAAATCAAAATATTGGCCTCTTTTAAGAAATCTTTTTGGTACAGTTGGCTCTCTCTCTACTTCTTTCTTCTATTTGAAATTTATTTTTAATAGTAATTAAATATGGTAATGATGTAGGCAGAAGAGAACTAACAAATAAGAAAAACTAGAAAACAAGAACAGATCTATGGACAACACAATAGATGTCCTAGAAACAAAATGAATAACAACCACTGAAGCCCCACCACCATCACCATACTAACACTATGATCTAGGAAGCAGAAGAAAGTATATAATATCATTCAATTGGAAATATTCCACTGGAAAGCATATCATTCCATTCTCTTGAAGGACAAATATCCCAAAGCTATTATTAACATGGTCAATAAATGACAACCAAATGCTATCAAAGTTTTATTTTATCTGTGTGTTGTTTATGATTTTCAGCTGAGAAGCAAGAAAGATTGACCTTTCTTTCACCTTGATGTCAATGGTCTGGGGAATCGGGCATAATTTTTGAAACCTAGATTGGTCCCAGGAGCCTCCAGTATTCATTTTGGGATGCAGCCATGATCATTACAGAATATACCTGACCTCGGCTGTTTTATGATGATAGCTTAAAAAGAATGAGATGTAGTATATCTTAATATTTCCTACCATGAGGCAAAGTGAGCCGACTTGCATCAGCCAGCAGATGCTTGGAGTTGTGGTGGCAGCAAACTCCTGTAGCTGTTCTCCTAGAGCCCTTAGTGGAAAAGAGAGCTATATGTGTCACACAGCCTGTCTTCATTCCTCTAAAGTAGTGTCCTATCTCAAGCACAGTGAAGGACACTATCCTGTCGATCATACTTAAGAAAGATTCAGCTGCCACTTGCTTTCTGTACATGTAATGTGGAGAGGACACAGACTTGTCCTTCACTCTGAGCACTAAAATATTTGAGTGTCGTTATCTAATGTCAGTTCAAAATTCAGATGCTCCGTTCAGTCCTTAAGAAAATGTCTAATTCCCCCCTCCCATTTCTTCTCAGTGAAAACAGGTGTTTTGTGGAGCTTCACTTTTCCAGGTTTATGTTGCCCACCGATAAGCCAGGTGTTTAGGCAGCAAATACTAAATCTCCACCCAGTAGCCTAATAAAGGTTAATTTAAATGCATAACTAAGACAGGGAGTCAGGTTTGACAATATCTGGCTTTTTTGTACCTCAGGATATTTATATTTTAAAAACCATTTTCATAAAGGTTTATCTTAGATGTCCACATAGGTGGGCCCTGTAAGTGTTTCCAGAAATCAGCAGGTGGAGTTCTTGCACTAGGTCTTCACAGCATGGCAACAGATTGTCACTTTTTCTTGTCACTTGACTTTGACAGATAGTAATATTATGGAGTTGTTCTAAAGGTGGCTGATTTAAGCCGGGAAGTTCCAGTTTGTTCCTGGTGTATACCACATGTCCTTTACCTATCATTCATACTGGGAAAGTAATGCATGGCTAAACAGCTGGATCTTGAAGCTGGACCTCTGACTGAACCCTTGCTCAGCCATGAAGCTCTCATGTTGGTCAGAAGATATTTCTACCTAAGCAACTTTAGTCCAAAACACACTGCAGAAATAATCCAGATTGAAACCACTTTACCTGCCCTGGCTCAAGGCAAGGGAGTTCTGGGAACTGTAGTTTTGTGAGACATTTAGCCTTCCCAGGATTCCCTAGCACTGAGTCAAAGCAGTTAAAGCAGTCTCAAACTGAATTGTTTTAGCTGTGTGTTTCAGACACTTTGTGAAATAGTTGTAAGCAAAAAACAACAACAAGATAGCACAATGTATGGTTTCAAATTTGCTTTTCTTCCTCACCATATACCAAGGTTGCTCTTGGCATGCATCACCTGTGAGACATACACTTACCATGCTCTGTATGGCTTTCCTAAAGGACTGTGAGCCAACTGAGCCTATCACCCCTACAAGTAAGAAACTTCTTCAGTACTTAAGATCCATGAGAAGTCAAATTTAAGACACACCTAGCCCAGCATTTTGTTCCTACAGCAGCCAACACAATTAAGTTTATCGCACGGGGCCTAAACCGGTCCCCAGCGCGTTCTAACGGGGGCGAGCGGGCGCGTGCATGGAACGCGATGGGTACCGGATGGGGCCCAAAACGCAACTTTATCGCACGGGGGGCCGCCGCCGCCGTGGCGCGTTCCCATTGCGTCCCAATTCTGTTCCAGAGGGCGTCATTTCTGGGGACGCTTTGAAACAGTTCCCAGAAATGGCGCCCTCTGGAACAGAATTGGGACGCAATGGGAACGCGTGGCGGTGGCGTCCCCCCGTGCGATAAAATTGCGTTTTGGGCCCCATCCGGATCCCATCGCGTTCCATGCACGTGCCCGCTCGCCCCCATTAGAACGCGCTGGGGACCGGTTTAGGCCCCGCGCGATAAACTTCAATGTCTATGGGAAGCCCTAAAGCAGGTCATGAAAAGTGAATTTTCCCCAGCAACTAGTATACAGTGTCAATGGACTTCATACTAAGAGAAAAGGGGATAAAAGTCATATAATTAAATACTACTTCTCGTAATGAAAGCAATATATACTCATCATAACAATGGAGGTCACTTGGTGTGATGTTATAATAAAGACAGTTAGATACAGATATTGTGCACATCTATACATGGATAGTTCTTTCCATTTTCTGTGGGGGAACCTTCTGACCCTGGGTGGTGTTCATTTGCATGTGCTGAGTCTTGATTTTGGTGTTTTCCAGGACTCATAGCCAAGTTTGTTTACTTTCAGGGTTTCTTCTTTCCTGTTGAAGTTGCCCAGGTGTTTGTGGATTTCAATGGCCTCCCTGTGCATTATGACCTCAAAGTTGTTGGCATGGTCCAGAATTTCAGTGTTACATTAGTATTACATGGACAGAATAGGGAAAGTGATGAGGAAACACAACCTCCAAATGCTCTACAAACCAACCAAGAAAATCCAGCAAATGCTGCACTCAGTGAAGGACAGGAGAGACCCTCTCACGGCCACAGGTGTCTACTGCATACCATGCAGCTGTGGACAAGTCTATATAGGGACCACCAAATGCAGTGTTCAAACACAAATCAAAGAAACAACATGAGAGACACTGCAGCCTGGGCCAGCCAGAAAAATCAGCAGTAGCAGAACATGTTATAAACCAACCTGAGCACAAAATGCTGTTTGAAAACATTGAAATTCTGAACCTTGCCAATAGAGGAAAGTAAACAAAGTTTGGCTACCAGTCCTGAAAAACACCAAAATCAAGACTCAACCCATGCAAATGAACACCACTCAGGGTCAGGAGGTTTCTCCACAGACAACGGATTGCTAATTAAGTAGACTTGCATATCCTTCATATCCTCCCACCCTGAGGCCTTGCCATTCAACAACAGAGCAACACAGCGATTAATATATAAATCACTTCCTCCCAGCCAAGGGTCACACAATGTGTGTGTGTGTGTGTGTGTGTATTGGCACATAACCTGAACAACCCACAGAAAACTATGGATGCCAGCCATAAAAGCCTTCAGCTTCACATATAAATATATACTTAAAATCATAGTGAAGTCCTGTTTTGTTTTCTCATTAGGATATGGAGGTGCACATTTTCAGTGACTTTTTATGGTTTGTTGACTTATTTTGAGAATTGATTTAAGGTAACCTGAGGGTAAGCACAATCTGAAAGAAGTTTAGAATTTTGTTTGAAATATAAAGTATGCAACAGACAAGATTCATCTGTGTAATTTAGGGAACTGCTGGTATACCATATGTTGGTCTCTAACACATTTTAACATAATTTACATTGCTGTGATAGGTGAAAGCTACAATTCAAAATAAATTAATTATATTATATTTTTTCCTTAACAAATTAACACTCATCAGCATCAGTAATGATTCATATAAAATTAAACTAATGGGAATGTAATTTGAAATATTGTGATAACTGGCAGACTGCATCTAAATATATTATTGTCACAGTCAGATAGATGGAAGGCAAAATTGTCAATCCAATCAGAACTATTTTCAAGTGGGGAAAATAATATTACAGGATTGTATCAGTAAACTTTGATCCTGGCTTGAAGCAGTTTTTCTAGAATAATATCACACCAAAACAGAGTGTGTGTGTGTGTAATAGTGAGACATACCATTTCCAGCTATGTTAAAATGTTAATTTCATTTCTGAAACTAATAGTTTTATTTCTATCTTGTTGATAGAAAGTGCTACTTGAATAGCAGAACCCACGATTCATTTCCTCTGTTTGTTTGTTTTTAAATGCATTCAGCTTTCCTTGTTTCTAACATCTGATAACTTTTTGAGGCTCTCAAAGATCATACATGAAATTCAATGATGTACCAAAAGCAAAGTGAATTCCCCCCCCCCCCCCAGATGGTAATGTAAAAGGTTTATGCTGGGATAAACTTTAAGTACTCAACTATTATAAGGCAGCATCTGCAATATCTAACCTATTAGCTTTCCTTTATGAAAATAAAGCAAGAGAGTGTCTGCTGCAGAAAACTCCACTGATGTCTTATTCAATATTCTTCTATATCTTTCCTAAACTTTTGACTAGATTCTATGGCCTAACATTCTCCCACAAGAACTGGAATGAAGCCACTTTCTGTACTTTGGGTAGCTGGTAAAATTGAAGTGCTCATTAAAAAGAGAAACTATGTTGAAGGTATGCCTAGAAATAATCCTTCTAAACAGATTAATACATAAAAGTGGCACCTCATTTGACTCTGACTGCCAAATACGTAAATCCATGTGGTGTTCATTATTCAGACTTAGTGCTCAGTACCTGATTTCTTTCTTGCAGGTTCTCTCTTGCTTTGTCTCTCTGTGCAGGCTAAGCTCTGCATTATGTTTTTTCAAAAGGACTGGCAGGGATACTAAGGACTGGGAGACAGTGTATGCTTTATCTAGCATTCCTTTTGCTGCAGAAAAAAACCCTTGGGAACACATCTCTCACTATAGCTTGTTTTACAAACCAACCCCTTAACTGAGGTGGATTAACATTCACTAACTGCTCTTCTTTATTTTCCCCTTTATCCCTCTGATGGCCCATCAATTTGAAATATGAAATCTAAGAAAATATTGAATAATTTCATTCCTGTTGTGTGTATTCATGTCCTTGTGAACAAAAGGACACATTTTATTGTTCTCACTTATCTAGAGTCTCAACAGGAGGACTGGGATTATGGTAGATAAGGGAGTGAAGGGATAGGTATCTGTTTTGGCCTGTCTACAACTCTTTTGCATATCCTTAATAGAAATTCTTAATGTTCTAACAACATTAAAACATGTGCATCAGCACCTGGTAAGTGCATGAACATGGCAAACACCTCAGACAAGATGAGGCACAGGAGGCTCCTATTAACTGGCCATCTAGTCACAATGTATCTCATCATGCCTTTGCTATATGGAACTGGCATCAAGATGGTTTTAAAGACATTATTTAAAAGGCTTCTTATGTAAGAAGGAATGCTATTTTTAGATCTTTATTCTTCTTGAGAGGCAGATATCTGCAGAAAAACAATTCAGCAATTTGAATTTCAGCAAGGTGGGGTGAGATTAAAGTTACACTTAATTATATTTAAATGTTCTGGGTTCTGCTACTGGATATAAAATGTGCTCATACATATGCCATATCTTTGATAGAAAACAGGTGAAGGAAACATTCCTATTAACTTCTTTATCTGTTGCTCAAGTTCTCAGAGTTTTCTCTAATATCTACGTGACATTTCATTTTTCATGGAACTTCCAGAGGCAAATCGCAGGTTGTTCGTATGTGCTTCAAGTCATTTCCAATTTATGGTGACCCTATGGTGAAATTATCATAGGGTTTTCTTGGCAAGATTTGTTTAGAAGAGGTTTGCCATTCCTTCCTCTGAGGCTGAGACAGTGTGACTTCCCCAAAGTCACCCAGTGGGTTTCCATGGCTGAACAGGGATTCCAACCCTAGTCTCACAGAGTCCCAGACCAACAGTCAAACCACTATACTCTCTCAGATCCTGGGACAAAGAGAAATTATTTTTCCATACCTATAATTTGAATTCTTTTTATTTCAGGATAAATCACAGCAACAACAACAACAAAAAGTTTTTAAAACAAGTGCAGTTTTTTGACATTGCTCCTGAATGGGAAGGGAAACACAGGACCTTTATGGTAGAACAGTACGATTTTTAGAGCACATGGCATAGTGGTTTGTTGGACTATGTTGGACTATGACTCTGGAGACCAGGGTTCAATTCCCAGCTCAGCCATAAAACCCACTGGGTGACCTAGAGCAAATAATATGCTCCCAGCCTCAGGGGAAGGCGATGGAAAACCTCTGAACAAATCTTGCCATTAAAACCCCATGATAGGTCACCATAAATTGTAAACAACTTGAAGGCACACAACACACATGCACACCATTAGCCCAGGGTTCTGTCCTTATCAAATTTGCAGATGACACCAAATTAGGGGGAATAGATAATACCCCAAAAGGACAGAATCAAAATTCAAAATGATTTTAATAGATAAAAAAGCTGGGACAAAGATAACAAAATTAACTTCAACACAGAGAAATGTAAAGCATTTCACTTAGAGCAGAGAAATGAAATGCATAGATATAGGATGGGGGACACCTGACTGAATGAGACTACGTGTGAAAGGGATCTAGGAGTCCTAGTAGACCACAAGTTGGACATGAATCAACAGTATGATGTGG